>NW_028227269.1:4390000-4990000 GCF_978045245.1 Mus caroli
ATGTCTGACTCTGGACGAGAGGCTATGCCACCAACATGTCTGACTCTGGACGAGAGGCTATGCCACCAACATGTCTGACTCTGGACGAGAGGCATCTGCCACCAACATGTCTGACTCTGGACGAGAGGCATCTGCCACCAACATGTCTGACTCTGGACGAGAGGCTATGCCACCAACATGTCTGACTCTGGACGAGAGGCTGTGCCACCAACATGTCTGACTCTGGATGAGAGGCTATGCCACCAACATGTCTGACTCTGGACGAGAGGCTGTGCCACCAACATGTCTGACTCTGGACGAGAGGCATCTGCCACCAACATGTCTGACTCTGGACGAGAGGCTATGCCACCAACATGTCTGACTCTGGACGAGAGGCATCCGCCACCAACATGTCTGACTCTGGACGAGAGGCATCTGCCACCAACATGTCTGACTCTGGACGAGAGGCATCTGCCACCAACATGTCTGACTCTTTATTTTTTAAGGAATATTACAGTACCTAGAGACAAGGGCTTAAGGGTTTAATATGAAATGTGATTAACTAAAATATCATCATGATAAATCCATATTTATGTCATATTAAACTATTCCATGTGTCATATTAAACTATTCCATGCACAGTATAGCCTCTCACAGAGTAGCCAGGTCTAGATGTACCCTTTGAACCCCCTGTATATCACTCCTGATTTGTAACATCCTATTCCTTTTCCATCCATAATTACTAGGAGTTATGCCAAAGCTACTCAAACTTTTCAAATAAATGTAGTATTCCTTATAGCATATATTTAAAGCAGATCAAGTCTTATTTTAGATATTATGAGATTTAATCTAAAATAAACTAAAATTCTTATCAAAAACTCTTTTGAATGAATACTTCCAATTCTTCTCTACTGGTCTCTCTTAGCATAAAGCATAATCGAGCACTTTGACAAACTTTCTTTAAAAATTATTTCTTAGATTTTGAGAAATGGCTCAACAGTTAACAGAGCTCACAGCTCTTTCAGGGGACCTAATTTCAGTTCTCAGTATTGGAGAAGGTGAATCATAATTCTTTATAACTTCCAGTTCACGGGATCTGATTCCCTCTTCTGGCCTCCATGGGATTCTGTGTCCATGGTGTACTTACATACATGCAGGGGAAACACAGATGTCCACAAAATAAAAAGAAATGTATAAATCTTTTGAAAAGTTGATTTTTCTGCCACATGGTGTAAACAAAACATATTCAAACTACACATTTCAGTGTACATCTTTCATAAAACTTCATTACATAAATTTTATTTCATATATATGTAAATAAGAGTATACTATAAAAGTATTTTTAGTAAATAATGATTCAACTGAAGACATATTTTATTTGCCATTATGAGAGGTTTGGTATGAACAAAATGCTAAAATATCATAAATACCCATCTACCTTCAACAGAATTTAATAGCTATCAACATCTGGCCCATTGTGTTTTATCTATATCCTACCTACTTCCCTGGTATCTACATTGGGTTGTTTCAAACCACTTTGCAAACATGATGTCATTTCACCAAAAATTTCTAAGGTATGAAATTTCAGAAGATGAAGATTAGATAAACAAAAAGAGCCACTGCCACAATGCTATAATAAACCCAAGTCACTTTAAATAATTTCTTAATATAATCAATATTCTCTGTACATATCTCCCTGATGTGTTTGTACATGACTGTTTTGTGGTTGACTTGTTAAATCAGCATTTGCAGTCTTCACATTGAATCTGGCTGATTTGCTTTTTAGGACTCATATTATCTCACAATCTCATTTGATTTTTTTCTCCCTGTCATTTTACAGCCTCATTCCCAAGAGTTCACTGTATTCTACTCTATGGATATAACACAATTTAGTCAAACATCTCTCTATTATTGAGCATTTCTCTTTTTTCCATCTTTTCTTTTATTAAACAATGTCTTGATGAATATGCATATAGATAAATCTTTGAGCATACCTAGAATTATCCTATTAGGATTAATCCTTAGAAGTGGGCTGCCTCCTGGCTCTTTCCTTCAGCCTTTGCTACAGCTTGTCAAATCACTCTTCAAAATGATTGAGCTAATTTGCACTCCTACCAGCACAAGGAGCTCACCAGTGCCCCACACGCTCATCAAAACTGCAGAATATCTTTATTTTAAATATTTGCCAATTTAATAGACCAAAAAGATAGCTTGCTGATTTAGTTTGCATTTTTTCAGATTATTAGCAAGAATAGATACCCTGAATCCTTACAGCCTTGGTCAATGTTTACCAAGAACATAAACCATGTGCTGATAAGTCTGTAAAGGTGATAGACATTTAGCAGTCAAGGCAAGGAAAACACATCTTCACTATGAGCTTTAATTAGGAATTCTAGCCCTGCTGTGTCTATGAACTGAAAGAATCAATCTATTATTATCTTCTTGGAGTCAAGATAATTTTAAGTGTTTTTAAAAATATAGTCTTTCTCTTGTGTGGTCTTTCTGGCATGGTGACACTTTGTAATTGGAAATAATCTGCAGAGTGACTATACTACCTCTGCCATACTATTCTAAAAGCACACACTGTACAATATCCATTAACTTCTTTAGACCCTCTCTCTCTCTCTGTGTGTGTGTGTGTGTGTGTGTTTGTGTGTGTGTGTGTCTACCTCTCTGTCTGTCTTTGTCTCTCTCTCCTGTGTGTGTCTTTCCCTGCTCTCTGGCTCTGGCTCTCTGTTCCTCTCTTCCTCCTTCTCTCCCTCCCCAGTACCAAGTTCTAAGTTGGAATGTTTGCCCTGCAGCAGTGTTCTTTCTTCACTGGGGCTGAACTTGGAGGATACAAGGGATGCAAAGGAACCAGGAGCAGCATATACTCACCTGCCCTTCATGAGACATTCAACTAACAGGAAGGTGAAGCTCCTTTCCTGTATAAGTTTTAGTCATTAAGGTTTGTCTTTTGTGAAGGGCCTTTTTATTTCCCTAGCCAATCAATGAATGTTGAACAAGTGAAAGAATGAATGATCAAGCTTTGGGTGTCGTCTTTCAACCCATTACAAATCAAACAAATCACACTGTCTTTTGGCCTATATTTCATTCTCTTGTCAACTTTTATTGTAAGAACTATCCAGTCAGTAGCTCTCTATTTCAAAGCAGGCTTTTGAGCCTCACGTCTTTCTTAGAATTCTTCAAAGCAACTTGAACAGCCAGGGTCTTATCTCCATGCACCCCTCTAAATGAAGCCAGGTAAGACCTCTCCAGTCTGAAAGGCAAAAGATCAAAGACCACAGAATTATTGATTGTGCTTTGCCTCCTTCCATGTATGAAGAATAGAGTTCCTTCTTAACTGGGAAAAACCTAAGCATATGCCTTGCATTTTTACCCATTTATTTCCCCTTACCCAAAGTCGTCTTCTCGAAGTCCTCTCTTGTCATGGGTAAACACTTCACTCTGAAAACAGTGCTAATAATGCTCTTTACCTCCCGTTGATGTTACAACATTCAGACTCACAGAAATACTGTTCTTCAGTGAATCTAGGTTTGGAAAATCATGTGCTGTTAATTAATTTCTTAATTGTTTTAATTTTGAATATACGTGTGTACTTCTGTGTAGGTATGTGCCTGTGTATTTAGTATCAGTAGAGACCAGACGTTAACACTGCATCATTTGGTGCTGAAGTTATGGATGGTTGTGACCTGCTTAACATGTGAACTCACTTGCCAGGTAGCTTAGTGAGATTGGTAGCTTTTAGGTTCACTTACAGACCTCATTCCAAACATCCAATGAAAGCAACAAAAGACACACACCTAGTGTCTGTCTGTGATCTTCACCATCATGCATACACATATGCATGCTCACCATATCATACATATGTGCATGCAGTTACACACACACTGCTGACCTTGATTAAGCAGATGTTTTCTGTCCCTTCACCATTTTTAATTTTGTGATAAGGTCTTGCTAAGTTGCCAACACTGTCCTTGAATTGACTCTCTGTCCAGGCAGGCCTTGAATCTGTGATCCTCTTGCCTTAGTCTTTGAATTAGCTGGATTACAGGCCTTTGCAATGACACTCAACATACCCAAGTCTTTGCTCATGCTGTCTATACTCTAAAAACATTGTGCAATTTTTAATGGATTCTATAGAATTAATCTTATGCCTCTGTCTCTCTCTGTCTCTCTCTGTCTCTCTCTTTCTCTGTCTCTGTCTTTCTCTCTCTCTCTCTCTCTCTCTCTCTCTCTCTCTCTCTCTCTCTGTGTGTGTGTGTGTGTGTGTGTGTGTGTGTATGCAAATAGAGGACTCAGGTTGATCATTGTCCACCTTCATTTTTTGAGACAAGGTGACTTAGTGATCTGAAGCTCAACAATCTCAGTAGATTGGCTAGCTAATGATTTGCACAGACACACTTTTGTCCAGTGCCTGATCCCAGATCTGAGGTTACAAGCACACCCTATGATTCCTGGCTCTTTAGATGGCAGATATTCTATCAATTGAGCCACCTGCCCAGCCTCTTAGGGCTTTAAAGGTTTTTTTTATAAATTCTGTATGGTATTATGCACATATTTATGTATTTTCCTCTTTATATTGTTTCTTGTTTTAGGTCAAAGAACAAATCTCTTTCACTATTGTATTATATTAACCAACCCACACAATGTCTGCCACATAAAAAGGTTTCTATTTTTATAAGTTAGTTACTCATTCAACAAGTATATTCTGGTTGGATTATAAGGAGTGTAAATAATATGCATCTTGACCTGAATGCAATATTTCAATATGAAATTGCTTTATTTAAGTAAAACAAATAAGAATAGCTACAGGGTTCTCTATGTAAATGATGAAGAGTCTTGTCCTCTAAATGTCTGGTTATCATGTTAATTTAACCATAATTAGAGCCAAAGAAGTATGAATACTCAGAAACAGAAAAGCCATTCAGGTTACCTACTTTTTTTAAATTTGTTTATTATTAATTTATTTGTTCATTTTTTTATTTTTTAATAATTTTATTAGGTATTTTCCTCATTTACATTTCCAATGCTATCCCAAAAGTCCCCCATACCCTCCCACCCATTCCCCTACCCACCCACTCCCACTTTTTGGCCCTGGCGTTCCCCTGTACTGGGGCATATAAAGGTTGCAAGTCCAATAGGCCTCTCTTTCCAGTGATGGCCAACTAGGCCATCTTTTGATACATATGCAACTAGAGTCAAGAGCTCCGGGGTACTGTTTCGTTCATAATGTTGTTCTACCTATAGGGTTGCAGATCCCTTTAGCTCCTTGGGTACTTTCTCTAGCTCCTCCATTGGGGGCCGTGTGATCCATCCAATAGGGGACTGAGCATCGGATTCTGTGTTTGCTAGGCCCTGGCACAGTCTCACAAGAGACAGCTATATCTGGGTCCTTTCAGCAAAATCTTGCTAGTATATGCAATGGTGTCAGCGTTTGGAAGCTGATTATGGGATGGAACCCTGGATATGGCAGGCTCTAGATGGTCCATCCTTTTGACACAGCTCCAAACTTTGTCTCTGTAACTCCTTCCGTGAGTGTTTTGTTCCCAATTCTAAGAAGGGGCACACGACATTGCTGTTCTATTCAGGAATTATTCCCCTGTACCCATATCTTCGAGGATTTTCCCTACTTTCTCCGCTATAAGTTTCAGTGTCTCTGGTTTTATGTGGGGTTCCTTGATCCACTTAATCTTGACCTTATGTGGGTTGGTTAATATAATACAATAGTGAAAGAGATTTGTTCTTTGACCTAAAACAAGAAACAATATAAAGAGGAAAGTACAAGGAGATAGGAATGGATCAATTCGCATTCTTCTACATGATAACCACCAGTTGTGCCAGCACCATTTCTTGAAGATGCTGTCTTTTTTCCACTGGATGGTTTTTGCTCCCTTATCAAAGATTAAGTGACCATAGGTGTGTGGGTTCATTACTAGGTCTTCAATTTTATTCCATTGGTCTACTTGTCTGTCACTATACCAGTAACATGCAGTTTTTATCACAATTGCTCTGTAGTACAGCTTTAGGTCAGGCATGGTGATTCCATCAGAGGTTCTTTTATCCTTGAGAAGAGTTTTTGCTATCCTAGGTTTTTTGTTATTCCAGATGAATTTGCAGATTGCACTTTCTAATTCGTTGAAGAATTGAATTGGAATTTTGATGGGGATTGCATTGAATCTGTAGATTGCTTTTGGAAAGATAGCCATTTTTACTATATTGATCCTGCCAATCCATGAGCATGGGAGATCTTTCCATCTTCTGAGATCTTCTATAATTTCTTTCTTCAGAGACTTGAAGTTCTTATCATAAAGATCTTTCACTTCCTTAGTTAGAGTCAGGCCAAGATATTTTATATTATTTGTGACTATTGAGAAGGGTGTTTTTTTCCCTAATTTCTTTCTCAGCCTGTTTATTCTTTGTGTAGAGAAAGGCCATTGAATTGTTTGAGTTAATTTTATATTCAGCTACTTCACCGAAGCTGTTTATCAGGTTTAGGAGTTCTCTGGTGGAATATTTGGGGTCACTTATATATACTATCATATCGTCTGCAAAAAATGATATTTTGACTACATCTTTTTCAATTTGTATCCCCTTGATCTCCTTTTGTTGTTGAATTGCTCTGGCTAGGACTTCAAGTACTATGTTGAATAGGTAGGGAGAAAGTGGGCAGCCTTGTCTAGTCCCTGATTTTAGTGGGATTGCTTCCAGCTTCTCACCATTTACTTTGATGTTGGCTACTGGTTGGCTGTAGATTGCTTTTATCATGTTTAGGTATGGGCCTTGAATTCCTGATCTTTCCAAAACTTTTATCATGAATGGGTGTTGGATTTTGTCAAATGCTTTTTCTGCCTCTAATGAGATGATCATGTGGTTTTTGTCTTTGAGTTTGTTTATATACTGGATTACGTTGATGGATTTCCATATATTGAACCATCCCTACATCCCTGGGATGAAACCTACTTGGTCAGGTTGAATGATTGTTTTGATGTGTTCTTGGATTCGGTTAGTGAGAACTTTATTGAGGATTTTTGCATTGATATTCATAAGGGAAATTGGTCTGAAGTTCTCTATCTTTGTTGGATCTTTTTGTGGTTTAGGTATCAGAGTAATTGTGGCTTCATAGAATGAGTTGGGTAGAGTACCTTCTACTTCTATTTTGTGGAATTGTTTGTGAAGAACTGGGATTAGATCTCCTTTGAAGGTCTGGTTGAACTCTGCACTAAACCCATCTGGTCCTGGGCTTTTTTTGGTTGGGAGACTATTAATGACTGCTTCTATTTCTTTAGGGGATATAGGACTGTTTAGATCATTAACCTGATCTTGATTTAACTTTGGTACCTGGTATCTGTCTAGAAACTTGTCCATTTCATCCAGGTTCTCCAGTTTTGTTGAGTATAGCCTTTTGTAGAAGGATGTGATGGTGTTTTGGATTTCTTCAGGATCTGTTGTTATGTCTCCCTTTTCATTTCTGATTTTGTTAATTAGAATGCTTTCCCTGTGCCCTCTAGTGAGTCTGGCTAAGGTTTTATCTATCTTGTTGATTTTCTCAAAGAACCAGCTCCTTGATTGGTTGATTCTTTGAATAGTTCTTCTTGTTTCCACTTGGTTGATTTCTCCCCTGAGTTTGATTATTTCCTGCTGTCTACTCCTCTTGGGTGAATTTGCTTCCTTTTGTTCTAGAGCTTTTAGGTGTGTTGTCAAGCTGCTAATGTGTGCTCTCTCTAGTTTATTTTTGGAGGCACTCAGAGCTATGAGTTTTCCTCTTAGAAATGCTTTCATTGTATCCCATAAGTTTGGGTATGTTGTGGCTTCATTTTCATTAAACTCCAAAAAGTCCTTAATTTCTTTCTTTATTCCTTCCTTGACCAAGGTATCATTGAGGAGAGTGTTGTTCAGTTTCTACATGAATGTTGGCTTTCTATTATTTATTTTGTTATTGAAGATCAGCCTTAGTCCATGGTGATCTGATAGGATGCATGGGACAATTTCAATATTTTTGTATCTGTTGAGGCTTGTTTTGTGTCCAATTATGTGGTCAATTTTGGAGAAGGTTCCATGAGGTGCTGAGAAGAAGGTATATCCTTTTGTTTTAGGATTAAATGTTCTGTAGATATCTGTTAGATCCATTTGTTTCATAACTTCTGTTAATTTCACTGTGTCCCTGTTTAGTTTCTGTTTCCAAAATCTGTCCATTAATAAAAGTAATGTCTTGAAGTCTCCCACTATTATTGTGTGAGGTGCAAGGTGTGCTTTGAGGTTTACTAAAGTTTCTTTAATGAATGTGACTGCCCTTGCATTTGGAGCGTAGATATTTAGAATTGAGAGCTCCGCTTGGAGTATTTTAACTTTGATGAGTATGAAGTGTCCCTCCTTGTCTTTTTTGATAACTTTGGGTTGGAAGTCGATTTTATTATATATTAGAATGGCTACTCCAGCTTGTTTCTTCAGACCATTTGCTTGGAAAATTCTTTTCCAGCCTTTCATTCTGAGTTAGTGTCTGCCTTTTTCCCTGAGATGGGTTTCCTGTAAGCAGCAAAATGTTGGGTCCTGTTTGTGTAACCAGTCTGTTAGTCTATGTCTTTTTATTGGGGAATTGAGTTCATTGATATTAAGAGATATTAAGGAAAAGTAATTGTTGCTTCCTATTATTTTTGTTGTTAGAGTTGGCATTCTATTCTTGTGGCTGTCTTCTTTTAGGTTTTTTGAAGGATTACTTTCTTGCTTTTTCTAGGGTGTGGTTTCTGTCCTTGTATTTTTTTTTTTCTGTTATTATCCTTTGAAGGGCTGGATTCGTGGAGGGATAAAGTGTGAATTTGATTATGTTGTGGAATACTTTGTGGTTTCTCCATCTATGGTAATTGAAAGTGTGGCTGGGTATAGTAGCCTGGGCTGGCATTTGTGTTCTCTTAGTGTCTGTATAACATCTGTCCAGGATCTTCTAGCTTTCATAGTCTCTGGTGAAAAGTCTGGTGTCATTCTGATAGGCCTGTCTTTATATGTTACTTGACCTTTTCCCCGTTCTGCTTTTAATATTCTATCTTTATTTAGTGTATTTGCTGTTCTGATTATTATGTGTTGGGAGGAATTTCTTTTCTGGTCCAGTCTATTTGGAGTTCTGTAGGCTTCTTGTGTGTTCATGGGCATCACTTTCTTTAAGTTTGGGAAGTTTTCTTCTATTATTTTGTTGAAAATATTTGCTGTCCCTTTAAGTTGAAAATCTTCATTCTCATCTACTCCTATTATTTGTAGGTCTGGTCCTCTCATTGTGTCCTGGATTTCCTGGATGTTTTGAATTATGATCTTTTTGCATTTTGCATTTTTTTGATTGTTGTGCCTATGATCTCTATGGAATCTTCTGTACCTGAGATTCTCTCTTCCATCTCTTGTATTCTGTTACTAATGCTGGCCTCTATGTTTCCAGATTTCTTTCCTAGGGTTTCTATCTCCAGAGTTGCCTCACTTTGGGTTTTCTTTATTGTGTCTACTTCCCTTTTTAGGTCTAGTATGCTTTTGCTCATTTCCATCACCTGTTTGGTTGTGTTTTCATGTTTTTCTTTAAGGACTTATAACTCTTTAGCAGTGTTCTCCTGTATTTCTTTAAGTGAGTTATTAAAGTCCTTCTTGATGTCCTCTACCATCATAATGAGATATGCTTTTAAATCCGGGTCGAGCTTTTCAGGTGTGTTGGGGTGTCCAGGACTGGCTGAGTTGGGAGTGCTGGGTTCTGATGATGGTGATTGGTCTTGCTTTCTGTTAGTAAGATTCTTATGTTTGCCTTTTGCCGTCTGGTAATCTCTGGAGTTAGTTGTTATAGTTGTCTCTGGTTAGAGCTTGTTCCTCCTGTGATTCTGTTAGCCTCTATCAGGAGACATGGGAGACTAGCTCTCTCCTGAGTTTCAGTGGTCTGAGCACTCTCTGCAGGCAAGCTCTCCTCTTGCAGGGAAGGTGCACAGATATTTGGCATTCAGACCTGCCTCCTGGCAGAAGATGAAGGCCTGAAACAGGGCCTGTCCCAGAAGCTGTTAGCTTCTGTAGTCTACACTCTCACCTGCACAGACTCGTCTCAGAGGGATCTGGGTACCAAGATAGTTTCCCCAGGTGCTCCTGCAAAGCCCTTCCAGGCGAAGAGGACACCTGTCGTCTAGCAGGGAAGGTGCCTGGATGTCTGGAGCTGAAATGTGGTCTGCCTCAGAAGCTGTCCTCTAGGCACCTTAAGGGTGTCCTCTGATTCCTTGCCCAGGTGACCCGGTGCTAATGCTGACTGCCTCAACCCTGCTCCCCTACCTACCTACTCCCACTTCTTGGCCCTGGCATTTCCCTGTACTGGGACATATAAAGTTTGCTAGACCACAGGCCTCTCTTCCCAATGATGGCCAACCAGGCCATCTTCTGCTACATATACAGCTAGAGACACAAGCTCTAGTGGGGGGGGGGGTGTACTGTTTAGTTCATATTGTTGTTCCACCTATAGGGTTGCAGACCCCCTTCAACTCTTTAGGTACTTTCTCTAGTCTCCATTGGGGGCCCTGTGTTCCATCCTATAGATGACTGTGAGCATCCACTTCTGTATTTGCCAGGCACTGGCAAAGCCTCACAGGAGACAGCTATATCAGGGTACTTTCAGCAAAATCTTGCTGGCATTTGCAATATTGTCTGCATTTGGTGGCTGATTATAGGATGAACCCCTGGGTGTGACAGTCTCTGGATGGTCCATCTTTTTGTCTTAGCTCCAAACTTTGTCTCTGTAACTCCTTTCATGGGTATTTTATTCCCTATTCTAGGGAGGAATGAAGTATCCATGTGTTGATCTTCCTTCTTCTTGTTTTTCTTGTGTTTTGCAAATTGTATCTTGGGTATTCTAGTTTTCTGGGTTAATATCCACTTATCAGTGAGTGCATATCAAGTGACTTCCTTTGTGATTGGGTTACCTCACTAAGGATGATATCCTCCAGATACACCCATTTGCCCAAGAATTTCATAAATTCATTTCTTTTGATAGCTGAGTAGTACTCCATTGTGTAAATGTACCACATTTTCTGTATCCATTCCTCTGTTGAGGGACATCTGGGTTCTTTCCAGATTCTCACTATTATTAATAAGGCTGCTATAAACAGAGTGGAGCATGTGTTCTTATTACCAGTTGGAACTTCTTCTGGGTATATGTCCAGGAGTGGTATTGCTGGATCTTCCGGTAGTATTATGTCCAATTTTCTGAGAAACCTCCAGATTGACTTCCAGAGTGGTTGTACAAACTTTAAATCCCACCAGCAATGGAGGATTGTTCCTCTTTCTCCATATCCTCGCCAGCATCTGCTGTCACCTGAATTTTTGATCTTATCCATTCTGACTGGTGTGAGGTTGAATCTCAAGATTGTTTTGATTTGCACTTCCCTGATGATTAAGGATGTTGAACATTTTTTCAGGTGCTTCTCAGCCATTTGATATTCTGCAGTTGATAATTCTTTGTTTAGCTCTGTACCCATTTTTTAATGGGGTTATTTGAATTTCTGGTGTCCAACTTCTTGAGCTCTTTGTATATATTGGATATTAGTCCCCTATCAGATTTAGGATTGTTAAAATTACTTTCCCAATCTGTTGGTGGCCTTTTTGTCTTATTGATGGTGTCTTTTGCCTTACAGAAGCTTTGCAATTTTACGAGGTCACATTTGTCAATTCTTGATCTTACAACACAAGCCATTGCTGTTCTGTTTAGGAATTTTTTCCCCTGTACCCATATCTTCGAGGGTTTTCCCCACTTTCTCCTATATTAATTTCAGTGTCTCTGGTTTTATGTGGAGGTCTTTGATCCACTTAGACTTGAGCTTTGTATAAGGAGATAAGAATGGATCAATTCCCATTCTTCTATATGCTAACCGCCAGTTGTACCAGCACCATTTGTTGAAAAGTCTGTCTTTTTTCCACTGGATGGTTTTAGCTCCCTTGTCAAAGATCAAGTGACCGTAGGCATGTCAATTCATTTCTGGGTCTTCAATTCTATTCCATTGATCTACCTGTCTGTCATTGTACCAGTACCATGCAGTTTTTAATCACAATTGCTGTGTACTACAGCTTAATTTCAGGCATGGTGCCCTACAGGACTTGTCATCATTTACTTCTAGAGAACAGTGATGGAATTCCTCTGCAAAATTTCTTTCTGAGATAGTTTCTCTGAGTTCCTGAACAGTTTTTGAGATAATGAGCCCCTTTGTTTAGATGCACAAGTAGGAAACAAAAGTTAGGGCTCAGAGAGGGGAAACAGGGCATTCAAGTTAATGGACCAGATCATAAGAGAAGTAGAAAGATGATGAGAGATCATCCACATGCATAGATGCCAACTCAACCAGCAAATGTCTTAACTGCAGAGAAATAGGCAATCCCTTAATGACTCATTTCTATTGTGAAAAATCAGAAATTTCTCTTGTAATGTCTTTTTAGCATTGTCAACAGTTGTTCTGGCTACTTAATAATTCATAATAACTATTCTTAATTATTTGTTTGGTTTGTTCTCTGTAACTGAACATATTTTACATCATGTGTGGGGAAATAGGCATTATCCCTTGTAGTAGTGAACATTCAAGTTAAAGAATACAGACATACAATTTACTCATTAGTAACTATTTCTCTGTTGCAGGTACTGCTGTGTAGCAGTCTAACTCTTTTTTTTTAAATTTTTAATATTTTTATTACATATTTTCCTCAATTACATTTCCAATGCTATCCCAAAAGTCTCCCATAGCGCCCCCCACTTCCCTACCCACCCATTCCCATTCTTTTGGCCCTGGCATTCCCCTATATTGGGGCATATAAAGTTTGCAAGTCCAATGGGCCTCTCTTTCCATTGATGGCCGACTAGGCCATCTTTCGATACATATGCAGCTAGAGACAAGAGCTCCAGGGTTCTGGTTAGTACATCATGTTGTTCCAACAATAGGGTTGCAGATCCCTTTAGCTCCTTGGGTACTTTCTCTAGCTTCTCCATTGGGAGCCCTGTGATACATCCAATAGCTGACTGTGAACATCCACTCCTGTGTTTGCTAGGCCCCAGCATCGTCTCACAAGAGACAACTATATTTGGGTCCTTTCAGCAAAATCTTGCTAGTGTATGCGATGGTGTCAGCGTTTAGAAGCTGATTATGGGATGGATCCCTGGATACAGCAGTCTCTAAATGGCCCATCCTTTCATCACAGCTACGAACTTTGTCTCTGTAACTCCTTCCCTGGGTGTTTTGTTCCCAATTCTAAGAAGGGGCACAGTGTCCACACTTTGGTCTTCATTCTTCTTGAGTTTCATGCGTTTAGCAAATTGTATCTTATATCTTGGGTATCCTAAGTTTTGGGCTAATATCCACTTATCAGTGAATACATATTGTGTGAGTTCTTTTGTGATTGTGTTACTTCACTCAAGATGATGCCCTCCAGGTCCATCCATTTGGCTAGGAATTTCATAAATTCATTCTTTTTAATAGCTGAGTAGTACTCCATTGTGTAAATGTACCATAATTTCTGTATCCATTCCTCTGTTGAGGGACATCTGGGTTCTTTCCAGCTTCTGGCTATTATAAATAGGGCTGCTATGAACATAGTGGAGCATGTGTCCTTTTTACCGGTTGGGACATCTTCTGGATATATGCCCAGGAGAGGTATTGCTGGATCCTCCGGTAGTACTATGTCCAATTTTCTGAGGAACCGCCAGACTGATTTCCAGAGTGGTTGTAAAAGCTTGCAATCCCACCAATAATGGAGGAGTGTTCCTCTTTCTCCACATCCTCGCCAGCATCTGCTGTCACCTGAATTTTTGATCTTAGCCATTCTGACTGGTGTGAGGTGGAATCTCAGGGTTGTTTTGATTTGCATTTCCCTGATGATTAAGGATGTTGAACATTTTTTCAGGTGCTTCTCTGCCATTCGGTATTCCTCAGGTGAGAATTGTTTGTTCAGTTCTGAGCCCCATTTTTTAATGGGGTTATTTGACTTAATGGAGTCCACCTTCTTGAGTTCTTTATATATATTGGATATTAGTCCCTTATCTGATTTAGGATAGGTGAAGATCCTTTCCCAATCTGTTGGTGGTTTTTTTGTCTTATTGATGGTGTCTTTAGCCTTGCAGAAGCTTTGCAGTTTCATGAGGTCCCACTTGTCAATTCTCGATCTTACAGCACAAGCCATTACTGTTCTATTCAGGAATTTTTCCCCTGTGCCCATATCTTCAAGGCTTTTCCCCACTTTCTCCTCTATAAATATCAGTGTCTCTGGTTTTATGTGAAGTTCCTTGATCCACTTAGACTTGACCTTAGTACAAAGAGATAGGAATGGATCGATTTGCATTCTTCTACATGTTAACAAGCAGTTGTGCCAGCACCATTTGTTGAAAATGCTGTCTTTCTTCCACTGGATGTTTTTAGCTCCCTTGTCGAAGATCAAGTGACCGTAGGTGTGTGGGTTCATTTCTGGGTCTTCAATTCTATTCCATTGGTCTATTTGTCTGTCACTATACCAGTACCATGCAGTTTTTATCACAATTGCTCTGTAGTAGAGCTTTAGGTCTGGCATGGTGATTCCACCAGAGGTTCTTTTATCCTTGAGAAGAGTTTTTGCTATCCTAGGTTTTTTGTTATTCCAGATGAATTTGCAGATTGCACTTTCTAATTCGTTGAAGAATTGATTTGGAATTTTGATGGGGAATGCATTGAATCTGTAGATTGCTTTTGGAAAGATAGCCATTTTTACAATGTTGATCCTGCCAATCCATGAGCATGGGAGATCTTTCCATCTTGTGAGATCTTCTATAATTTCTTTCTTCAGAGACTTGAAGTTTTTATTATACAGATCTTTCACTTCCTTAGAGTCACGCCAAGATATTTTATATTATTTGTGACTATTGAGAAGGGTGTTGTTTCCCTAATTTCTTTCTCGCCTGTTTATTCTTTGTGTAGAGAAAGGCCATTGATTTGTTTGAGTTAATTTTATATCCAGCTACTTCACCGAAGCTGTTTATCAGGTTTAGGAGTTCTCTGGTGGAATTTTTAGGGTCACATATATATACTATCATATCATCTGCAAAAAGTGATATTTTGACTTCATCTTTTCCAATTTGTATCCCTTTGATCTCCTTTTGTTGTCGAATTGCTCTGCTAGGACTTCAAGTACAATGTTGAATAGGTATGGAGAAAGTGGACAGCCTTGTCTAGTCCCTGATTTTAGAGGGATTCCTTCAAGCTTCTCACCATTTACTTTGATGTTGGCTACTGGTTTGCTGTAGATTGCTTTTATAATGTTTAGGTATGGGCCTTGAATTCCTGATCTTTCTAAGATCTTTATCATGAATGGGTGTTGGATCTTGTCAAATGCTTTTTCTGCATCTAACGACATGACCATGTGGTTTTTGTCTTTGAGTTTGTTTATATACTGGATTATGTTGATGGATTTCTGTATATTGAACCATCCCTGCATCCCTGGGATGAAACCTACTTGGTCAGGATGGATGATTGTTTTGATGTGTTCTTGGATTCGGTTAGCAAGAACTTTATTGAGGATTTTTGCATCAATATTCATAAGGGATATTGGTCTGAAGTTTTCTATCTTTGTTGGGTCTTTTTGTGGTTTAGGTATCAGAGTAATTGTGGCTTCATAGAATGAGTTGGGTAGAGTACCTTCTGTTTCTATTTTGTGGAATAGTTTGTGAAGAATTGGGATTAGATTTTCTTTGAAGGTCTGATAGAACTCTGCACTAAACCCATCTGGTCCTGGGCTTTTTTTGGTTGGGAGACTATTAATGACTGCTTCTATTTCTTTGGGGGATATAGGGCTGTTTAGATTATTATCCTGATCTTGATTCAACTTTGGTACCTGGTATCTGTCTAGGAATTTCTCCATTTCATCCAGGTTCTCCAATTTGTTGAGTATAGCCTTTGGTAGAAGGATCTGATGGTGTTTTGGATGTCTTCAGGATCTGTTGTTATGTCTCCTTTTTCATTTCTGATTTTGTTAATTAGGATGCTTTCCCTGTGCCCTCTAGTGAGTCTGGCTAAGGGTTTATCTATCTTGTTGATTTTCTCAAAGAACCAGCTCCTTGATTGGTTGATTCTTTGAATAGTTCTTCTTGTTTCCACTTGGTTGATTTCTCCCCTGAGTTTGATTATTTCCTGCCATCTACTCCTCTTGGGTGAATTTGCTTCCTTTTGTTCTAGTGCTTTTAGGTGTGTTGTCAAGCTGCTAATGTGTGCTCTGTCTAGTTTCTTTTTGGAGGCACTCAGAGCTATGAGTTTTCCTCTTAGAAATGCTTTCATTGCGTCCCATACATTTGGGTATGTTGTGGCTTCATTTTCATTGAACTGTAACAAGTCCTTAATTTCTTTCTTTATTCCTTCCTTGACCAAGGTATCATTGAGAAGAGTGTTGTTCAGTTTCCACGTGAATGTTGTCTACCTATTATTTAATTTTTTATTGAAGATCAGCCTTAGTCCATGGTGATCTGATAGGATGCATGGGACAATTTCAATATTTTTGTATCTGTTGAGGCTTGTTTTGTGTCCAATTATGTGGTCAATTTTGGAGAAGGTTCCATGAGGTGCTGAGAAGAAGGTATATCCTTTTGTTTTAGGATTAAATGTTCTGTAGATATCTGTTAGATCCATTTGTTTCATAACTTCTGTTAATTTCACTGTGTCCCTGTTTAGTTTCTGTTTCCAAAATCTGTCCATTAATAAAAGTAATGTCTTGAAGTCTCCCACTATTATTGTATGAGGTGCAATGTGTGCTTTGAGATTTACTAAAGTATCTTTAATGAATGTGGCTGCCTTTGTATTTGGAGCATAGATATTCAGGATTGATAGTTCTTCTTGGAGGATTTTACCTTTGATGAGTATGAAGTGCCCCTCCTTGTCTTTTTTGATGACTTTGGGTTGGAAGTCAATCTTATCAGATATTAGAATGGCTACTCCAGCTTGTTTCTTCATACCATTTGCTTGGGAAATTGTTTTCCAGCCTTTCATTCTGAGGTAGTGTCTATCTTTTTCTCTGAGATGAGTTTCCTGTAAGCAGCAAAATGTTGGGTCTTGTTTGTGTAGCCAGTTTTTTAGTCTATGTCTTTTTATCGGGGAGTTGAGTCCATTGATATTAAGAGATATTAAGGAAAAGTAATTGTTGTTTCCTGTTATTTTTGTTGTTAAAGTTGGCATTCTGTTCTTGTGGCTGTCTTCTTTTAGGTTTGTTGAGGGATTACCTTCTTGTTGTTTTTAGGGCGTGGTTCCCGTCCTTGTATTGGTTTTTTTCTGTTATTATCCTTTGAAGGGCTGGATTCGTGGAGAGATAATGTGTGAATTTGGTTTGGTCGTGGAATACTTTGGTTTCTCTATCTATGTTAATTGAGAGTTTGGCTGGGTATAGTAGCCTGGGCTGGAATTTGTGTTCTTTTAGTGTCTGTATAACATCTGTCCATGATCTTCTGGCTTTAATAGTCTCTGGTGAAAAATCTGGTGTAATTCTGATAGGCTTGCCTTTATATGTTACTTGGCCTTTTTCTCTTACTGCTTTTAGTATTCTATCTTTATTTAGAGCATTTGTTGTTCTGATTATTATGTGTCGGGAGGTATTTCTTTTCTGGTCCAGTCTATTTGGAGTTCTGTAGGCTTCTTGTATGTTCATGGGCATCTCTTTCTTTAGATTTGGGAAGTTTTCTTCTATAATTTTGTTGAAGATGTTTGCTGGTCCTTTGAGTTGAAAATCTTCATTCTCATCCACTCCTATTATCCTTAGGTTTGGTCTTCTCATTGTGTCCTGTATTTCTTGGATGTTTTGAGTTAGGATCTTTTTGCATTTTACATTTTCCTTGATTGTTGTGCCGATGTTCTCTATGGAATCTTCTGCACCTGAGATTCTCTCTTCCATCTCTTGTATTCTGTTGCTGATGCTCGTATCTATGGTTCCAGATTTCTTTCCTAGGGTTTCTATCTCCAGTGTTGCCTCATTTTGGGTTTTCTTTATTGTGTCTACTTCCCTTTTTAGGTCTAGTATGGTTTTGTTCATTTCCATCATCTTTTTGGATGTGTTTTCCTGTTTTTCATTAAGGACTTCTACCGGTTTGATTATGTTATCCTGTTTTTCTTTAAGGATTTGTACCTCTTTAGCAGTGTTCTCCTGCAATTCTTTAAGGGATTTTTGTGCTTCCTCTTTACTATCTTCTACCTGTTTACCAGTGTTCCTTTGTATTTCTTTAAGTGTGTTATTAAAGTCCTTCTTGAAGTCCTCTACCATCATCAGGAGATATGCTTTTAGATCCGTGTCTAGCTTTTCCGGTGTGTTGGGGTGCCCTGGACTGGGCAAAGTGGGAGTGCTATGTTCTGATGATGGTGAGTGGTCTTGGTTTCTGTTAGTAAGATTATTACGTTTACCTTTCGCCATCTGGTAATCTCTGGGGTTAGTTGTTGTCATTGTCACTGCTTAAAGATTGGAGCAGAAGCTGTGTTCCACTCACCAGAAGTCTTAAGATGCTGTGGTGGGTATTGTGGGTAGCTGGCGAGTGTCAGCCGACCCTGCGCCCTAGCTACCCTGGTGCTTTTCTGACCGGAAGAGGCTTGTGGCCCTATGTAGGCCGGGTTTCTGCCTCCCCAACCAAAGCAGTCTCAGGTCCCGCGTGATTGGACTGGAGCAGAAGCTGTGTTCCACTCACCAGCAGTCTCAAAATCCTGTGGTGGGGGTCGTGGGTAGCTGGCGGGTGTCAGCCCACCCTGCGCCCTAGCTACCCTGGTGCTTTTCTGACCGGAAGAGGCTTGTGGCCCTATGTAGGCCGGATTTCTGCCTCCCCAACCAAAGCAGTCTCAGGTCCCGCGTGATTGGACTGGAGCAGAAGCTGTGTCCCACTCACCAGCAGTCTCAAAATCCTGTGGCGGGGGTCGTGGCTAGCTGGTGGGTGTCAGCCGACCCTGTGCTCTAGCTACCCAGGTGCTGGTCCGGCCGGAAGAGGCCTGTGGTCCTACTCAGGCTGGTTTCTGCTTCCCTAACTAATGCAGTCTCAGGTCCCGCGCGCAATTGGATTGGAGCAGAAGCTGTGTTCCACTCACCAGAAGTCTTAAGATCCTGTGGCGGGTGTTGTGGGTAGCTGGCGAGTATCAGTCGAACCTGCACCCTAGCTACCCTGGTGCTTTTCTGACCAGAAGAGGCTTGTGGCCCTACGTAGGCCGGATTTCTGCCTCCCCAACCAAAGCAGTCTCAGGTCCCGCGTGATTGGACTGGAGCAGAAGCTGTGTTCCACTCACCAGCAGTCTCAAAATCCTGTGGCGGGGGTTGTGGGTAGCTGGTGGGTGTCAGCCGACCCTGCGCTCTAGCTACCCCGGTGCTGGTCTGGCCGGATGAGGCCTGTGGCCCTATTCCCAGTCTAACTCTTAATTACTGGGTGCATTTATAGCAAACCAATAAATATGATTAAATAAATTATGTGAAAGCTAAGTAGGGTGTCTCATATCTTTAATCCCAGTAGTTTGGAGGTGGGACACAAGTTGACTAAAACAATTTAAGGGACAGCCTAGTCTACATAGTGCAGGTTCTATAGTGAGACTATGTCTCAAAAACAAGTAATAGAAAAACAACTTAAAATCACATTATATTTTAATTTGATCTAATTTTCAGATAAAATTTGTCATGATTAAAAACAAATAGACACAATATATTATTTCCCATTATGTATCTACCTTATATTTATTTCTTAATAAATGCATCATCCACTGAGCTATGAATTTTTTCATCATAAATATTTTGTACCTTTCAATCACAAGGCCTACACACATTACTTATCATGTGACAGAACTAATTCAAACATTTTAGACACTGAAGCAGAGTTCTACATGAGGACATGACCTCAAATTGTTCATCTGAAGGCTTGGGGACCTTGCTTACCATTAAGTTTGAGGCTTGGCAGAACACCAAGAATATCAAGAAATCTGTGAATACTCTAGAAAGCCCACATCAAGGTTAGAAAAAGTCCAGTCCAGCCACTATCAATCATGTGTATGGCAGAACAGAGGCCAACTGCATTGAGAGCTGAGCTGGTCCTGCTCTTCCCATCAACCATACATAGTCTTATGGGAGTCACAGTGACCTTGGGCCCAAGAGTGCTTCAGGTCAGAAAGAGTACCAGACCATGTCCCACAATCAAAAATAAATAACACTGAAGGGTTGGCTGGTTTAATTTTCCCAGATAATTAGCTCTAGAAGAGTACTTTGAATTGTCTGTCCTTTGCAGCATGCAGATTTTTAGCTTTGTAGTGGCAATCATATTAATAACTCCCTTGTGCAGCTAGAAGACACAAACTTTTATAACTATATTCAGTCTCTGTCCATACTTTTGCATAGCTCTCTCCCCCCACCCCCACTTTTAACTATTGTTCCAATTTCTGTACTATTACCCTAACACACACACACACACCACACACACACACACACACACACACCCCACATCACATCACCTCTTCTGTCAGTAAAACAGAAAAAAAATGATCTTAAAATTTGAAAAATGTTACTGTGCAGATTTTCTTGTTTTTATAAATCTTGAGTTTATAAAGGGAAAGAGAGTCAGAGAGAGTAGCTATAGCACATGCCGTCTTAAGTGACAGATATCTAGTGTCTGCTGAGTGTGTACATTCATGAATTTTCTTTAAACCCAGAGACGAAACAGTATGTAAACCTGATAACAGGCATCCAAATGAGAAGATGGGGATGCAAAAAAAAGAAGCAAACCCATGGGGAGTAGAGTTGGACCACAATGGCCCATGTTCTGCCCATAAGCAATGTTGTTGTAAGGGTCTGTTTACTTCAGAGGAATGGAACTTCATGACATGGAATTTTAAAAAGCCATTTGTATCTGTAGAGACCTAACTCAGCCCTAAGGCATGATTAATGTTCCAGTGGACCTGACCCAAAGTGAAATCATTACAGCCTGTGAAGTGCATGTCTTGAAATGATTCATGTCTACAGGAGATTGAAGAGTAATGAGAATTGTGTAAATACAATGATCAATCCAAAAGAGGAATTTTAAAAGTTTAAGATTCATCTTTGGCTCCCAGTTGGAGGCTTTACATGGATCCCAACATACAGTAGCAAGAAGTTCAACAAATCTGTTGGTTCAGAGAAATCCCTATCCAGGCCCCATAGAACTGGCCCCTCCTAGAAAACATGTTTTCATTGGCTGTAACTCATGGAGGTCTAACAGCTGTGTTGGAAAAAGACTTAAGAGACCTGACATCTCTTCCTTTACAGCAGAGTTTAAGAACATGATGTTAATTGTCTGTCACTATAACAATACCATGCAGATTTTATCACAATTGCTCTGTAGTAAAGCTTTAGGTCCGGCATGGTGATTCCACCAGAGGTTCTTTTATCCTTGAGAAGAGTTTTTGCTATCCTAGGTTTTTTTGTTATTCCAGATGAATCTGCTGATTGCCCTTTCTAATTCGTTGAAGAATTGATTTGGAATTTTGATGGGGATTGCATTGAATCTGTAGATTGCTTTTGGCAAGATAGCCATTTTTACAATGTTGATCCTGCCAATCCATGAGCATGGGAGATCTTTCCATCTTCTGAGATCTTCTTTAATTTCTTTCTTCAGAGACTTGAAGTTCTTATCATACAGATCTTTCACTTCCTTAGTTAGAGTCATGCCAAGGTATTTTATATTATTTGTGACTATTGAGAAGGGTGTTGTTTCCCTAATTTCCTTCTCAGCCTGTTTATCCTTTGTGTACAGAAAGGCCATTGAATTGTTTGAGTTAATTTTATATCCAGCTACTTCACCGAAGCTGTTAATCAGGTTTAGGAGTTCTCTGGTGGAATTTTTAAGGTCACTTATATATACTATCATATCATCTGCAAAAAGTGATATTTTGACTTCTTCCTTTCCAATTTGTATCCCCTTGATCTCCTTTTGTTGTTGAATTGCTCTGGCTAGGACTTCAAGTACAATGTTGAATAGGTAGGGCGAGAGTGGACAGCCTTGTCTAGTCCCTGATTTTAGTGGGATTGCTTCCAGCTTCTCACCATTTACTTTGATGTTGGCTACTGGTTTGCTGTAGATTGCTTTTATCATGTTTAGGTATGGGCCTTGAATTCCTGATCTTTCCAAGACTTTTATCATGAATGGGTGTTGGATTTTTTCAAATGCTTTCTCAGCATCTAACGAGATGATCATGTGGTTTTTGTCTTTGAGTTTGTTTATATACTGGATTACCTTGATGGATTTCTGTATATTGAACCATCCCTGCATCCCTGGGATGAAACCAACTTGGTCAGGATGGATTATTGTTTTGATGTGTTCTTGGATTCGGTTAGCAAGAACTTTATTGAGGATTTTTGCATAGATATTCATAAGGGAAATTGGTCTGAAGTTCTCTATCTTTGTTGGGTCTTTTTGTGGTTTAGGTATCAGAGTAATTGTGGCTTCATAGAATGAGTTGGGTAGAGTTCCCTCTACTTCTATTTTGTGGAATAGCTTGTGCAGAACTGGAATTAGGTCTTCTTTGAAGGTCTGGTAGAACTCTGCACTAAACCCATCTGGTCCTGGGCTTATTTTGGTTGGGAGACTAGTAATGACTGCTTCTATTTCTTTAGGGGATATAGGACTGTTTAGATCATTAACCTGATCTTGATTTAACTTTGGTACCTGGTATCTGTCTAGAAACTTGTCCATTTCATCAATTTGCTAAATGCATGAAATTCAAGAAGAACAAGAAGAAGAAGACCTAAGTGTGGACACTTTGCCCCTTCTTAGAAAGGGGAACAAACACCCATGGAAGGAGTTACAGAGACAAAATTTGGAGCTGTGACGAAAGGATGGACCATCTAGTGATTGCCATATGCAGGGATCCATACCATAATCAGCTTCCAAATGCTGACACCATTGCATACACTAGCAAGATTTTGCTGAAAGGACCCAGATATAGCTGTCTCTTGTGAGACTATGCCGGGCCTAGCAAACACAGAAGTGGATGATCACAGTCAGCTATTGGATGGATCACACAGCCTCCAATGGAGGAGCTAGAGAAATTACCCAAGGAGCTAAAGGGAACTGCAACCCTATAGGTGGAACAACAATATGAACTAACCAGTACCCTGGAGCTCTTGTCTCTAGCTGCATATGTATCAAAAGATGGCCTAGTCGGCCATCACTGGAAAGAGAGGCCCATTGGACTTGCAAACTTTATATGCCCCAGTACAGGGGAACGCCAGGGCCAAAAAGGGGGAGTGGGTGGGTAGGGGATTGGAGGGGGGGTGGGTATGGGCGACTTTTGGGATAGCATTGAAAATGTAAACGAGGAAAATACCTAATTTAAAAAAAAATGAATCACCATTAAAAAAATCTTAACCTCTCAAAAAAAAAAAAAAAAACATGATGTTTTGTCTTTTTCACTTTATTAGGTTTATTTTATTGATTATTAATTTGAGTTTCTCAATTAATAGCCTCCGTAGATTTTTTTCTGTATTTAGAATCATCTGTGATGATTTAATATTTGCAGATTTTTTTTCAGATTGCTTTCAAAATTTCTACTCAATTAATTTTGACTTCCCTGTCCTCTTTCACAGTTGGGTATTTGGTTTTTATACAGGTAAAACTCCAGTTCATCATCAAACATGGCTTATGACTCACACCTGGGACAAAATAATGTTCTTCCAGCTTCTTAGAAGATGGCTATTTTTTAAGCAAATTGACACTGCCATTGAATGTTTACAAACTCCCTCTCCCCCTCTCCCTTCCCTCCTCTCCCCCTCTCCCTTCTCCCCCCCACCCCTCACTTTTCCCTCCTCTCCCTCTCTCTCCCCCTCTCTCCCCCTCCCATCTCCCTCTCTCTCCCCCTCCCATCTCCCCTCCCCTCCTCTACCCCTCTCCCCTCTTCCCCTCTCCCTCTCTCCCCCTCCTCCTCTCTCCCCCTCCCCTCTCCCCCTCTCCCTCTCTCTCCCCCTCCCCTCCTCCTCTCTCCCCCTCCCCTCTCCCCCTCTCCCTCTCTCTCCCCCTCTCTCCCCCCCTCCCCTCTCCCCCTCTCCCTCTCTCTCCCTCCCCCTCCCCTCCTCTCCCCCTCTCCCTTCTCCCCCCACTTCCCCTCACTTTTCCCCCCCTCTCCCTCTCTCTCCCCCTCTCCCTCTCTCTCTCTTTCTCCCCCTCCCCTCTCCCCTCCCCTCCTCTACCCCTCTCCCTCTCTCTCCCTCCCCCTCCCCTCCTCTCCCCCTCTCCCTTCTCCCCCCACTTCCCCTCACTTTTCCAGCCTCTCCCTCTCTCCCTCCCTCTCCCTCTCTCTCCCTCTCTCTCCCCCTCCCCTCTCCCCCTCTCCCTCTCTCCCCCTCTCCCTCCCCCTCCCCTCCTCCTCCCTCTCCTCTCTCTCTCTCTCTCTCTCTCTCTCTCTCTCTCTCTCCTATAAATGCTATAATGGGGATTTCCTATCCTTGGAAGGAGGTTGGTCTAGACACTTAAGGTCCTTTCAATCTTTAAAACTGAAAGTTATGAGTAACCCTAGGAGCACTTTACTTTGTCAGTGTAACATATGTTCTAAAGCAAAAGGTTAGGGTGATGAATATCAAGTTAGGAGCCAGGGGCCCATTCCCAGCCCAGAATCTCTCAGAGGCAAGACAGATCATGTTGCTATTGCTATTTCCACACCTGACTAACCACAAGCCTCAGGAAGACAATAATATATCACTTTTTTTTTCTGAGTCAGGGTCAGATAAAGTCTATAAAGCTCAACGAAAAGCCAGCATGACCCCTCATTTTTCTTTTCTCAATGCACTACCCACGTTTCAGGGATTCCAACACAATTACAATGTAATTTAGGGTCAGCAGAAGAAGAGAACAGAGCCATGGTTGGTTGGATGACTGGAATAGAGTTGTTCTCTGAGCTATTAGCAACTGTGGACAGTTAAGGTCACTATGGATTACTGTCCTACCCAGCTTTTAACTGTTAGTTGAACCCATTCTACTGAGATAGCAAATCATAGCTACCTTCTGTCTACCGAGATCATTTGGGCTTCGAAGGAAGAAATCAATGCTGAACAATAATGAACAACAGGTATATAGATGTGCTAGACAGAAGAAGAGCTATGATGGATTAACATACTTTAACATGATTAAGTCAAACCAGGGGTGATGAAGCCTGCTTTTAATTCCAGCACTCAGAATGCAGAGGCAGACAGATCTCTGTGAGTTCAAGGCCAGCCAGCACCTACAAAGTGAGTTTCAGGATAGCCAGGGCTATGTAGAGAGATATTAACTTACTAAAACTAACTAAGTCTTTATATCATAGAGTTAATAATATCCTTCCTTCCTAAATAGTAGTGTGCTTCTTTTTCAGCCAGGTACCTGAAATGTAAGCTTTATCATCATCAGAGCCAATTCTTAACCAAATGAAGACACAGCTTAGCTGCCAGCTTGCTTCTAGCCCTCTGAATCCAGTAGTATCAGCAGCACCTTGCACTTTCTGATAATAATTATTATTTCATGTGACGATGTGAGGAGGAATGTTTTTCATGACTTACTTGATCTAAATACATGACTGGTTGAAATCAGAAAAAGTCTTTTGATATTAACCTTCTTCATGATTTAAATAAAAATAAAATAAAAAATTACCTGTGACTAGATTTGGGCATCTCTCCTAGAAATTCAGTTTTGTGTATATACTTTAATGTTTGAAAGTTTAGGATAACAAAAAAACAAGATTATGAATTATTCTCATCCCGATATGACCTCACCAGTCAAATCCCATGTAAAAAATTACTGCATGCCTCCCAAAAATCCAATGTGCTTAATATTGTATAGAGTCAAAAGATAGTGACTGCATTATCTAGTGCATGAGGTAGCTTAGGTTAATAACTCTGACATAGTAAATTGAATGAGCAAAGATTTGTGAAAGTTTTAAGTAGGATTTATCTTAAGAGAATGTGTGGAAGCTTCATTTGATTAAAAATAAATAAAACCATGAAATGCATTAATGTTGATATTTAGAGATATGTAGTGCATATTTAGTAAAGCTACCTTATTGGTAAATCTGGGAAAATGGAGTGTAGACAACCTATTACTTAGTGAATAGAGGCCAGTATAATGACCCAGTAGAACAGCACATGTAAAATACCTCCTTGCTCTTAGCTAGCATCTGTAAAGATTGCTTGTGGTCTACAATTGTGACCTATTATTTCTCTCCTTCACCTCCAAAATCATCAATGTACATAATGATATACTAAAAAATGGGATAAGAGCATAGGAAGAAGGAACCATCACTACCAAGCAGAATTAACAAGAAGAAACACTCATGCGTGAACAAGTTTTAAAGTATTCTGAATAACTATTTCTTCCCAAAATGCAGTGAAAATTATGAAGCACAAATAATTTCAGAACCACATATAGTACACAAACTAATTGGAATTTTCAGCAAGAAAACACAGGAATGCTTTCCCATGTTTTAAGTTAGTTGATTTCAGTATTTTCAGTCTCTGGTGTACTACTCTCTCTCTGCACAAGTTGTATCTGTCTGAGATCCAAAGTAACAGTCTCTGATAGGCCACCAAGTAATACCACAGCAAACACCAATTTAAAAGATCGCTCATTTACATTTAAAGAAAATACATTTCATGCCCTTGCTCTGTTATTACCTATCACCAAACAAAAAGCCATAAGAAAGCTTTTAAAGTCTTCCCTATAAACATGGAGAGACATAAAATCCAACTGAGAATTACTTCCAGGAAACACAGAAGACCTGACTTTAAAAATAATATTGGATTTCTAATTTTGTTAAATATGACCTCACAAGGACCTGCAACTTCAGTAGAATTACTATACCTAAAGTCTTCTGAATCCAGTGTGCTTTTACTGTAGAGGTTAAGAGCACATCGAGTACCACAGCCTCAGTAAAATCCATAAGAATGGAAGAATATCACCCAAAGCCAGTCTGTCATGGTTGGAATGCCTTCCCATATTAGTATTCATGAGGGTGTCTCTGACAAATGGAGTTATTATCCACAGATGCTGTAAACATAAATCAGGAGGATATCATCAATAATGTTGTATTCTCTTTGTCCTCGTCGTGTTTACAGATCTTGCTTTGAACGGCACATAAATACTTAGAGCATATTGTGGGAAACATGCCACTCATCTTATTAGCTTCCCCGGGCTCCAAGCTCTGATGCTGATCATCCCCTGACAGTGTTTGCCAACAACAAAAGTTGCCTATTGATCACATTGCTTCTCCTTTTGGCAACCTTTCTGCCCACGATTACCTTGCATCACTTGCCTTAAGTCAAATGTCACAGAACAACTTACAAGGGATGTATCTATCTAGCAAAGCAAAATACAGTAGTGTCAGTTTAATTGAAGAAAAATCTCTTGGCATTATGAATTCCTTAGAATTTAAATTTTTATTCCTTGGCATGTATGAGCAGAAAACAGCAACCTTTGTGTAGCAAGCTCTAAATTCAATAACATGCATTCATTTGCAATGCTTTGTTTGAAGGTCTACAGAATCCCAGGTATCTTGGAAGCTGACCCATCAGTCATCTTCAAGAGTCTTTCTATGTATGAACAGTTTTCTCAACTGGCATTTTCATCCTGTAATAGAACATCTCTATTGAAATGTCCTGGTAATTTTTCATCTGTGTCTTGGTCTCCATTTGTCTTTTCACTTCAGTTCTGGATAGATACAATGAAAGCAAATATTATTTTTGGTTTAAATTGAAGAGCACACTTCATAGGTCAAAGATTTAAGACCATAACAAGGCCATATATGCTATAGGTAGAAAATAGGACGTTTTATGGGGTTGTTGACCAGGAGCAAGTCATATTTGTATGGATAATTTGTAGAGAATATGCACTAATATGCAAGACATTGCTCCTTGTCTTGATATTTTATAGCAACTACACTGTTACTCATGATTCATGCAGTTTTGTCTTGAGGACATTCTGTAGAGAGAGTTATTTCTATGTCTGATATAACTATGGGAAACATAGCTTGACTGGTGCATATTCTAAGCATTAGTTATTAGTATGGACTTTCAAGTCCATGCTCAGCATCAGGCATCCCAAAGAATACAGGAGATCAGTGCTATTTGTTGAACTGCCTGCCCTTTATGGACAACATTGTGAAAGCCTTGAGTCCTCTCTTCTGCTGACTAAATGTTACCATCTTGCTTAGCACCCAATCCAATTGTGTGGCCTTTCAGACATCTATGTATCTTCATGTGAAGCCTTCATGCAAACATGAGTTTTGACTGAGATTGGGAGTTGAAGAAACTATGTGCAAAGATGTCAAGTACAACTACGGGTGGGAGAAAGAGTCCTGTGAGCCATAGTCAAATGTTACTGAAATAAAAATTATAGAAAAAGAAAACCTTAGTAAAACAAGGGAGAGATACTTCATAAGTGAAACATCCTGAAAGCTACAGAGAATCCACATTCAAAATGCAAAATAATTGCATTAGTATCATCCCCAAACTGACATTATTTCATTATTGCTTGTCAATGACACCCATTAAGTGCCCAATATGCACTTAACCATTGTATCTTACTCCTTGCCTCTCTCTCCTGTCACTTGTTTCTGTCTGTCTCTCTTCCCCTTTCTGTTTCTCTGTGTCTGTGTCTCCTCTCTCTCTCTCTCTCTCTCTCTCTCTGTCTCTTCTCTCTCTCTCCCTCCCCTCTCTCTCTCCACAAACCAATTTCCTTATTATTTCTTATAGTCCTGTCTTTGAGCATTTTCTCTTTCAAGAAATCCTTCCTATGCTACCTCATGACCTCATGAGACAGTTTGAGCATTAATTGCATTAAGACTGATGTATGCTGGATGTATCTAGTATGGATTCCTGAGCAGCTTCACTCTGTATGGGCTTTTCCTGGCAGGCAGTGGTGTATGGGTCATTGACTGGTTGAATCATTCATTAATGTATTCATTCCTTCAGAAAATAATTGAGAGATAAGTAGGAGCAAGAGTGTTTATGTGGAATCTTAGAGTCAGCAACAACAAAATAATCAAGGCTATCATAATCCATAGTATTATTATGTTTCTTTTCTTTTTCCTTTGTAAACATTAATGAGTTAGGCAACCAGGGCTTTAGACCCTGAGGATGGAATAGGGTCAAGACACTAGCTCCAGCCCAGAAAATAATGTATGCTCTATTGCCCTTGCAAGCCTCAGCTTCTTCATCTACCTCTTTCTGTATCCTGAGGATATTTGGTGGATAATTGAAATAATTGCATAGATGCATATTGAAAGGCTCTTTGTAAATCCAGGGTATTATTGTTGCTATAATTAGGCCACGCACAGTATATAGAAATCTTGATTAGAGTACTGCTTTTACATAAGCTAATTAGCTTGCACAACAATATGTTTCCTGGATGTGTTTCTGTGGGTTGTTTTATATTTCCTTTTCATGCCTGTCTCTGGAACAAATGCACTGAACTGGCCTCCAAGGAAGACTCAGAATTCTGAAGAACAAAAGCTGCAGGGGGGTTGAGGCAGCTTTTCCCTAGGGTGAGTGGCTTAGAAGGAAACTTAGAGTGACCTGATAGCCAGGTGTGGAGACACTGTTGGTTTTCCCATGATTCTATCAGAAACAGAGAACCAGCAATATCCTCAAATTCCTATGTAGAAAGCCCTTAGCCTTCTCTCTACAATAATCCTTTTCCTCTCTCTCCAACTGCCTTTCTTCTTCCATGACCAGGCTCTCTATCATATTGACTTGAGTTTTATTGTGATAGTTTGTTTGGTATGTCTACCTTTCAAACTGAAACAGGGTCTCCTTCTGGGGAGAAAGTATGGCTTCTTTATATTATTTCTACAGTTGGTAGAAGTAAACTGAGAGGAAAAGATTTCTATTTTTCCTTAGGGAGGTAGTTCATTTTTAAGATTTATTTCTCTTTATATTTAGGTGTGTGTGTGTGTGGTGTGTGTGTTGTTATATGCACATGAGTGGAGATGCCTACAGAGGTCCAAAATTGCATCTGATTACCTGGAGCTAGAGTTACAGGTGATAGGGAGCCACCTGATTCATATGCTAAGAGCTGAACTCAGGTCCTCCTCAAGAGCAGTACACAGACTCTCAACCACTGAGCCATCTCTCCAGAAGAAAGAGGTAGTTCTTATGCCTAATTCTCAAACGAATATGACTCTATTGTCTCTCACCCAGATAAAATAAAATACATCTCGATGAAACATGTTTAATAAAATTTCAGGAAATGTATGGACTCCTGTTCTTTAACATAAATAACCTTCAGGACATGTTGGTTCAAGCCAGTAACCCTGATATTCTTAGGACCAATGCAGGTATAACAATAACTGAAGCCTGAACTACATAGTGTGATCTTGGTTCAAAACAGACAATGTTAGGCACTTCTTCCAGAAGACTTTAGGCAGGATATCTGAGTCATCTTGCTCATTCCTCAAAATGTTCTTCCCATTTGGCCATGAGGCAAATTAAAGCAACCACAGCCTTGCAACTGAATTCTGGTGGAAGCACAATATATATCGGCTTGTCTCCGGAATCCCTTGTTCAAATGATCAGCAATGCCCTCAGAATACAAATGCTTCTAAAAATTGTCAAGAACGAACATATGGATACCTGGTCCAGTGTGTGCCATTGTGATCACCACAAAATTTATGCAGAGAAACATTAGGGAAAATGGAAACAGGGCTTTTCTTAACCCAAAATCACTTCTACAGGAAATCGTACTTTGTGACTTGAGTCCACATATTACTATTGCACCAGGCATGTGCTGAGCCCGGATTTCTCTATTATAAGCATGAAATGATTCTCAACAGAAGCCAAGGGTAGAAGATAATATCACAGGCACTCAGGAGGATTTATCACAGCACACATACCCCACTTCTCCTCCATGGTATAATGCATTCAAGGAACAGAATTTTCTGTGTTGAATCGTTTTTTTTTTTTTTTCAAGGGTTAAAGATTGCTGGACTGTTTTTTCTAGATGGGCAAATGTATAAAATCAAAAGGTTATTACAAACTTATACCAAAACAGCGTATGAAAGACATCGTTACAGTCCCTCATAGCATCATCAGGCTTCCTAAAATCCTATGACAGAAATGTGATTGTTTTCCAGTTTGCAAATGAGAAAACAAAATTCAGTAGAAACAAACTCATGCTGTCTGATGCTGGAGTTGTGCCTGAGAGCCTCATACAACCTGCTTCGCTGGTTAATTATGACATTCCCCTTCCTTCTTTTCCCTGGCCAAGTAGGAAGCACTGAGGCAGGACTCATACTGAAAGGTAGCAAAGCAGATCTCCATCTGGAGAAACAGCCCCATCTTCTGAATCCTCCAATTATCTTTCACCCTCCCCACACCCTCTGCCATTTCCTGTAACACTGCTCATGATTAGAAAACACAGGTCCTCATTAAAGTCCATCTCTCTATCCTATTGGCACAAATTAAGACTAGCAGTGGCCCGTGCAGTGAACTCAGTAGGATCCTAGCTAATCATTTTTGCAAATTGAAAAATGGGCTGGTTCCTCATAAGCACCATCTGTACCTTCAGGACATTTTTATTAACACTTTCTCTCCTGGGCCATCATTCCTACTAAAAATATCAGAACAAAGGTTTCAAAGCTTCTCATCTGGCCTCTGAGAGTTCTCTAAAGGGATTCAGGCAGCAGCAGCCACTCTGGCCATTGTGATAAAGTAGTGAACTCTCTATGACACTTGCTATTTTTTCCAAATTACAGCTAAAACAGCACAGCCTTGGGGACTTGAAAATAATATGCCAATTTACTGAGCAAAAGTTTCTGAGTGATCATTGTGGGTCTGGCATTATTTTAAATTTTTCACATATTTTAGTGGGCAAACTAGAGCTGGGGCTTTGGGTTGGAGGGGAGCCTTAACATCAGGAAGACTTCATTCTGGCAAAAGAAGCCAAGCCAATTATACAGGAGTTAATATTTAAATCAGATATTGTTCTGAGGTATACAGTATATATGTCTGTGTGTTTGCTTAAAATTATGAGATATTGACTGATGCTATCACTACTTGGGATTTGAAGAAAGTAAGAGGCAAAAATGGTGAGCACTTATCCCAGGTCCCAGTGGATGAGAATCAGAACTAGTCTTCAACTCCAGACACTGATGCCAGAGGACATGTTCTTAACTTTCTTCTTATTCCTCATGCTGTTGTGTCACCAGCTGGTTGAAAAGTATCAAGGGAATATTTCCTGACTTTAGGTACAGGTTTTTGTAGCACAAACAAAATAACTTTCTTGGAGAAAACAGTAATGTATTGGTCATATTTCCTTGGTTGTATCCAAGAAGACTTTGTTATTCCCATTTTCCTGATGAAGTAAACAGCCTAGTTATACATTCAAAACTGGTTAAGACTCAGGCTCCTCTTGTGTGTGGTGTGGTGTGTGTGTGTGTGTGTGTGTGTGTGTGTGTGTGTAATATAGAGTGAGAGAGGGGAGTATGTAGTGGTTTGAATATGCTTGGCCCAGGGAGTGGCACTATTTGGAGGTGTTGCCTTATTGGAGTAAGTGTGTCACTGTGGGCTTTAATACCCTAGTTCTAGCTGCCTGGAAATCAGTCTTTCACCAACAGCCTTCAGATGAAGATGTAGAACTCTCAGCTCCTCTTGCACCAGGCCTGCCTGGATGCTGCCATATTCCTGCCTTGATGATAACAGACTGAACCTGTGAACCTGTTAGCCAGCCCCAATTAACTGTCTTTTATAAGAGTTGCCTTGGTCATCGTGTTTGTTCACCACACTAAAACCCTAACTAAGACAGGTATATTACAACACTTTTTTTCTTTTTAACTAGGGTCATGAGTGGCATTCCACAGCTTTTTAGCTTATGATTGTATGGTCCCATTTCCCTCTAGGAGAGACTTCAACTATGCCTGGATATACAACTCTGGGATTTTCTGCATGAGCGCTTACTCTACAGCAAGGCTCTTTTATAGTCTGGAGTACTGAAGAATTTGCTTCTCTAAAAGTTATCCTAACCCCACAGGATATGGGAGTTGGTGGATGTTCTTGTTGATTTCTTGTCCTTTGATCAGACACAGATGAACTACATTCTATGGCGTTATATAGAAGATCTTAGAAGCCGGGTGTGGTGGTGCACGCCTTTAATCCCATCACTTGGGAGGCAGAGGCAGGCAGATGTCTGAGTTTGAGGCCAATCTGGTCTACAGAATGAGTTCCAGGACAGCCAGGGCTATACAGAGAAACACTGTCTTGAAAAACAAACAAACAAACAAAAACAAAACAAAACAAAACAAAAGATCCTTAGAATCACAGAGGCCACAATGATAACCTAACTCTGAATGTATCACACTACTGGTTTCCCACAAACTCCTGTCATTTCTATCTTCTTCATATCTATGCTCATCCAGGCATCCACCAGAAGAAATTAACCTCACCTAAGTCTTTGTCTTACAACTTCATTTGTAATGACCCAACCTAGGACTTGTTGAGAAAAAATAAATCATGAGATAAGGAAGCCTGTTGTACTGGCTAGTTTTGTGTCAACTTTACACAGCTGGAGTTATCACAGAGAAAGGAGCTTCAGTTGAGGAAATGTCTCCATGAGATCCAACTGTAAGGCATTTTCTCAATTAGTGATCAAGGGGGAAAGGCCCCTTGTGGGTGGGACCATCTCTGGGCTGGTAGTCTTGGGTTCTATAAGAAAGCAGGCTGAGCAAGCCAGGGGAAGCAAGCCAGTAAGGAACATCCCTCTGCATCAGCTCCTGCTTTCTGACCTGCTTGAGTTCCAGTCCTGACTTCCTTGGTGATGAACAGCAGTATGGAAGTGTAAGCCAAATGAACCCTTCCCTCCCCAACTTGTTTCTTGGTCATGATGTTTGTGCAGAAATAGAAACCCTGACTAAGACACCTGTCTTTCTGACAAAGTAAGCAGAGAAGTTTCCTGTAACTACAACAGTTTAACTTAAATATCTTGTATATTCTTGTTACATTTCAGCTTTAGTTAAGGGGATAGCCTATGACAGCTTACTGGCTGGTGGCATCAAGCTTGATGATGTCAATGGGCAATGAAAGCCAGGAGAGACTCAGATCCATTCCAGATGGCATTAATAGTCTTCAGAGAGAAAAGAATGATTCTTGTGCCCCAATTAGGAAACAAAAAAGAAGACTGTAAGCAGGTGGGCATCTAAGAGACAGCTGCTCTGTGTGCTTCAAGAGTTTAGAGACAGTAGGGAAGAATAGAGACTGTAAATAATGTAGCTCTCTCCAGATGTAGCCTGGGTAGGCTTCCAGCATTCTATGGTTTACAAGATGTAAATTGCCTCTGACTTTGCTTCCCATTAATTCTAGTCACAGCATTTTAAGCACACCATGGAGATGGGAAAGTCCAGAAAAGATTAGCCATGTACACCAAGTGGCAGTTGTGAATGTCCTCCAAGCCTCCACCTTCCTTGTACAGGAGGCAGTGGGATTCATAAGAGATCTCCCTGGGGCTAGCCTTAAGGGGCAAGGCTTTACAGCAGACAGTACTCATGGAGCCATTGAACTAAGCTGAAACTAGTTACATCCTAAACTTTTCATGTCCCAGATTTTTCAGACAAAGGACATAACACATGGATTTGTTCTAAGACAAACTAATAGTACTAGAACTTGTATTGAAAGTATGGTGATAAAAACAAATGGAGAAATTCAAATATAACTGAATTCACCAGGCTTGTGAATCTGGAAGAAAAGACTAGATGGGGCAGCTGTCTGAGCTTTCGTTCAACATGTAAAGAATGTTGGTCAGTTTTTAATCAGAGTTCATCAGATAATCCCCAAGGTATAAGACAAAATGTTTCGTGTTATACTTCTAAGACTTACAGGAAACTCATTAAGTAATTTTGCACTTCTTGAATGAACATGCTTAAGTGGTCAGACTTCTCCAGAAGAGGAAAGGGCATGCCTTCAGGTAAAGCTTCATACCTCTCCACAACAACAACAAAAAAATCCATATTGAAGCGCATAGTTGTGTGGGTGTTTAGTGTTCAGTATGCACATATACTCAGTGTGTATCATAACACACTGATTAAAAAACATAAAAGTATTGGCCAACATCACAGTCATTTGCACTCCCCATCTCTTATACAATGAATGAGATACAGTATTTCTATTTGATATGTGTGGAAAGAACGGATGAAAAACTTAGACCCAGGTCATTCTTCTATTTCCATGCCCTTTCTATTTTTGATAACCCAGCCACATGATCCTTTTCCAAGCAGCACTGTCCATAAGAAGATGCTGAACTGCTCTCACATTAGCCTGGCTCAGGCAGCATTTCCATGTAGCTACTGAATAACTAAAAGGGGATAATGCTTCATAAAATTAATGCAGCTTCATTTGTGGGTTCACTAAGTTTTTTTCCTGCTATAGACATCATCTTTTAAAAGAATGTTCATTTATATTGGATTACAATTTTTCAAGAAATTTTGCATAGATTTTTTCTATAATAGTGATGAAAAGTTGCTATGGAATTATAATTTCCATTCACAGCTTCAGAAGAGTCCAAGGATTCAGAAATCTGCTCATAACTCACCTAATAAAGAGAAAAATGAAGTCTGAGCTTTGATGTGTGTGTGTATTCATACTGCCTGTGAGAATGGGTGGGTCTATTTCAGTGTTAGCCAGTTACTGGCCATGCACACTGTCCTAGCCAACATGTAAATATGTAGGTATTATAGACTCTTCACACAGCAATAGAAATATGTAAACAAAGGAAAATATGTAAATATTCATTACTTGTGGGCTTTGAGTAATAGACATGTAAATCAAATAAGCAAAAAGGAGAGAATAACGATATATTCAGTAAGAAATTATATCTTCTCAGAGGTGTTTTAGTTAACTGGAAGAAGCATAGAATTTGGGCAGATATAAAAATTGGAAGGAAGGTATTCTGTATAGATACTATGTAAGGACAGTAAGGTTATTTGGGAAATTGTGAGTACCACAAGGATAGTCAAAATGCAAGAAAACAGTGAAGAGGAAAATAGAAAGCAAAGATTTAGAGCAATTATAAATGCCTCTTAAAGGTATGGGATATGGTATGGAGATAGCTTACATATCTTCTAAAGGTTCCTGTGTTGAAAATGTCTGATGTGTTCATGAAAGGAACCTAAGGTGGAACATAGGCTATTAGCTCTTATTTGGGTTACTACTTGTAAAAATGATTAAGGTCATGTTCATGGGTTAGGACATAGGTCATTTCCTAAGTTGTACACCTAGCTTCTAGTTTGGCCGTGTGATCTTTCCCTCTCACAGAGTTGTGCTGAAGTGATACAAATCTGCTAAGGTGATGTGACTGACAGAGATTTTCTAATCAGCTGACTCCTTGCTATATGGAATTTCAGCTCCTAAAACTGTGAGCATAAGAAAGATGTTTTTGTTGTTGTTGTTGTTGCAAGTTATCCACACTCTGGAATTTTCTTATGATAGCAGAAAAGAGAGTAATACAGCATTATCAAAGTCCTACTTATTTTATAGAACTTTTATGTGTCTCATAATTTCTGAACAAAGAGGAAAGAATAATTTCTGTGAGAGGAATGGGAGCGGGATTGAGACAGATCAGCAGGTTGCCATAGCAGACCCTTTGTATGCAGCATCCCTTGACTGCTGCTGGGTGGAGTTTTCTATGCTCTTCTCTGGATCAACAGCATCTTGTTCATGCTCCTGTGGCAGCTGGTTTGTATATATGAGTCTGTCTCAATTTGTCTATCCACTTCTGCTTTTGTATACAACTTACAGGTAGAATGACTGGAGAAGGTGACTACCACTTTGTGTGTTATTAATTTTTATAATCCAAGCTCATTTTCTATTGATTGGCTCACAGTAGGTAGTCAAATAAAGCTTTATTGGATTTTGTTGAATGGAGTCTGCAGGAAAAGACAAAGACATATGAAAATATTGATGATGTTTAGATAGAATGAAAATAGTTAAGGAATTTCATTTCATATTATCATTATATTCTCAGTATGATAGGAAGCAAAGTCGTCTATTGGGGAAAAGAGAGATGAACTGTGCTGATTTCTTAAGAAAATCAGTAAATCCTTACCTCTAGAAAAAGCAAAAACACTGAATCATAAATGGGACAACCCATATTTAAAAATAAACAATGTCTACATGGAATCAAAAAAGATATGTTGTAGAATAGTAATCCAGGTTGGAAATTTTTATGTGTGTAGAATTAAGTGGTCATATGAATTGGAATGCTTTAGAGCAATCAGTTGAAGTATCATAGTTGGATGGGACAGAAAGGCCAGAGAATGAGAAGAGGAATGTTTATTAAAATTAGTAGGATTTTTTTTCCATAGGAGAAAAATTGAAGAAGGTAAAAAAATTTAAAGTAAAAAACTCAAACAAGATATTTGACTTTCAAAACAAAATAGATAAGAACCTAGAAAATCTCATGGCCCAATACTACATAGCAGTTGTGACTTAGGATAAAAGTATTAACCTCTCAGAAACTGGCAAACTAGATATGGCTAGATATTGTAGAATCATGGAGACTTTCTATGTTTCTAGATGTAAGAAATGGCATGACTCACAATCTAAATGCAGAGACTCACCAGGCATTAAAATCAGTCAGCTCTCAGGAGCCATGTGAACACCACTTAGACACCCCAGGCAGCCATCACTCACCACTGTCACAAGAGAAGATGACCAGGTTTCCTGGAAGAGTGACCATTATCTCACGCCGTGCTGAGATGAGCATCTGGTGCCTCCACTCATCGCTTTCCTCTAAGTCCCGAGATGGTGGCCTCTGATTTTCAACCCAGAATCTCCTGATTTCTGGCTTCTGTGGCAGTGAGACATCAACAGGATTCTGAAGGGCAGAGAAGAGAGAGGTCAGGGCATTTACTGTCTCCACGTGCTGAAACCTGCCAGGCGTTAGCTGCTAGTGGCAGAGCTTTTATGACAAGATTTCCTATAGGCAAAAAAACTCTTATAGTTCAGCTCTTTCATCCATATCCCTGCTGGGCAAGGAGCTGGTAATGAACACTATTTAATGCTCTCTTTTTCATCAATTGGTTATCTTGCATATTCTTAAAGACATCTTTTGAGCATCATTTCTTACTGCCCAAGGCAAAAAAAAAAAAAAAAAAAAGAATGATATGTGGTTTAAATAAACTCAACGGAAAGTGAGCATCAGTGCTTCCAAGGTACAAGGATTTCCTTGTGACTCTGTGTATTTTGCTGGTATATTCTGCTACACCAAATGATTCCATTTTGCCCAGACGTTTGCTTCATCTTATGATGGAAGCATAGATATAAGTAAAATCTTAACCCATTGGAGTCAAAGTCTGTTTTCACTCAGTCCTGGTTGAGTCAAGTTGATAAATATGGACATGAGAAAAACGTAAAACATTTCCTGTAAGAACTCCTAATGACGCACCTCACTCACGGAGGATTTACAGGAGATTAGTGGTTGCTGGTAAAGGAGAGGCGTTTTCTTTAGTGGTACCCAACTGGTACGCGACTGATGTTTCCACTGTTTCATATAAATATAAAAGAGGAGGGCTAGCTGGGAAGAAGGTGATCAATGTGATTGTGAAAGAAAGAAGAATGGCGTGATTGTGATTAAGATACATCATGTTTTGTATGAAAATACCATTATGATATCTAAACTACAAATAATATATTTAAAAAGAAAACATCTTGTGTGAAGTTCTGCCTAATAGAAAGTTCTGAATAATGGCTGGAATAATCAGCTTGAGGAACTTGGAGATCAGCACAATCAGGTTTGCTTGCCTCTGAGACAAGAGAAGAACTTCCCCCCTCCCCCCCCATCTATGCTTCTTGGCTACTCATGGTGCAATTATAAGTCCCTGACACACAAGTAGCACTGCCTAGGCAGCCAGCTCAGCCTGGTGCCAGCTTTGTTCAAAGGACCAAACAAAAGAGAGGGGCAAGCAAGTACTTTTGAGTTCACCTCAAGGTGCCTATAATTTGCAGTGCTGAGCAACAATGGGAAAGGCCTAAAAATAAAGCATGTGGCCTCTGTGCATTCTTTCCTATCCACATGCTCTGCTCGCTCTTAGTTTCCCCTCATCTCTAGTTGCTCAGGATGACAATGGCAAAGAAGCCATTAATTAGTTGTTAATACCAAGTCCTTTTTAACCTTTATCACAAATATCAAATATTCATCAGCTCTGCTTGGAGAACCAGACCCTCCCTGAAGTGGGCAGTGTCGCTGTTAGATTTCGCTCAACCTTTTCACAAGGAGAGAATAGCAATTACATTTTTTTTTACTATAACCATCTTTTGATAATTTTTTTCTAATTATAAAGCATAATGATGTGGAAGACATTGGCTAAGATCATTCCTAAGCATTTTTTTTAAGTCTGCTTCTACTTCAGCCACACACAAATCATAGGAAAAGATAGGAAACGTGTTTCTCCCCAATGAGACCTTAACAGCATTATTAACAAACTGGAATATTTTGAGACTAAGAGATGAGCAGCACGCAGAACTAGATCTATGCAAAAATATACCCGGAGGAAAATACAGTCAAACATTCAGGTGAGCACAGTTAAAAGCCAAAGTGGTCTTGGTAAAATGTCAAAAGGCTCACTTGATGGAACTAAGGAGAAGGCCAGCCAGAACATGACAGAGAAATTTAGGTGGATGGGAATTTGGAAGAGTCTATAACACATGGCTGCTGCAACTATGAGCTTACTACATCTCTGTTTATCTACACATTATATCAGGCCAGCTAACTTTCCAAAATTGAGAGTGGAGGGCTACATGAAGCCACACACTCATTGATTAGAAGTTACTAATTGTTATCCACCCATTGGTCTTCCCTCTTCTTGATTTCCTTGTGTTTTGCAAATTGTATCTTGGGTGTTCTATGTTTCTGAGCTAATATCCACTTATCAGCGAGTGCATATCTAATGACTTCTTTTGTGATTGGGTTACCTCACTAAGGATGATATCCTCCAGATACATCCATTTTTCCAAGAATTTCATAAATCCATGGTTTACAATTGCTGAGTAGTACTCCATTGTGTAAATGTACCACACTTTCTGTATCCATTCTTCTGTTGAGAGACATCTGGGTTCTTTCCAGCTTCTGGCTATTATAAATAAGGCTGCTATGAACATAGTGGAACATGTGTCCTTCTTACCAGTTGGAACTTCTTCTGGGTATATGCCCAGGAGAGGTATTGCTCGATCTTCCGGATAGTTTATTCCTCCTTAGATTGGGAACAAAATACCCATGAAAGGAGTAACAGAGACAAAGTTTGGAGCTAAGACGAAAGGATGGACTATCCAGAGACCACCCTACCCAGGGATCCATCCCATAATCAGCCACCAAACCCAGACACTATTGCACAATGCCAGAAAGATTTTGCTGAAGGGACCCTGTTATAGCTGTCTCATATGAGGCTATGTCAGTGCCTGGCAAATACAGAAGTGGATGCTCACAGTCATCTATAAGATGGTACACAGGGCCCCCAATGCAGAAGCTAGAGAAAGCACCCAAGGAGCTGAAGGGGTCTGCAACCCTATAGGTGGAACAACAATATGAACTAACCAATACCCCCAGAACTTGTGTCTCTAGCTGCATAAGTAGCAGAAGATGATCTAGTCAGCCATCACTGGGAAGAAAGGCCCCTAGGTATTGCAAACTTTATATGCCCAGTATAGGGGAATGCCAGGGCCAAGAAGCAGGAGTGGGTGGGTAGGGGAGCAGGGTGGAGGGAGGGTGTTATGGTTTGTATATCCTTGGACCAGGGAGTGGCACCATCTGGAGGTGTGGCCTTGTTGGAATAGGTGTGACCTGGTTGGAACAGGTGTGTCACTGTGGGTGTGGGTATAAGACCCTCATCCTAGTTGCCTAGAAGTCAGTCTTCTACTAGCTGTCTTTGGATGAAGACATAGAACTCTCATCTCTGCCTGCGCCATGCCTACCTGTATGCTGCCATGCTCCCACCTGGATGATAATGGACTGAACCTCTGAACCTGTAAGCCAGCCCCAATTAAATGTTGTTTTTTATAAGACTTGCCTTGGTCATGGTGTCTGTTCACAGCAGTAAAACCCTGACTAATACAGAGGGTATAGGGAACTTTCCAGATAGCATTTGAAATGTATATAAAGAAAATATCTAATACAAAATAAATAAATAAATAAATAAATAAATAAATAAATAAATAGAAGAAGTTACTAATTGTTAATGGAATGGGTATCTATTTTTCATTGGTCATGTGGTAGATTGTCCATACACCAATGAATGCCCTCCACAACCATGTACATATGGGTAGTGCTAACTGGACATGCAATTAAACTATGACGTGAAGAGGAAGAACTGTTGGGCATCTGGGGAGAATTGAAGGAAGGAAATAAAAAGTGAATATGATCGTAATACATTGTGCAAATGTTCTAAATCTTCAAAAAAAAATGAAAAACAACAACAACAATTAAAGATTAATACCTAAAACAATTGGTTGCTTTTGTTTGGGAAGCAAGAGACAATGAAGAAGAGTTCTTCAAGCAGACAGGAGGATAGTGCTTGGGGTCAAACGGTTGTTCTTTGAAGGTTCCTATCCTTAGTCATCAACATCTTCTGAGGTTGGTAGATGCTAGGGAGTTAATGTAGCCCACAAAGGTCTAATATTGGAGGCTTCATCTTTAATGTGACAATGTTGAAATGTGAGGCCTTTAAGTGGTAACCAGAAGGCAGAAATCTCAGCAATGCCAATGCCATAATGAATAAAGTGGTTTCCCATCACCAGAGAGGATTAACTCTAAGAGCAAGTTTACTCAATCTTGCTCCAAGGCTGTCCTTTGAACTTACTTATTTTGCCATGAGATGATGCAGCTCAAGACCCTCTCCAGTGGTGATCCTTCAATACTGAACTTTCCAATTCCAGAACCATGAGCCCTATAAACCTCAATTGTTACAAGTTGTCCACTCTCAGGTATTCAGTCATAGCAATACAAATGTAGCTAAGGTTTGTATCTCTGCCTTGGGAAGTCCCTACTTGTCATGGAGACACTGGAGATTAGCCAGGGTTATCAGATTTTCACCCTCTAAGTGGCAAGTCATAAAGCATAGGTGCGTTTAGGAAATATACCTGTTTCCCCAGTAAAAGCAACATCCTCTTCCCCAAGCTTCAAGCCAACATGCCTTTTTTTCTAAACCAGCACTAAATCGCATGTAGACAATGGACTCAGCAGTTCATGGTAGGGGTTACTAAACAATACAACAATGTACATTCCTTGTATTTGAACTGTGCCATTTGTCTTGTTACTAAATGGAAAATGCTTACAGAATGCAAGCAAGACATTTGGTCTAAAATGTAAATTGTAGCTTCATTAAAAAAAGAGCAATCAACATGCTGAGAAAGGCAGAAAGACTTCTGAGTTCCAGCCTAGCCTGGTCTACACAGTGAGTTTCAGACTGGCCAACCGGTGAGCAACATCTTAAATAAGAAAGAAAGTGCAAAAGAAAGAAAGGAAAAAAGAAAGAATCAACTTAAAGAAAGAGGGAGAAATGAATCAAAGAGAATAATATAAACGTCACTCTTTTGAAATAGGTATTATGATTCTTTATGTGTGTGCTATGTTAGGAGAGTAGCATAAAGTAAGACACACATATGCTACAAGGTTAGATACACTTTGATGCTCTAGGGGCACATGGTAAACACAGGTGATGCTCAATTGGCTGGAGTGGGAGAATCCCTGACACTGAGATGCAGCTTGGTATTGGTCTATATGTGTCTCCATAATAGTGTCATCAACAGAGAAACAGGAAGCACACAGGGTTTCAAGAAAATCAGAGTCAAGGAAAGTAGATCCAATCATTCAGCAATTCTCCAATTATGTTTACAACATAAAAGGCACAGATTCCGGAAGACAGTCCAGAAAACCCTTCTACAAAGAGCAGGAAATAAAAAAGAAAAAAATGATAAAATGAGCAAGACAACTCTGATTCCAGGGTTCAAATAAGATTAAGTGGAGCACAAAAGTGGAAAGGGCTACAAAGTAGACAAAGTACAACACACAAATGGATCCACCCGAAAGGCTATTATATGTTAAAATATTTTAAAGGCTAGGTAGCCTTTGAAATATTTAGAACAAATCTCACTTAAAAAAAAAAAAAGAAAGTGAGAAATCCATAACCATTTTTGGAGAATTGAATGCCATCTCCCTGTAATGAACAAAACAAATAGATAAATACAAGTAAATAAGGGGGTTAAGGATTAAATAAAACAACTGCATTGAAAAGAGAAAGCCTAACCCAGCAGTCAGAAAATAAGCAGTCTTTCAAATGCATATGAAACACTTTCCCATACATAACAACTATTTTAAAAGGGCTCAATAAATTACTACCATATTACTTAGCCACAATGTATCAAAAATAAAAATTAAATATAAATTAGGCTATCAAAGGGCCTATTTACTTGGGAAGCTTTAAAATGACTTTTAAATAACTATTGGTCTGGAAAGGGCAATCTAACCAGCAATCACATTAGAAAAGAACTTGAAAACTGTATTTGCAAAACACTTTCTCTAAGGAGAAAAATCTCTCTGCAGATCTGGCAATGAGTCTGAGACATTGATGGGGTCTATGAAAATTGCAAGTCTTGTATCCTACTACATCTCTTCATGTGCCCTTCAGAAATAAAAACACATATAGAGTAAGTAAATACAGTGATCAGTTCTATAGAAAGGGACATACTCTCTCATGGACTATTGATGAAATCTTACATGGTCAATAACTATAATGAATTTAAGGGTACATCCTATTTGATTGAACAGAATGACTTCTAAGAAATTAACTCAATCCAATATTCACACTCTTGTAAATGATATGTACTTAAGAATGTCCTTTGTGAAAACACTTTCCCTGAGAAAAAGTAGAAAACCAGGAATTATAAATCAATACAAAAGTACTTACACAAATGGTGTTTGCTCAGTTAATGAGATATGGGGCAGATTCTATTCCATTTTGTTTTATTATTTATTTGAAAAGAAATGTTCTGATGCAGTTGTAATTTCAGACTGTTATAAAGTCAAAATACCAGTTTCATAACAATGCCTAGGAATGAGCCCTGCTCATATAAATATGAAAGAAAATGAAGATACAGCAAATATAACTGAATATATGTTAATGGGAGAGAATAATAACCAATGAAATGTTACAGATGTCCTGACATGGGCACCTTAGCAGGAGCCTTGGAAAGATTTTTCATCTCTTGTTTCATAATTTCTAGATAGTATCTAGATTTTAAACAGAATATATCTGCATGCTATATCTGAACAAAAGACAAGATTTCCACAATCTGTAAAATATAAAACAGTAAAGAAGCAGAAATATATATTATTTGGAATTACAGAAAATTCACCCATGCCATTAATGCAAATTATTCTTTTCTTTTTTATTATATTTTTATTATTTGAAGCAGTTTTTAAATTTAAACATATTTGATCACATTTTCCCCTTCCATAATGGCTTTCCAGATTCTCTTCCCATCCCTGCCTGTCAAACTTTAAATTCTTTCTCAAAAGACAAACAAAAATTAAATAAAACAAAACCACACCCCAAAAGAAGAAAAACCAACCAACAAACAAACAAAAAACAAAAACAAAAAAAAAAAACTGTTACCAAATTAACTAAAATGAAAAAAAAAATTGTGGAGTCTAATTATATGTTGTTCGACTATTCCTGAACATGAAGACTGATTGGTAGTGGTTTACAAATTCAGTGTCATTTTATTGGAGAAAATAGATACTCCCTCTTCCCAAGGGTATAAGTGATGGTTTGGTGTACTTGAGCACTAAGGTTTTGTCCTCTGAGCTTGACACAAATGAAGGCCCTTTTTCCAGCAGGGCCTCCTCTTCTCTACCTGATATGGTTAATCTGATCTCCCCCCCCAGTCTTCTACCCAAAGGATGGCACATATTCCTTGGCAAACTTTTCCTCTTTCCTGATAAGAACCTACACAGCAAATACCTGTGATTCCTAGAATGCCTCTCCATACAAATGAGGCATTTACAATGCTTTAAACTCTAGGCAATGATTTTACATTTACCCTGTAAACTTCTTCCCAATTTTCAAGATGCATGTATAGCCCTTGGTCACCCCAAATAAAGTGTATGTGTACCAACCAGTTCACTGAAGGCTGTCTAAGACTGCTGTTTCATTGAGTACTGTCTAAAAGAGCTATAGCACTGAAATTCTCAGAGGATGACTTCCTCGGAGAAGGTCTTCTACCCAACAGCACTCACTCCCAACTGGACTGGGATCTTGCAGATCCCACCAATTCCCGACACTTCTTCATCCTTCCAGATTGTTAGGCAGCAGTGCCTAGATACCCTGAGGGAGGAGATGGAGGGGATGCAGACACACAGCTGACCTCCAACACACATATCACAACAGGTCACTTACTAACCTTTACACTGGTGGTTGGGTTTTCATTCATTCATTCATTCTTGCAAATATTACAGAATAAAATATAATAATAATAAAAAAAACTATCACATCCAACTTGGACAAGGCAAATCAACAGAAAGACAAGACCCTACGAGAACCACAAGACTCTGAGACCCATTTGTTTGCACACTCAGGAATCCCAAGGAAACATTTAAGTGGAAGCCATAATCCATACACAAAGGACCTGCTTTAGATCTTTCAGGATCTGTGATGCTTCTTGAGTCTCTGTGAGTTCATATAAGTCTAGATCATGTTGATTTGGTGGACCTTGGTTTAGTTTCGGTTGGTGATTGGTTGCTTGGTTGGGTTATTGTTATTGTTGTTGCTGTTGGTGGTGGCAGTGACAGTGTCTCTGTGTGTGTGTGTGTGTGTGTGTGTGTGTGTGTGTATGTGTGTGTTGTGTCTTCCAACCCCTCTGGCTATTGCTGAGCTCTGAGGGGAGGGATTTGATACAGACATCCCATTTAGGGCTAAGTGTTCCAACTCTTTCACTCTTTGCATAATGTCTTGCTATGGATCTCTATATTTATTCCTATAGTGGGAAACTTTTCTGATGATAACTAAACAAGGTACACTTTTCAAATGATTATATTTAAACATATCCAAGCCAGAACTATGGTCCATTCTATAACTATGGTCTCCTTTATCTTTTCTGCCTTATGTAAGATCCCTGAACAGTGACAACTAATACTCATAATGATAATGATAACAACACACAAGAACATTAGGCAGAAAAAAGATATCCAATTTCTTCATTAGACTCCACTTAAAGACAGGAGTAGATTAGGGCATTTTAAAAGTCATTTCTGTAAGAGTTGATGAGTACAAATTACAATTTGGTATACTTCTATTCTCAAGAAATACCTTCAAACCACTATAAGGTTTCCTCTACCTATGAAATTGCCAACTGCTTTACATCTTACACTTTACTGAATGGCCTTTTCTGTTCACATGACTCTTTTGTTAAATAGTAAACAGTCTTTCTATCACATTCTACTTCTGACTCCTTAGTTTTACTCTGAAAATACCCACAAGGGTTCTTTTTTTCCACTGCAATCCCTGTCTGCACTACCAACTTCTACCCAGGACTTGGGCCAAAGTCTCTCCTACCTAACTTTCACACCAGCCTATCTTCACAGAAAACTCAGTATAATCTTCTAAACATAGAATATAAAGAGAAAAAAAAACATAATAACTTGCCATTTTGATAAAAAAAAGTGCATATGCTCAAAATAATAATAAAAAAAAAATGTCCCATATGACACACCAGGTACTTGTCTTGTCCTCCTTCCAAATTCTTCAGTCCAATCAGGACATCTTGGTATTCTATCAAACAGGTGGGCCGCTTCTGTTTTACCTTGGAGTAATATCTGATTCAACTCCTTATGTAAATCTTTGGGGTGTTCCCATTAAAATGTCCTTTTCTCAGAAAGCCACCTTGTCTGCCCCATCTAAAACAGCACCTGTTTTAGAATCCACACTCACCCTGAAGTGCACATAGTAACCTGTGGTCATTATAAACACACATACAAGTAACATCATACAGACTGAACAAATTATATTTAAGAATATAATTTTGATTTTATATATATATATATATATACACACACATATATATGTACATATATACATATATATATATGTGTGTGTGTGTGTGCATGCAATGCAATAACAATTGAGAAAAAATATGTCAGAAATCTGAAGTAAGTGTGGGTTGTTAAAGATTTGGAAGAAGGAAATGGAAGAGAAAAATGTTAGCCATAAATATGGAATTCACATGGTCTGAATGCCAAGCCTTGAACTAAAATACACTACAGTTGTCCACACAAATGCAGTGATATCCTGTTATACCTTAAAAGCTAGAATGCCACATATCTCAATTTCATTATGTGTATAGAAATCATTCCAAAAATATACATTAAACATGAGTGACAATTATTTATTAATAATTATGTATATTATCGCTATGACAGCTGTGGCTCCGTTCTTTGGAAGATCAATGCTATACAGTGAGTCTTCCCATACTCACATGTTAGAAGAAATCTTTGCCCCAAGCACAGATGCCTGGATGAAATTTCATTCTAACCACTCAGCTTTCAGTGTTGTTATGGCCATTGCTAGAGCTGCTTTGGTTTCAGCCACACTCCCTCAACCGCACTCCCTCAGCCATACCCGATACCATGTGAGAGCTTAAGAGACCATCCTTTGGTCATGACTACCACAAATGCCATCATGATGATCCTCTTCTCAGTCACTCTAGAGGCGCCTGCTGATGCCTGTTCCTAACTCCAAGTATCTATCATCAATCTAGGAGTATCAGCTCCCTTACCATTCACATCCAAGACAGATGTCTGTAAGTAGCACCCTATTTACTGTCCACAGGTCATTCCAGGAGGCACACTTCCTGAACACTTATTCCAGTTTACATTGTTATAAACCAGTTAAGGGTTAAAAAGTAATAAAAGAATAAGAAGCAATGAACACACGGTGAGGAATTGCTTGAGAAGTCAGGGGTGCAAGACTGTTTAGCTTGATGTGTGCTATAAAAGAAGAGAAAATGGCAACCAATTTCAGATCCAAAGAAAAAGGGGTGCTCAGGTTGGACTTGTGTTCTGTTTTGTCCCATCAAATACCCTACAGGCAACCTTAGTGTTTGAATTGAACACTAAAGCTTATTGTTCTATATTTATTTTTAAGGAATTTGAGATGAAAATAAAATATTTAATTGCCCTAGTAACTAATAATATTTTGAAGTGAACTAAAACTATGTATAATTATAAATGTCAAGGTTAGATCTTATCCTAAAACATGAGGTTATGGACAGTTTTATATGATATTACCTTTTCTCCATTAACATTCATTTCTCCATATTGCCTTGCAATTGTGAATAAATGTGTCACCAGCTTCCCTACATTTAACACTTGGATACTGTGAATAATTACCATTTTATATTCTCTTTGAGACTTGCCTCATCCAATAAACCTACCATGAGCATAACTGACCAACCATTTGCATTGTGTTATGCTGAATGAATAAACTGCATTGTTATTATGTTTATAACTAGATAGGCCATATTTGTATAATTTTCATTCTTATGTTCTTTTTCTAACTGACTTTTAGTTCTTAACAAATATCATTATATTCTGTTATCCCTTTTTTATTAAGGTAGTAAGAAATGCATCCACTGTGTACTTGGTGTTCAGTAAATGTTGTTAAGTGTAATTTATTTTGCTTCAAAATATTGCAAGACCTTTACTGTTTGGAAACTCTTTTGTACGGCATAGAAAAATAATCTGGTTTTCTTAATTTCATTTGCTTTTCTCTCCAGACACACATATTCTTCATAAGCAGGCTACCTGTCCTTCACCCTCTTCTTTATTTACTTCTCTCTTGTGAACTTTCACTTTACACTCTGATTTTTACTTTACAATACTGATTTGATTTTATATAGTGGAAGATCTCTAGCTTATCCTCCCTTAAAGGAATTTAACTATTTCCTTTTAAGATCTATTTAGGGTTCTTGTATTGTTATAAAAAAGCTATATCCTAAAACGAAACTACTTTGGTGGTAGAGAGAGTAGCTTATGTAACCTCTTGCAAGTGATTTGGTCCAATTGGGCTTCATTTAGTCAGCTCATCCATGAAATAAGAGCAATGAAGCTGTCTTCTTTGTGAGGTTGAAGAGGTCAAATGTAAGGAAATATAAAACTCTCCTACATCACACACATTCTAAGGCTGGAGGAAAGGGTTCAATTTCTCCATAGATGTTTGCTTCTGTGTGATGAAATACACCATACAGAGTACACCATACCGAAAACACCATACGGGATACCTTCCTCCCTCCCTCTTCTCTCCTTTCTCCTGTAAGCTGAAAGCTTGGTAGCAGTAAGTCCTCGGGCTCTTCTCTCTCCCTTCTGCATCTTCCTTATCTATGCAACATTTTCCTTTGCTGTTGTAGAAACTTTTTAATGACTGCATTAATTTGCTTCCTTACTTGTTTTACTTATTTTTTATTCTGATTAACAAAGTGATCATAACTCATGTAGAAAATAGGTATGCTCCCTATTGAGGTAAACTCAAATTCCCAGTATTAGTTCATTGGGCTGGGAACCTTGAAAGAAAAAGTAAACACACACACACACACAAAATAAGTACATAGATAGTTAGGTACTATGGACTGTATTCTAGGATGTCAAAACATCTGGAACTTATCATTTATAACATTACTAAGAGATGGAGTTGCTTAATTTAATCATTATATATATATATATAATGTTATATATAAAACATGTAGTGTTTTTTCACTAACATAATACACTAACATAATATTTTAGAGGTTTATTCATGTAGCAAAAATATTTTATGACTCAATAATACTCAAATGTATACAGTACACCATGTTTTATTTATCCATCTACAATTTGATAGGTTAAGGAGTGGAATTTTAACCTTGACTCTCTACTTTATCTATTTATTAATGAATAAATAACTGTTTCTTATAGAAGTATGGTCTCATGCTCCAGGATCTAAAAGGATACCATATTTCTTTTTTTTTTCAGCATCCCAGAATAGGATGCACCATCTAAGAAAAGGCAAGAGGCACCAATCAGAAAATGAGCACAAACCGTGTGCTCACAATGCTTATGGCCTGTGAGACCTTACCATTCAAACCTGAGTTCCCAGAGTTATAAACAGCATCATGCAGCCCTGGGGGTCTTACAAAATTCAACCTTGAACTATATACATGCAGTGGGTCTAATGTTATGAGCTAATTTACTCATACTTGTTTAAGCTTATAGAAAAATAAAACACTAATTGCTGCTTTTAAACAGCTGAGCTTTTCATAGAGTCTCTGATACAAGTGATGTTCCAGCTGCAGATTGCCAGCATAAGACAAGATTGGTAGTGCTAGACCAGCTGCCAAATTCTGTTCTACATTTAGGTCTAAGAAAAGATTTGTAAGTGAATATTTAATAACTTATCCATACACCCAAATACCATGCTCATAAGCAGTACCAAATTAGCTTGTGTGTGGCTAACTATATATGAGGGGTGTACCCAGGATATAACTCCAATTTCCTTAGTTCAAAAAATTTATGCCAACAGGCAGTGAACTGTGTATAGCATAGGATGAATGACACATGTTCAGGGGAAAGTAAGGGTGCCATGTTACTAGATGGCATCTCAGCCTCAGCTCTACACCATGTCATAACAATAACAGAGCCCCTAAAGGAGAAATAAAGCTTAAGGAATTTTGGATATGTGGACTGGGAAACAAATGTACCTGGGATAAGTCCTGGTGACTGGAAATGCAATTATTTTTAAATCTCTGAATTTACTGTGAAGGCAGCAATCTCTCAAATGCTACTTTTAGAGAAAGGAGATGTTATAAGAATACGGTAAACACATAATGCCCAAATCATTTTCTACAAGGAAATTGTTCCCAATTGAGTTTATTACAGGACATAGATGGGCTAAAATTTGATGGAAATATAAGGATTTCGGGAATTAGGGCATTTAAAATATATGAGGAAGTAATCGAGAGCAGCTGGCAGTATTGGAGTTGCCTTGAAATCTCCTCAGGTGGCATATCCGGTTACCCTTGCAAGCGCTGGAAGCACGATTGGGAACAGGTGATCATCATTAGTATAAATTAATCTCTTGCTGGGAAATTTCTCCCAACCTAGTTCAAAGATCGCAGTTCTCATTCTCTTCTTCATTTCCCTCACAGATTATGGACAAGTAGAATCAACAATTTGCATCCTGTATGGTAGAAAACAGTGAGCTACTGAAGGCAGGACCAAGGCAAGGATGCAATTGATTCAAAACACTAATGATTTACAAGATCGGTGGTAGAAAAAAAATCACAATTTACAGCGAGATGATTGCTCTGGGGCACGGAAATGAGTTTATAGTTTTGCTCAGATTATTCTGAGTTTCCCACAATTAAAAACCCATGAAGTGCATGAGAGACTAGAATTGCCCTAATACAATTCCGAAATGTCTAGATTCCACCTTGTCATCAAGTATCATTTGTGTTTAAATTATGAAGCATGAGAAACTTGGGGAGGGGCAGATACTGTAATAATAGCCTTTAATGCATGGCATCAAGGAAAGGTGATACACTAACAATCAGATTTGCTTTAACTCATCTAAGCATCAAACTAATATCAAGAGTAAATTTATCTTCATTTCACTGATTATGAAAGCAAACATAGCTTGATGGAAAAATTATAGTGGCTCATATTTCACATCTGTGAGCTAACGAACATGAAAACCCAGGTGTCCTGAGCCAAAAGCCAGAGATTTTGTTTTTCTTTCTGCTTTTTGTTTTTTGTTTTGTCTTGTTCTTCTGCTTTTGCAGTACTTTTTCTGAACGATACATTGTATATTTTATTTCAGATTCATTTTTCATGAGAGAAATTTTCGTTTTAACTTTTAAATCCTTTGCAAGAAAATACAGAGAGAATTTAACATTTGAAATTTAATACTCAGTGCTTAATAAAGAAAGAGTCATCTTCAATTGTGAACAAGCCTATTTTGTCATTTTCTTTGCTCATGTTACAGAAGTCTCTACAGGATATCTTGGATTATTCATTATCCAGATTTGGATAAAACTTTATAAAAAAATTAAGCTTTCTTTTTAACTTCTTTTTTTATTAGATATTTTATTCATACATTTCAAATGCTATCCTGAAAGTCCCCTATACCCTCCTCATCTGCCCCCTCCCCCAACCCTGCTCCCCAACCCACCCACTCCTGCTTCCTGGCCCTGGCATTCCGCTATACTGGGGCATATAATCTTTGCAAGACCAAGGGCCTCTCCTGCCATTGATGGCCAACTAGGCCATCCTCTGCTACATATGCAACTAGAGACACAGCTCTGTGGGGTACTGGTTTGTGGGAAATGGGTGTGACCGCATGGGCCAAGATGGAGCCCCGGCCCATTTTCAGGCCCCGTGAACCCCACATGTTTACTGCCTTGCCCGAACATGCCCAGTAAAACTGCATGTGTAAGCTGCCTTCCAAGTTAGATTATTCCTCATGATATGGATCTGTCAGCCTATCTGTGACGTCCTGAGCTCGTGCCTGGAGTGTATATGATTCTGATTGGATTAGGTGGTGTGGAGCGAGATGAGGTCAGTTTCTGCTACTGTATAAATATAGTCCTTGCCCCAAGTTAAAAAAAAAAAAAAGCTGCAAGTAAGAAGGAAGCTGCGGCAGCTTCAGAAGCTGCATGAACCCATCTTGGTGTCCCTGTTGTTCTTGTCTCTGCAGGTTGGAGACTGGCAAGAGGTGGCCTGTAAGGGGAAATTTTGGTAAGCAGTGGTAAGTAAAGAAAGCATAGACCTGACTGGTTCCCTGGAAAAAAGGGGACGGGGCACTGAGGTTCTCAGGAATAGAGACGAAGGGAATTTCAGCAACATGGGTTCAACTGTGTCTAAAATGAAAGTAAAATTGGGTTGACCCAGCTTCTTAAAAGAAGTGGTATTAACATGAAAGCAGAGATGGTGGACAGATTTCTGGACACCCTCTCCAAGAAAGCCCCATGGTTTTTAGAGGAAGAGTGTATTAATCAACAGTGCTGGGAGCGTTTGGGAAGGGATCTCCAAGCTTCCAATATGAAGAACCCTCTACCTGTAGGAATGTTAGCCATCTGGAACTTGATCAGGGCGTGCTTGAGGGACTCCAGTGGAAAGTACAATGCTGAAATAGAGGAAGGAGCAGCAGCTCTTGAGGAGGCTAAGGAGATTGCTTCTCAGGCTAGCAGCCGAAAACCTAAACAGTTTAAACAACAAACCAAAGATAAGAAAAAGAAGAAGGAATCTAACTCTGAAGGGTCTACTAGTGACAGTGACAGGACTGATAGCAACAGTGACAGCTGTAGTTTGACGTCCCACTTGAGTTTGAGATGTGGTAGGCCACCCGAACCATCAGCCCCGCCATTGCCTTCTCCTCCCCCCCCCCCTATAAAGATGAGGGAGACAAAAGGGGAAAGCATAGTCTTTATGCAGAGGTCTGGAAAAATGTGCCCACCATTGCGAGGGCCTTCCCAGTATTCCAGGATCAACAGGGGCAACAGTATCATGAACCCCTGGATTGGAAGGTTGTACAAAGATTGAATGAGTCAGTTTCGACTTATGGGGTCCAGGCTGCCTTTACCATAACTCAGGTTGAGTCCCTACAGTGGTACTGCATGACGCCTTTTGATTGGCAGAACCTGTGCAAGGCCATTCTTTAGGGAGGAGGTTATTTAGCATGGAAGGCTACTTATATTGAGCATGCCGTTGAGCAGGCTGTGGCTAATGCTGCCACTGGACTCCCCAAAGCAGCCTGGAATATAGACATGTTAATGGGGCAAGGGAATTTTGCTAACAATCAAACAGGTTATCCTATACAGGTTTATGAGCAGATTAATAACTGTGCTCTTAGAGCTTGGAAGATGCTATCAGGCACTGGAGACCTTAGGGCCAGCTTATCTAAGGTGATACAGGGACCCAATGAGAAGTTTGCAGACTTCCTAGCATGACTAGTGGAGACAGCTGGGAGAGTATTTCCAGATGTTGATGCTGCAATGCCATTGGTCAAGCAATTAGCCTATGAGTAGGCCAATAAACCCTGCAGAGAAGCCATATGCCCTTATAAAAGCAAACCTCTGGATGTATGGCTAAAGGTTTGTTGAGATGTGGTGGACACTCCACTGACCAAGCAGGGGTTAGCCATAACATCACAACTGCACACAATGCTAAGGGATCAGGGACTATGTACCACCATACTGTGTGATCAGAGCGTTGGAAATATTTGGAGTAGAATCTTGCCTATGACAAATGTCATATATATGTAATTGTCTTCCCTGTTTGTTTTTATGAGTGCCTCTCCAGTACAACTTGCTGCTTCCTGCATTACTCATATGTCAGGAATGTGTGTAACCTCTGTTCAGTATCAGAATTTTTCCAGAGCTGCAAATCTGTCACTTGCAATTGGTGTGATGCTGCTAGGAAACTGGAGTCATGATCTCGGCACAAAGATGAAGGAATTGTGAGCATCGATTGTTGCTGTGAACAACACCCATGTGGAGATTGCAACTGCAAAGCAATGACTGGAGATCATCCAGGGAACTGTGGGATTCTTAAAAAAATAGGGGAGGGATGGCCTTTTGGGCGTTCCTGCTGACTGTTGTGTGTGGAGGAATGCTTTGGTGGATGGCATGTATGCAAAGGCGGCACAGGGCTAATAAATGAGCCTTAGTGCAGGCTATGGCAGCCTTGGAAGCAAGAACATTCCCCCAGAGTTGGCTCAACATGCTGGATCAGTAATCAAGGATGGGTAAGACCCTCACCTGTGCATCCCAACCAAAGACAGGATAGTGAAAGTGAGTTCGTCTCTCCCATGATGGGTAAGGATGTGGCACGGATGGGGACGACCTAAGACAGATGCTGATCCCAGAGCCACTAATAAAACAAAAAGGGGGAGATGCAGGAAGCAGGTGTGACCACATGGGCCAAGATGGCACCCTGGTCCATTTCCAGGCCCCGTGAACCCCACATGTTTACTGCCTTGCCCGAAAATGCGCAGTGAAATAGCATGCGTAAGATGCCTGCCAAGTTAGATTATTCCTTGTGATCCAGATCTGTCAGCCTATATGTGACCGACCTGAGCTCATTCCTGGAGCGTGTGTGATTCTGATTGGATGAGGTGGTGTGGAGCGAGATGAGATCAGTTTCTGCTACTGTATAAATATAGCCCTTGCCCCCAAGTTAAAAAAAAAAAAAGCTGCAAGTAAGAAGGAAGCTAAGGAAGCTGGAGAAGCTGCGTGAACCCATCTTGGTGTCGGAGTCATTCTGCAGGTCGGAGACTGCAGCACTGGTTAGTTCATATTGTTGTTCCTCCTATGGGGTTGCAGACTCCTTCAGCTCCTTGGGTACTTTCTCTAGCTCCTTCATCAGGGGCCCTGTGTTCTATCCAATAGATGACTGTAAGCATTCAGTTCTGTATTTGCCAGGCACTGGCATAGCCTCACAGGAGATAGCTATATCAGGGTCCTGTCAGCAAAATCTTGCTGGCATATGCAATAGTGTCTGGTTTTAGTGTCTGTTTATGGGATGGATCCCTGGGTGTGGCAGTCTCTGGATGGTCCTTCCTTCTGTTGCAGCTCCAGATTTTGTCTATGTAACTCTATATTTGGTTTGCTGTGAACTTAATTTTTCAATATGTTTTCTAACATATTTCAGTACTTCAGGATGTCAAGATTTTAAAATGTCCACCAGCAAATCCAGGAAGTAATAAGAATAGTATATGCAACGGAGTAAATCCTAACATGAGAACAGAACTATAACTTTAGTAATGCTGGCTTCCTCCATCAGAAGGTTGCTTAACTCTCTGTGTCTGTGTGTCTCACTACTCATGAGATGGGTGCTAACCGCAAAGATTTACTTCTGTGTAGAAATCACCTGTGATCATCACCTCTTCCTGCCTTGCACAAAGGAGAGGGATTTACTTTATTTATGTTCTCGATGTTGTGTATTTCTTTGTAAGATCTATAGCCCAGACATTGAAGAGCAGGCTTTCAGTATGGTCAGCTTCCTTGAATGGCCTTCTTCTAAGTTATGTGTTGCTACTTTTTCTTGTAAGTTTATGTTGAGAGTGAAGGCTAAGGGGATGTCTGGAGTGATTTTGTTAAGGCCTCCATTGGAAATGAAGTTCCCCAAATGCTCATGCATTAAAAACTTGGTACACTACTGGTGATACTATGGAGTTGTGCTTGGCTCATGAGAATGCCGACTTCATCTATGGATTAATCTCTTGACAGGTTCATATCTGAATGGGCTCATAGGAGGTGGGGCCTACTTAAAAGGAAGGAAGTCACTAGGTGTGTTTCTTTGAAGGATATAACTCATACCCTTCCCTACTCTCTAAAGAAAGCAACGTTATTCTTGACCATATGTAGGATATAAGCAATCAAGGACTAAAACCTCTGACAGCGTGAATCAAGGAATAAATATTGGCTTCTTTGTTTTCCTTATATTTTTTCACAGACATGAAAGGCTAACTAATTACAGGCACTAACATCGTTTGTTACTTTTAAATTTATTTTACTTTTAACTATGTGTACATACTTGGGAATATGCATATTACTTAAGGATACCATTGGGGGAAGAGAAAATCACTGGATATTCTGGATTTGAATATGAGCTGCCCGATATGAATGCTGGGAATTGAACTCCAGCTCTCTGCAAAAGCAGCATTCATTGTTAACTGCTGAGCTATGTATCCAGCCCCACCAATCCCAATTCTGAGGGCCTTCATCTTACAACCTGAAATCCAACTCTCTGATACCTGCCCAGTAAATGTTAAAGTTTTAGAACTCTAATAAGAAATTTGATGGTATGGAGACATGTAGCAGGAATGGTGGGGCCACCTCTATGTAAACGCTGGGGGCCTGCAGCAGCAAAAGCATCTCCTGTAGAAGGACCTAGTTGAGGACTGCCTGAGAGACCAAGGATTGTTGGCGCAGAAAATTCCAGCCAATCAGGAACTGCTGTTCAGAAGAGATATTTTCTTGGGACCAGTGGGGCATGGGTAGAGGGTATTAAGGGAGTTTGCAACAGTGCTCACATGAGCTTGCTGCAGCGTTTCTCTCCTGCTCCCAGAGTCTGTGTGTTGACTCTGTGACATCTCACCTCCAACTCAAAAGGAAGGTAGGGTTGGCAGCAAGTAGTCCAGGGCACAGGCAACACTGACATTCAGTCTGCCAGTGTAGACTTTTGCTTTTGATGGCATTGCCATCACCTGGCCTCTCCTCTCAGTGGGATTCCCTTCACAACAGTCTGTCCAATCTTCATAAAGATATGGTTTGAATTCAAAAAGTTCACAGCTGTTTTCGTATATTTTTATATTAGATTTAAGAATTATCATATGAAGTTTTTTATTTTGTTTTTTTCTGGTGCATATTTGTGTCTGAAAATGCAGTGTTCTTTTAAAATCATATCATTTCCTTTCATAAATTGATATAAATGTGTACATATTGATAAAAAGGATACTTTTCTTCTTACTAATCTTTGAGAGATAGGAATGGATGTGTCATTGTGTTTAAAAATGATATATGCAGCTTGGTTACACATCATACATAAAGTGGGGAATAAGAAGATATAAAGAGAATGAGTGTCATATCTGATAGGTCAATAGGGCCGAAAATTCTGTGTGGCTCACCTGGACCTCCCTGGTACTGCCTCTGGAGGAACAGGAATTATCCCTGTCTTTGGATGGTTAAACTGGAGACTATACACATGCCACAGGAGGAAAACATGTGCTCTCACAATGAAACTTTGTGGGTAAAGAAAAGTTCTCTCAAGCAGGTTCATAAATTAATGAGAAACAGCAAGTCACCTAGACACCTCGAACTTGTGAGTGTTAGTCTTAGTGAAGGTTGGGGTTATGTTATGAAGTATGGTGATGCGTCATGGAGAAGGACAGGACCATGTACTTCTAAAGCTAAAGAAAAACTCATTAGGTTCTTATCTACTTGCCCAGGTGCTAGAAGATCTTAGAAACAAAGGGTGAAAGACTTAAATAGAGGTTTGCAACCTCTACCTGTGGGTCAAGTCCCCTTTGGATCAAACAACCTTTCACAGGGATTCCCTAAGACTGTTATCCAGATATTTACGTTATGACTCATAACAGTAGCAAAATTACAGTTATGAAGTAGAAATGAAAATGATTTTATGGTTGGGGATCACGACAACATGAGGAACTGTATTAAAGGGCCATAGCAATAGGAAGGTAGAGAATCAGTGGACCAAAGGATGTCAGCACACAAGTACCAGAATGTTGCACCAAGCCAGGCAGAAGTTTATAACAGATGACACTGGACATGATTTCCATTTCCTAACATTTACATTAAGACAAAAGAATGGCTTGTTGAATACTGTGAACAAAATGTAGTCAAGCTCCATACAAAATTATTCTGAGACTCAAAAAGCAATCTTCAAAAGGGCAAGAGTATAGCAAAACAGTATGAGGTAGAATGTCTGGACAGCAATTAAATTGAGCTTAGGACTTGGTCTTGTTTTGGAAGAGAAAAAACCATATAAATATAACCTATAACAGTACATCTCTAGCAATAATACTGAGCTGTTAGAAAAACATGCAGTCAGCAAGTGAGTTAAATGAAAAAATGGGCATTAACAAGTATAAACAGCAGGTACAGCTTGCAGATCATTCAAAAGAAAGAGAGGAATAGTGAATCCAGAGGAAGAGAAATCAAAATGAGAAAAATGGTTAAGACAGACAAGATGACTACAAAAGCTCAGATGTCTGTAAATACACAAATTGTAATGTTTAAGGAAAAGGTCTGTGCTTTTGGTGTGGAGAAGGCATGTCCAGTTTTGTTGACTGCACTACCATGTGTGAAGAAGAAAAAAAAAACTGTGGAATATGTTCATGTATAGAAAGTAATAAATAAATCATAATATATAGACTAGAGAATACTGTGAAAGTGTTAGAATTTATAAGCTAGATCTCCATGTGTCAAGCTTGTAGGTGCCAGAGCCATTGTGTAGTAGAAAGTAAACACCTGCCAGGATGCATACAATCATCCTACTTTTAATTAGTTACAACTACGATTTAATTCCAAACCACAAAATAACTCAATAGTACTTTTAGTGAGTAAAGTATGAGTATTAGTGGGATAGAGAGAAAGAGAGAGAGAGAGAGAGAGAGAGAGAGAGAGAGAGAGAGAGAGAGAGAGAGAGAGAAGAGCGAAAAGAGAAAAATACAGTACAGCTTTAATAATAGTTATATCCAGGGAAATCTGATTCAAAAAGTTCTTAAATGGATTTCTAATGTTTTATATAATTTTTCTATCAATTGATTATTCAATTTTAATTACCTGAAGCAAATACAGCAATGTCTTTAGAAAAAGTCAAGTTGAGCCTATGTATTGAATATTTTTATATGTCATTCTCTGTTTTGTTTTGTTTTGTTTTGTTTTGTTTTGTTTTGTTTTGTTTTGTTTTCCCTCACAGGAAAACATCATCTTCTTGACTTTCTATTAATATATGGTGCTTCCTAAAGAATAGACTTCTTGTTCTAAAGAAAAAACAAGGACAGCATTTTTAAATGAAGATAGGAAATGGGATACACAGAGCCAGTACAGAAAAATGAAGAAAATGCAGTTTGAAGGGGTTGCTACACTGTGTATTGTTCTTAATCACATGGGAAGAGATAGTTCCAGGCAACTGGAATATCTGGAATCTGGTGAAAATGAGTAGAATTGAAAAGAAAAAGAGAACAGATGGAGTCAGATATATGAATGTGGTTCATTTAAAGAATGAGGTTTCCCATTTGATGGTTTCTATTTTCTGTGTACTCAGAAACCTAGGTTGTCACTAGAAAGACAAAGAATGTGGAGATCATGGTGTTTAGAGATTTGAAAACAAAACGAGTTTTAGAAGGCTGTCTGTCAAGAATGGAAAAACATCTGAGCAAGTGAACAAGCAATATGGTGGCATAGCACTAATGAATGTGGCCTCCATCACTGCTGCTCCCAACTGACCTGGAATACAATCTGTCAAGTTGTCATAAGCATCCCGAATATAGACATGAAGCCATATAGTTCTATAGTTAGATTCCATTGCTGTTGAGATTATGCCAGGAATCTATGATAATCATGAGTGAGTTTAGTCTTGGCAGCAGACTGGCTATCGTAAGAATAGGGACTCCAATATGATATAGACATGATTAAGAATATAACATGACAAGAAATGATAGTTAATGAGGACAATGTTGATATTAAAAGTCTCACTATCATTTCACTTAACTACCACAATTTTGATATCTTCCAAACAATTAAGATAACATAATTCTGTGTAGATACATGAATAGATATGCAAATCAATGTTCAAAACATCCACATGTCATATGTTAATTTTACATATACTATAGCTAATTGGTTTTTAAATATGGGAGTGACTATCTTTCAATACTAATAGATATTATCCAGCATTGATTTAGTATATAAACACTACATATTTGGAGAAATTAAAATGATTTAAGTAAATTATTAATTATTGTGTATAATTGATATTGTTAGAAATTATTTGCTATCATGAAATATGGCTATATAATTAGATTCAATATTCTATAAGACCTAATCACTTTCTTAAAATAGAGTTTAGAAGACTGCAACATTTTATTTTGACTATAAAATATGCTTATACATATATAAATCATATATACATACATACATTCTTTTTAAAATTGATTTCATTTCTCTCTCCTATTTGTCATTCAGTCTGTCTCACTCTCTCTTTTCTCTCTCTTTTCTCTCTTTCTCTCTCCCTCCCTCCCTCCCTACTTCCCTCCCTCCCTCCCTCCCTCCTGTGTGTGTGTGTGTGTCTGTGTGTGTGTGTGTGTGTGTGTGTGTGTGTGTGTGTGTGTGTGTCCCTAGGCACATAATACCACATATATGGAAGTTAGACCACAACTTCTAGGAGTCAATTTTCTCTCACTGTCTTTTGAATTCCAGAGATCAAACTTAAGTAGTAAGTCTTGACCACAATTGTCTCTATGTGAAGAATGACCTCACTGCCCCAACACACACAAACATATCCTATGGACCAATGTATGTGTTCTTTTAAACTTGCTCACTAGGACTCTCCAGGAGTACATACCACCATGGAATGCAAGTCCTTGCTCTTATAAATAACATTTTTACTATACTCCTTCAGGTAAAATGAGAAGAATGTATCACACATATACAGTGAACGCTGAACTCATACTTCCCTCAGTTCCCTATATTCCAGTCTATTAAACAGTAAGCAGTTTAAATTTCCTCCCTTGGTTCAATTCTTTACAAATGCTACAATATTCCTTTTGCTACTCAAGTCAATCATTTCATGGTTATTGTCCCTCCTGCCTGTCAACATTCAGCCAATTTTCCTGAACACAAAAGCCATTCATCTGGCAACTACCTGCCCGAGCTGACCATACAACAAGCAGTTCGCAAGTTTGGGGAAATGGGGTAATAATACTCAGTTACACCAAATGTAGACATTGCTTCCTCCTCGATATTCTTTAAGCATTTGTTATGTCTATGATTCTTTGAACCTTAAGACACACAGGCTGTGGTAGGTAGATTAGGTTTCCTGGGAAACAGACTTTGAGATGGATATTTGTATACAAGTAGCTCTCTGAACAGTTTTCTCAGGAATATCAAGTGTAACCAAAAGAGGAAAGTAAGACTGCCACAGAGAGATATTGAATGGTAGTAAGGAGACCATAGCTCAGTGCCCATTCAGAGATGCCCTCGAATGAGACTAGCAAGCTAGGTCTTGCACCTCCATGTTGACCAGTCATTGGGTATATGCTACTCATGAGGAGAAAGAATAACATTGAATGATAAAACTCTTTTAGGTCAAGAGCCACTGTGAGTCACTCTCCTTATAAAATCTGAGGGAATTACTCTGGTGAAATCTTTAAAAGATAAGATCAGTCAAGGTGAACAGTTGAGATGCCTTTATGCCCTATCTAATTTGTGCTGCAAAACTGACTGTTCATCTACTCATGCAAGAATTTTTTGAATATGAATTCTGTAGCTTCACCTCAAGGATAGCCTCTGAAAAATGGAGGAAGGTATCTAACCCTCTCCTGTGTACCCACAGCTATGGTGTAGTATATATTATTAGATGTTCAACAATGCCTTATATTTGATTTATCATAATCCTGCCTATTAATATTAGAAAGCACTTACATCTTATTTCTCACTTGTAGCCATGACATCAGCTTAAACATTTGTAATTCATAATAAATGTTGCTTGCATTTTATATGCAAAATTTACACTTTTATTTCCTTGGTTAAAATACCTTGTATTTTATAGAAATTGTTTCTTTGTGGCTAATCAGAGTGGGTATTGAAATCTTAGTATGGATCCATGTATTAAATACGAACCTTCTATTTTAATGCACTACATTTTTACAAGATTTAAATTACACATCTGATTCCAAGAGTTCTGTCTTCTCAGACCTTTTTCTTTACCATACAAGTTCAAACATGTGGTTTTTCTAGATGAACAGTTCTCAGGTGAACAGTTAATGTTAAAGAGGCTAGATGAAGCTTCAGATGCAATAACCCAAAAATACTGAGGTCAAACTCTGATCAAGATGAATGATGTTACCTGGCAGTAAGTGCATATCTTTAATCTGAGCACTTGGCAGGCAGAGGCAGGTGGATTTCTATGAGTTCAAGGCCAGCCTTGTCAGCAAGGGCTTCATAGAAAAACCCTGTAGCAAAGAAAGAGAAAAAGGAAAGGAAATACCGAGAGAGAGAGAGAGAGAGAGAGAGAGAGAGAGAGAGAGAGAGAGAGAGGAAGGAAGGAAGGAAGGAAGGAAGGAAGGAAGGAAGGAAGGAAGGAAGGAAGGAAGGAAGGAAGGAAGGAAAGAAAGAAAGAAAGAAAGAAAGAAAGAAAGAAAGAAAGAAAGAAAGAAAGAAAGAAAGAAAGAAAGACAAAAGAGGGAAAGAGGGGGGAAAGAGGGGGAAAGAGGGGGAAAGGAAGGAAGGAAGGAAGGAAGGAAGGAAGGAAGGAAGGAAGGAAGGAAGGAAGGAAGGAAGGAAATAAGAAGGAAATGTCAAGGAAAGGAAAGGTCAAAGAAAGGAAAGGGAAAAGAGGGGAGGGGAAGGGAGGGGAGGGGAGGGGAGATCTCAGTCACCCATCACCTCTTCCCTCCAGTGTTCAAAAGATACACATACACTTGCTCCAGTTACCAGTTATTAGAAGACTTGTTACATCAGAAAGCAGAGAGGAACGTGTCCCACTGTTTATGAAGGCATGTATCAGGACACCTATGGAATCCCATGTACACATTGACTGAGAGGAAGTGGGATTTGCACATTTCTTGTGACTGTAAATGCTGATATGCTTGGATAAATTTGCATATGGATTTTCCATCCTTGTTGGATCAAACAAGAGGGTGACACTCATTTCTCTCACCTCTTCTACTTTTGTCTTTCCCTTGTTCAGGTCCCCTTCCACCTCCACCCACCCATTTTCTCCTCAGATGTCCTTCTGCTGATGCCAGTTAAGAACTAACCATCATGCCCACTGCTTTCTAGTCAAAAGTTCAGTGTAAGAAATTTACAGTGTGAGATGACTCCTCTCGTACAGTAACTAAGTTCAGAGAGAGTCCATGTCTTGCCAAAGGTTACATTTCCAAGAAATGAAAGGATTGAAAATATGGAATTCTCTACTTTTTTCCCCATCCTGCCAGTCTAGAAACACCTGGATGATAATGTTCTCATCTTTGGAATACAAATGAATCATCGCAGTATTATAGACCATCCCTTAGATCTGCCCATCATATCAGAGCAGCGGCCACCAAGGCTAATTTCTCATCCAAAACAAAACACATTCATTGTGAAGATACCAGACTGGAATTGCTCCTTACTAAAATTTCATTGTGGATATCTAGACTGACAAAGCCGACTTTTTGTTAATATCCCAAATTCATTGCTTGCTGGTACACAAGACTCTGTGAAATGGGATGACTAATCAATAAATATAACCATGAGATAGAATGAAATATATTTTCAGAACTATATAATACATTAATTTGGCATAGACAGTAACATATTCCTCAGACCTTCTTACACAATGTAGTGACACACCACTGTGTTATTAATGCGTCGGAAAAATTTATTTATTCTTTTCCATTAGTGTATTTTAACAAACATTGCTTTGGGACAGTATGCCTGCCAATTTATGTTTATGAGACTGTCAACATAATTTACATGCAGACAAAAATATGATACAATATTGCCAATGCAGAATCGCCTTGTCAAATGATATTGTCATGAAAAAATGAAACAGTACTCCAGCTGAGGAACTAAGCATATTCATCACTGTTGGCTGCACAGAATTTGAGGTGACATGCTGAAATACATTTAATGCCTTTTTTCATGCATCAAATGAATAAAAAAGTGAATGAATGAACTACTTCTGACTGCCATATATGGTGTAAAAGCAAATAGATTTCTTGTCTCCCTGAAAAAAAAAATACATGGGTTCCCAAAATAGTTGACAGAATTATATTTATTATTCCTTTGGAAAACCGAGTCTGCCACAAAAGTCACAAGTGATCCTAAGCATTCCAGGAAAGATATGCTGGAAAGATATGCTGGCATCCTATTTATCCAGGATGAGGAGCTGGGAAGGCATGGAATAACATGGCCATTCATGGTAAGACATCATATCAGGTGATACAGGGAGATAGAGGAAATATTAATGAGACAGTTTTCTTTAGAAACATGTGCTTGCCTCTTCTGCATGATAATATCAGTCTCAGGGGCTAGTTTTCAGAACCAAATTCTGATCACTTGCCTACTAAAGCACTTCTGTCACAAGATTTTTCTCCTGTGATGAGTTCAAGGGCATTCCCTGGCCAGAGATCGATCACCCAGCTTGTTCCCAGAAAGAGCCACGGCAATGGACTGGTACTGAGGCTATCGCTCTGCCAGCTTTTACCCACCAATGAAAGCATCCACTGTTCTGGAGTCTTCTCTGTCCCTCTGGACCACATCATCATAGGTAAAGCAAGCCACCTATGACCTGCCTGCCACAGGCATGCCTGGTGTAATGAGACTGACCACCCAAATGCTCAAAGGAGCACCTCCACCCATAGGAGTTTGATAGTCAGAGAAAAGTGCTTTGCTGAATCTCTCTATTTTCACAATGCAGGGCTTGGAGCTCAGGTTTATTAGAGGATGGGTTAAAAGTGTCCTGAGTTCAAGAACCAATCAAAATATCTCAGGTTCACAATCTTGTACCAAAAGCAAACTAAAGACGCTGGGCTATCTGACTTGTTTACTTTTAAATTAAACATCCAAAGGACAGGGTGAGACTGCAAAGGACTGAATTTGACTGAAGTGCTGACTCTGCCATGTATTCTAAGGACATCCCTCTGACCCTGAGCTCTTCCTTATATAGAACTGAAATCTTTCCCTACAGCTTTGTTACAATGATTGAATCTGGAATCACTGAAACCTGCTGATGTGACTGATATTTGGGGATTTCTGATGCCATATAAAGGCTGTGTCATACAGTTCACCTTGACCAATCCATTACATGAAACAAAGTCCTATCAGATAGCTAACTTGGACTACTTATAACATGTTAAAAGTTGAAAAAGTCATGAAAGAAGCAGAATGATGCATTTCAGTTTTAAGCCTATTGCTAATGTAGCTACCACCACTAGTAGTATCCCACCACTGCCTTCTGTCAGTGACATTAGGAAGGGAATGATTTAATTGATGGATTTCAAATCTCCCAGTACAATCAATCCATGGTATGTGATGAAACATCAAAAGGCTATCTTAAAATGGACTTTAGTTTCTCGATATTGCCAGTGTCTCTTTTATACCCTCATTGGCAGCCTTGTCACAAACAGTAATTGGCCTTTGCAATTTGCTGTAGAATGCCAGCAATTGTCCTATCTATTGCTAGACAGAAGAATATTGGCAGGATTGGTGTGTCTGCCAAGCATACCATGAAAAAGAATGCAGAGATTTGGCTTCTGATGGTTTACACACTAGGGTATTTCATCAGTGAAAGGGGAGAAGAAATAAGTAGTGACTGAAGAAGAAATATAATGAAAGAAAGAGAAATGGAGATGGAAAGTACATAGAGAAAGGAATGGGAGGGAAATAGAAATACATTACTGGGGAAAGCATAATAATACACCATCAAAAAGAGTTTTCACATGTCCAAAAAGAGAACAGGTTTTCATTCTGAAAATATTGGAGTGAAATGTCTCACATCGTTTCATTGTCCAGAAAGCTGTTCTTCCTGACCCCAGCTGGTGACGAGATGTTCAAGGAGACTGGGAATGTATCTCCTGCTATTTTGATCTCTGCAATGGAAATCACTACTGCAATCTCATCAAACTCTTAAATGCATTTTAAAGAAATTACACTAAAAATCACATTGACAGTAACTTGCAGGTGAATAGATAAGGGGGAATTTGGGATAAAAGAGGCAGAATTTAAAAACAAAAATATCTTCTTTCTGGGACCACACATGAATAAAAGAGCAGATATGTATTTTATCCTACTTAATTGTGTGAGATGGTGTACATATTGGCCAAAATCACTATTGAACCTGACAAGTCATTGAGTATAGACAGTTCTGGCTAGAAGTGAAAATGGTCTCTGATTATGTATTCTAAACATAGTTGTAACTAAATTAGAAAACTTGTAGTTGCTCAGAAGACTGAAATATAGAGTCAGATATAAATGGTGTTGGCAGAGTTTCAGTGACAGAGACTAACCAAAGACGCAGATGAACTACTGAAAATAAGGTGACTGTTTTAAAGTTAATACAATGATGTCAAGACAGAAGAGATGTCACTTAGTGAGAGAATCTTCCCATAGCATAATACATATCAGTCCATATACTGGGGTTTTGGCTTCTCATATAATGCATACTTCTGATTTTAGCTTGTAATATAGAAATTGACACCATGGTTTGGCCAAGTATTTGATGGTACTTCACTACTATTATCTTTTAATGGTAGATCCATCTTTTCCTAAGAGATACACTATTAGTAAGGGAATAAAAGTTTTACATAGTACATAAACTGACCATGATTTATACAGAGAAATATTTTAGGATTTAAATCTATATTATATTCTTTCCCTAAAAATGATTTTATAGAAGTTCATTAGAAAATATCAGATTTATAGCACAAGCATGAATGCCAAAATGTACCCAAAATGTGGCTTTAGCCCTTGACTGATTAAAGTTTTCAGAACTAGTTATATGAAGGCATAAGTGGCAGTTGGCCAAGTCTCCAGATGGTGTAAAGCTAAAATGGATGGAGCCAGTGTCTGATGAGAGAGCCTGGATGGAGGGAGAAATGCTAGGCTGAAACTAACAAGAATAAATTTAAACAGCATAAATGTAAAACTCTATATTTTAGGTGAAAACATCAGAACAAACATAGGGAGTATGGGACCATATCTCACTATAATTTGTATAAAAATAGCATGTTTTATTTTATAATGTAAAGGCCTTATACTGTTAGTGTTGATTCAGTATTCAAGTTGTGTTCACATGGCTATTCTCTTTTTGTTTTCAACAGTATACTTAGTACAAGACAACATCCTAAAATTCTAATTTAGGATATAAGTACTGTAATGATTTCATCAATAGAAAGGAAGTGACTTCACTTCATACTCCCAGAAAGAAACTCAAAGACTTGCTCAATCCCTCTTCCTTCAATCTTGATTTGGGGGTGGAAGTGAAGGAGAAACATATTTCCTCTCTATTTTTAGAGCACAGAGTTCTCCTTGTTTCTGTACTGCTATCTTTTTTGTCAATAAAATCTAAAAATTTTGAAATGCTTCCTCTAGCAATCATTCATGGTGCAGTATTTTCCATTTATAGTTAGTCTTATAAATGAAATTATAAAAATCTGTTTTATTTTTCTTTCTGAAGGGGCTGTCTTCCATTTTTCTTTATGTTAAAATATCTACCTTTTTGAGATTGTATTTCTTTTAATTTCTTTCTTACTTATCTTCCTATCAAAAGACTAAATCTTCCAAGAGTTTCTGTACAGTTATCAGGGGATGTGTATGTGTTTGTGTATGTGTGTGTGTGTGTGTATGTGTGTGTGTTTGTGTGTGTATGTGTGTGTATGTGTGTGTATGTGTGTGTGTATGTGTGTGTATGTGTGTATGTTTGTTTGTGTATGTGTGTGTGTTTGTGTGTGTGTGTGTGTATGTGTGTTTGTGTATGTGTGTGTGTATGTGTGTGTATGTATGTGTGTTTGTGTATGTGTGTGTGTTTGTATGTGTGTATGTGTGTGTGTGTGTGTATGTGTGTGTATGTGTGTGTGTGTGTGTATGTGTGTGTGTATGTGTGTATGTGTGTGTGTGCTTGTATATATGTATGTGTATGTACATGCATATCTCTGCTTGGAATAATTATTGGCTAGATGATCTAAACTTATACATATCTGGAAATACTTTTCTAAAACTCTTCACTTTCTTACATGTAAATCAACAAAGCTGGGTAAGTTCATCTTGCACCACATTTTTGTTTTTGTTTTTGTATTTTATATAAAATTTCATAAGTGTTCATTTATTATTTTTAAACAGCTTCTGTTAAAGAGCAATAAGCAAACAAACAAACAAACCCCGGATGATTATTTAAGATTAGTTTTCCTAGTCAGAGAATGCATTTCTAACTTTTTATCCTTTGCTTAATGCTTATAAAATGTAGCTTATATTTCATTTGTTACCAGTCAAAAGTATAACTTATATTATGAAATATATGGTATTTCTTTTTCAGGTGAAAAATAGATATTAGCCTGTCTACTGTCTTCCTGCCTTACATATTGCTATTGACCAGACTTCATGTATGTCACTCTTCTCTGCCCACCATGTTCATTTATTTTTATCACTCTGAGTTTCTATTCTTTCTGGTTTTGCTGCAAGTTCAGAGACTTCACATCAGTTTTCTACATCCAAGATTCAATTGTTGCACCATCATAATTACCCATGGCCTTTCTGTCTCCATCACCTTGACACTTTTCCTATGCATCCTATTGCTTGTTCTTCATCTCCTAGTAGAGTTCATTTCCTATTTTGTAAAGCATAAGCTCCCATCCTAAAGAGAATGCCAAGCAATAGCTTAAAACAGCCTCTCAGAACTTTGAATAGAATAGTTTCAATTGTTCTACTACACTTCCCTTTGTTCTTACTGGATTGCCACCATTTCTTCACCTCTCCTTCTTCAATCAGGCAAGGCCAACCTATAAGGATCCTTTTAGGTTTGTACACAGCACAGCACAGGCTGTTTCCTTTCACTCAGGCAGACTTTTACCTAATCTCAATCAATGGCATTAACACCATGCTTGTGGCTGTATCAAATGCAACATATTAAAATAGTCACTTCCAAGTCAGTTCTAATGTTGTCTCCAGACACTCCCTTGAATTAGCAAGTGCTATTGTTATCTAGCGGTAGACACTTATTAACAAATTCACTTCTTCCCTTTGAGCCACCATGTTCTTTTTCCAAGGCACTGTGATCTCTGATTTGTATTGTGCAGTTTCTGAGTTGCTTTTAATGCATCTACCCTTGCCATATCCAAAATGACTCTTCACAAATGCTAGTGAATACATGAGGCCTAGATAAAAATTATTTAAGAGCTTGTCATTGCTCTTAGGGCAGAACAAGCTTTCAGTTTTCATTGTCTCCATGATTCTACATACCTTGTCTCAAATCATCTGGTTCATGAACTTGCTTGCCAGGTTGTTTGTTTCCATTACTTTACTAATTTAATTAACTTTCATCCAATCACAGTTCCCCTTCCTCCCAGTAACCAACTCAGACAGCCCCTCCCTTTTTATCTGAGACAGTAGAGTCCCTACAACTACCATGTACAAACCTACCCTCACATATCAAGTCTCTGCAAGACTAGGCACATCCTCTCCAACTGGGGCCAGACAAGGTAGCCCACTTAGGGAAAACAGGATCCACAGGTAGGCAACAGAGTCAGGGACAGCCCCTGCTCCAGTTGTTGGGTGACCCACATGAAGACCCAAGAAGCACATCTACTACATGTGTGGGGGGTGGTGGGGTGGGGCTAGGTTTAGTCTATGTATGTATGCCCTTTAGATGTTGGTTCAGTCTCTGGGAGCCCCCAACGGTCCAGGTAGTTGACTCTGATACTCTTGTGGAGTCCTATCCCATCCATGTCCCTTAATCCTTCCCCTGACTTTCCCACAAGTCTCCCCATGTTCCATCTAACTTCTGGCTGTGGGACTCTGCATCTGTTTTGGTCAGCTGCAAGGTGGAGCCTCAGAGGACAGTTATGCTAGGCTCTGGTCTATAATCATAACAACATATCATTAATAGTGTCACGGATTGGTTCTTGCACATGGGATGGGACTCAAGTTGGACCAGTCATTGGTGGGCCCTTCTTTTAGTGTCTGCTCCATTGTTTTCTCCGCACTTTCTGAAGACAGGACAAATTTGGGGCCAGATGTTTTGTGGGTGGATTGATGTACGTATCACTCCACTGGGGGTTCTGCCTGCTTGCCCGGTTCTTAAAGAAGCTATTGCTTTGTGCCACAGAATTTTTCCACCTATTGTTTCTCCTGCCAAGAAGTCTCTGTGTTCCCCAACATAAAAAGCCCTTCCTTAATACAAACTGCATTCTGCCCACACAAACATATCCTTCAGCCTCTTCATCAAAGCTCAGAGAAGAATCGATGTTCCCTTTCCTCCCCCTAGAGTGAAGACTTTCTCCTTTCTGCTGTTATTTCACTCTCAATTTCTTCTGTGTATCTAGAAATTCCATGAGAAGGTAATTCATTCTGTTTTAATCAACATTTGCCAAAGTTATAACTGTGTGTGCACTAGTCTCAGATCCATAATTTAGAAAACAGGCTGAAGTAAAGAATTTAAATTAAGTCTTAGATTTTAGGTGTCTCCTCATCCTCTACTAAAAGTGTAGCAGGTGTCTTAAAAAGGACAATTTCCACTTTGTTTGAAGAACCAAGTTCTTTGGCCTTGCTGACAATAGTTTGTATCTACAAACTCATTTCCTCTCAGAATGCAGCTCTACTAGGTAACTAGTCCCCCAGTCAATTTTAGATCAAGTTGAACTCATATAAAAAATAATTTCCCTCATATTGGTAAGCTAGCCTCTTCAGTTCACTATATCCTGTGCCAGTATTTTATTTGATTTTTAATAATTAATGTGATTCATATGATTCCTTTCTATGGCTTCTCCAAAACTCACTGGGCAAAAGTGCACTACTTTCCTTATTCCCATTATATTCAACTGCAGTCTACCCTGGAATAAAGTCAGATTAAAATAAGAAGCTATAAAGCAATAAAAATTGACCTGATTTGGAGACCTTAGTGAGGGCTGGTGGTATAGCTCAATGTCAGAGTGCTTTCCTAATACACAGAAGGTCACCAGTTCCTTTCCCAGTCACACACACACACACACACACACACACACACACACACCTTACTTAACACTTTCTGTTCTCCTAAAGATGCACTCATGGATGCTTTCCCCACTATTTATGAAGGACAAGAAAGAAAAGTTGCTGTGACTCATCCATTTTCCCTCCAGACCTCAAAAGAGCAAAAAAAGAAGTAAGAGTGGTCCAGTGAGAATTTGAGTCACACTGCAGGCAGACAGTTCTAGAAAGGGACTGAAGCCAGAGTACTCTAGAACTCCTCTCACAAATATCCAGCAACAATGATACAAAGCAGAGGCAAGAATATGCAACAGATAGAAGTCTATTGCCAAGAACCCATCATGTCTCTTCATCTTCATCTCCTGCTCCTCCTGTCAAACTGTTTTTCATCTGTCGCCTGCACCTATCAGTAATGAATGTGTACCTCCTGATTAAAACTGAGGTGGCACCTTCTTAGAAATCAGTGCTGCCTTTCAGACTTGAACAGTTCCAGAGAAGCCGAACTCTGAGCCATAGAGATACTCAGAGAACAGTAGTGAGCAGGGAAGAGATGAAATATAGCCCCAAGCAATAGGGTGACCCATGCCCATGCAGCCCCCATTCTGAACTAGGAGTCCCAGGCATGATTCAAATTGTTCATTCTAATCTGATCCTTAGGGGGAATGCCATCTTGAGATTATGACAAGGCATATACACCTCATCCAGTGCCTAGAACAAAAATTAGCCCTGTTCCTTTCATCTATTTTTTTCTCAGTTTTACTTATCTCATGTTACTTTGGGAAGCACAGAAAGATTGTTCTGTCCAAAGAGATGTGAAATATTCCAAATATATTGCACCGGGGGTGTGTGTAGCACAAATCAACTTGCCTTGAGCTTCTCTGATACACAGCCAGTGTTTTAATGTTCCCATTTATACCAGTTGGTAATACATCTTCATAGTGTTGGCTTAATCAGAAATGACAACAGTGGAAGATGCAATAAAGACAGGGCCACATTAATCCACTTTGTATGAAAATGTAGAAAGGTAATCCAATTTTGAATTGCTTGCTCTTAAAAAATATATAAAAGTTTTTAAGATTTCTGCCTCTTAGTTGAGGAAACAGCAGTCAGTCTGAAGGAGTCATATTTTAAGTAACAAGCTCTCCGTAGCTTCAGTTTGTACACAGAAGTAGTGGCCTAGGCTGAGAAATGAAGCCCAGTCCCTGGGGAGTGACCTTGCTGTCTTTCAGTAGTTTCTTAATCAGATCAGCCTTTAAATGTCATGCAGGCATACTTATCCCTGAAGGCTTCAGAGGAGTCTTCTGCGGCAGATACTTTGTGTCTACCCAATTGGCTCTGAAGTCCCATTCATATGAGAATGCAGTTCTGACCAGTCCCCAAGAGAGGCTAGTATTCATTTTTCTTCTGAAAATTTCAGACAAGAGAGGTAGACCCAGCTGTAGCTCATGCTTGCATCAGGGAAGTAGAGAGAAGAGGGAAGTCAGTGATGACAATGTCATTTTGGCTTTTGGTATCAATTGCTCACATCCCAAGCATTGTATGAACTACTTCTAAGTGATCAAGCATTGTGTGTGTGTGTGTGTGTGTGTGTGTGTGTGTGTGTTCATGTGTGCAAGCTATGCCTCCAATGCTCAAAGAAGCATAAGGAAAACACCAGATCTTGACTTCATATCAATTGGAACTTGATCTCTATTGGCTCGCTTACATGGCAGTTGTTTTAAATCCCCAAAGCCTCAGTTTCCCTGTCAGTAAAACAGAAAATGGGATATTTACTTCATGGAGGTTGTAAGAAATGTAGACTCCAGCCATTTCATTCCCAGATAGTTATGTAAGAGAAAGAAAACAAAATAATAAAAACTACTCAGAAGCCTGTTCATCAATGCCCCCAGCAACATTATTCCTAATAAGTAAAAACTGGAAACAAACATTAATCAAACAGAAAACAAACTCCAGTACATCTAGGCAATGAAATACTATTTTGCTTTGGAAGAAACAAGGTACTGATGTTTGGTGCCCTGTGGATGAGCCATGCTTAAATTCTTATGCTACTTAAGCAAGCCAGTCATGTGACACCATATGTTATGTGGGTCCTGAAACATGAAGTATATAGAAGACAGGAGGGAAATCTAGAATAAAGAAAACATGATATCAGTTTCCTGCTCTTTATAAAGCTTCTCTTGTATAAAAGCAGCCCTTGTCCCATCTGAAGTGGATAGCCTCTTTCTTCTGAACTTACCATAGTTGTTTCTACCATTTTGTTGTCTGGCAAAGAGAATGACTACTTTCCTGCACACAGATCCTCAGGACATTTGGTTACTTCTGCTACAAGCAGAGTCAAACCAAGCAAATGATTCACAGAAGGTAAGGTAAACATTTGGGATTATAAAGACATCACCAAACAGTGTGCTCATTCTGGCTTTGATCCTCAGAATCCTTGTGTGGAAATGATCTCTAGAGCCTTTAGAGAACAATGAAGGAATGCGGTGTTGGACTGAGTCAAGTTTATTGGTATGATTTTGTGAAAGGGAATTTGGATTTGGTGTAGTGCAGATCAAGTGTTTAAGAGAGATCCTACTAGCTGTTTTGCTGGATTAAATAAACATGGCCTATATTAAGTGAAGTTCAAATGCTCTCTGGCATTAGAAGAAAATATCCACTGGCTTTGGAAAATTAAAACATTGGAATGGATTTTCTGCATAACAACTCACTTTGTTATTTATCTCCCAAAGAATACATGCTTCACCGAAGTTATGAGAGATGTTAACAGGCGCAGCTCTAGAATTCTAAAATAACTCAGTGGTAGTGACTTCATGTATGCTAGGATAGTTGATCAAAATGGTTACCATTGACTGACTAGGGCTCCTTGAATCTATTTTGGGATTGATGGGATCGAAGATTAGCAAAGCCAAGTGATGCCACTTAGTCAACAAGGTCAAATTAGGATCAGTTGCTGTCACACAAAGTAGATTTAAAGCAATTGGTAGTCACCGAGCAGTATTGATTAGTTGACAGTGGGTATCTCAACAACTGAAAGATGGACAGGCTATCAAAAATATTTTTGTTCAAAAATATCTCTAGGTCTCAGCAGCAGAATTCTGACTTGACTCATTTGGACAGAGTCATGGCTGGCCAACCAATTTCCAGTTTTGAGCCAATTCACAGATAGCTAATCTCATTAAAATTAAATCAAACAGGCCACTGAGGTTCTTAAGAAGGGATGGTAGCATATTGGTAAAAAATTTACCCTATCCCTTTACATAATGTCTCCTAAAAGAACCTTTGTCTTAGCTATTTACTATAGTTGATATGTATTGGGAAGGGGAAAGCAATCCTGCTTGACTAACTTAAAAGTCCCAGAGACTAAGCGTGTCACATCCAATCACCCTTCAGAACAGAAATGAAGGTGGGGGACAGGAAAATGAATGGGAATTTTCTAGCTTCTGAGTCACTGTATCAAATTGTCACTTTGTGTCTTATTTCTCCTGTTTCAGAACTCATATGTGAAGTACTAAGCATGTGTCAGAGTCACCACAGTTGCTCCGTGTCCTATAGAATGTGTGCTTATAGGCAAAACCAAAGTTAAAACACTGTAACTCTATACTGACAAAATAGCAAATCACTTGAAAAGCTGCAAAGACTAACAGAAGAATCAAGAACTAAAAGATAAAACCTTGGTGCTATCTTCAGCACTCTCCCTCAAACCACCCTGCTTATGGAAAACACCAATTGATCTAAAACAATGACAGTAGAATATTGAAAATTTTAATTGTGTACTGACTTAAGCCAGGTTAGTTGTTTTATTATTGGAGCAAATTTCACATGTCCTAGTAGTGTGCAAAATTGATATGCTGAATTTGTTTCTGTGTATCTGATAGCAAAGCATCAAAAATAGTTCCCTCAGATAGGGCCAAGAATAGGTCTATTCTGCTCACCAAGAACTAACTTCCTGTTTTATATAATAATATGTCTTTAGGTTGAGAGGTTTTTCCTTCCTTCCACAGCCATTCTGCTGATCCATTCATTATATTATTACAAAGAATGTTAATACATTATATTATTACAAATAGTGCATAGCATAATGAGTGTAACTGAAAGTCTTATCTAGCTTTAGACCACATAGATATTTGAGTTTCTGGTGCCTTAATTTACTACGTTTCAATCATACTAACAGTTTCTAACTTCAAAGCTTTGGACCAAATCAAAATTTTAATGTTTTTTGTCATTTATACAATGAAAAATGAAAACACAGTACTTCCCTCAGAGGAGTTGAGAAAACTAAATGAGATAATGAATGCAAATGCAAAGACTGGTTCAAGATAATCGCTAAGTAAACATTAGTCATTTACCTTGGCAGGTTCGTGTGTACGAAAGCAAGGGTATAAATTCTACAAGGTTGTAAAAGTTTGCTACCTCAGTGAAATGTCTGGGAGGATCCGTTATTGAAAATTATCAGAAACTCCTTCTGAGAGGAAAAGAAAATTGCTTCCTCCTGCCCTTCTTGGCAGTAATCATCACAATTCTCTCAGCCTCTTTTCAGACCGCAGAGACGTCACTTGAGCATGCTGGTCTATTCCATTTTCCAAGGAACCTCAGAAGTTACAAGAACAAAAGCCCACAACAAGGAATGCTCTACACTGGGGCTTGACAACCATACCAGCTTCCTTGCCACTTAGCCCATGAGACCTAGCAGGTACTCTACAGCTTAAGTGTCTGTGGCAGATAGAAATGCTATCAAGAGTCCTTGTCAGACTTCTCTATGTGAAGCTTAGCACATACTGACCCTTAAAAAAAAAGAGCTTTGCCATCCACTAGTGGTAACTATTATTTTAAAAATCAGTTCTGCTTTGTTACTCAGTCTTAGTAGAAACTGAATATTTAATTACAGGCTGCTAAATTCCCAGGCAATCTGAGCAATCATCTTGAAGTGGATGTTTTTGTCTCAAAAAGTCACAAAACTGGGTGTGTTCTATAGTCTCTCAGCCACTGGTGACATAAATCAAGTCTTAGACTTAAGCAAATTCTTACTACAAGAACACTTACATTTGTCCTGAATGCAGACTAATACTGCTTCCAGCCTGCAATATGATACTAAAGTCATTCTTAATCACTGGCATTCAAAAGCATTGCTGTTTACACACGGTTTTCACTTGAAAACAAAATCAGCTGTAGCAATGGGCCCATTCCTATGAAATCCATAAAAATCAAACTTTTTTCTATCAGCCTGAAGTAACTGGCTTGAAGGAATCACAAACTGATTTATCTTAACAACTTCAAAGACAGTTCAAGCTGTAGAATATCTGCTAGGTCTCATGGGCTAAGTGGCAAGTAAGCTTGCAGAGTTGTCAAGCCCCAGTGTATAGAGCTTCCCTTGTGGGCTTTTGTTCTTGTAACTTCTGAGGTTCCTTGGAAAATGGAATAGACCAGCATGCTCAAGTGACATCTCTGTAGTCTGAACAAACACTGAGAGAATTGTGATGATTACTGCCAAGAAGGGCAAGAGAAAGCAATTTTCTTTTCCTCTCAGAAGGAGTTTTCTGATATTTTTTAAATATCTGGTAAAATATACAGAACAGGAAAGGAAAACTTAAATTTCAACTAACCAGAAAACTTTCTCCCTGTTGGATAGCTCATATTGTTACAGAAGGTGTTATACAGTGAAAGAGAAGGTATTAATGCCGTTGTCAAGCAGGGAGTGCTACATCCCATAGATAGCATAGCCTCAACTGTCAACAATATGCCCAATAGTGCAATAGTGGCATGATAATTAAGGGGCTAACCAACTGCTTTCTCTTTCAATATGTAGATTGCTCCACAAAAGGTATATCATGTGTTTTACTGTAAACCTGGCCAAAAGCTCATGACCAGGAAGATCATAAACCCTAGTTGGATATCTTTGTTGTCAAAGTGCCCTTTATAGATTATGGTTTATAAATGTGTGCTTCTGTTACATTAGGCCACAGGAACTTCATTTTACCATAATTGGCAATTAATACAGGGATTCATAATTTGTCAAAGTGCCAAGTAGGAGTAACTATGAGTGTTCACTTGTAGATGAATCATCTACAAACACTTATGCCCATGCAAGGCTCTGGGACCATCATAGAAGGTTGGCAGAAAGAAAAAAAAAAGTTGGAAGATAATGAGGAGAGTGAAAAATGCTGACTTCTGGATATGACATGGCTGTTACATATATCAATGAACACATAGCAAATATGGTTATCTGAACAGTACCTACACACAAGGTAAAGCCATCCAAAATTCTAACAGGGATAGACAAGGGGCCCCAAAACACCACCATTGATGGAAGAGCTACAGACAGTTGATGATTTCTGGGGGAGAAAAAGAGAGGCATGCTATATTTGAGTATATAAGTGCAAGAAGGTTGGCATGTTTCAGTGGATGGGTCCACACCTTTGTTTACATGACCAGCACTCACTAGAGTCAAGATGTTATCAAAAACAAAAATAAGGGAGGACTTGAAGTCAAGATGGAGTACATATAAGTTGGACTAAGGAGCTGGAGGGACATAAGACATGGAAATTATCAAAATATATTGTGTAAATATACAAAGCTTTGTTTTTCTACAAAATGGCATACCACAGGGCTTCTGATAGAAGTTGTACTGGATCTACAGGTTGCACTTCTCCACAGTTTTATTTTTTACTCCATGAACATGGGTGTTGTCATATTCATCTGTGCTGTCTTTAATGTCCTTAAGCAACATTTATCTCTTCAGCTAATTCCTAAGTATTTTATTCTTTATAATACTACTGTAATACAATTTTCTTTGGGGGATTCCCATTGTGAATCACAACATGCAGCTAATTCCTTTATGGTGATTTTATAGATTGCTACTTAGCTTAATTCATTTATTAGGTCTAACAATTTCATGAGCTCTTTAGTTTCCCACATCTGAATTCACATGATGTGAAAACAGGGACAATTTTTACTATTCCCTTTTCAGTTCAGGCAAACTTTGCCTTTTTTACTGGCAGGTGTCTCAGCCTAGAATTTCCAATGTTCTCTTGAACAAAGGTGAAGAAACCAAAGACTGAAAAGATAGCAGAGCAGTTAAGAAAGCTTATTGGTCTTGCAGAGGGTGTGAATTTGGTTCTAAGCCCTATATCAGGCAGTTCACATCTGCCTATAACTTCAGTTCTAGCAGATATGATGTGCTCTTCTGACCTCCACAGACTTCTGCATGCATATAGTACACATAAAGCCGGTAGAGGCACATGCACATAAAAAATAAGTAAATAAACATTTGACAGATCATGGCATCAGATGGTTTTACTTAGGTCCTGTCTTCATATGTGTGAATTTAATATTGCGTTGGACTCTCCCCATTAATACTTTATTGAAGGGTATCAATAAAGAATGTTTAATATTGCCAGGAACATTTTATGCATTGATTAAAATAATTGTGTGAATTTTTCTCCATTCCTGGTAATGTAGCACAATAAACTTTATGGTTTTTATATAGCGAGTCAATCCTATGCTCTAGGAATTAACACAATTGGCCATGGTGTATAAGTTTATAATATGACACAGGATTCCATTTGGTAACTTTTGTCAAATTTTATCAATGTTCACAGAGGACAATGAAATGTAGATTTATTGTTTTTTAAATATTATAAATTCAATATTTATGTGTTATTTATTTTTAATTTTATTTTTATTTATATATTTAAGTAATGTTTTATTTATTTTCTCATGTTTCTTAGAGTTCAGAATTATGGTCCTATTGATCTTGTAGAATGAGTTGGAAAATATTCTCTCCTTCACATTGTTTTGGGGGAATTTTGAAATGCTTAATGTTGCTACTTACCCTTTAAATATTTAATGAATTGCTCAGTGACGATAGCAGGTCCAAGAATTTTATGTCTGGAGGTTTGAGGAGTGATTCAAGCCACTTAGTGATTGTAGTATTTTTTCATCTCTTCTGTTTTAGGTGACTTAGTAGAGTTTGTATTTCTAACAATTTGTTCATTTCAGCTGGTATCTAAACTGTGACTATACATGACCTTTTGTATCCTCTTGTAATCATTTTCATCTCCATATAATTGATAGCAATGTCCCTGTTTTCATTTAAGGTCTTGTTAGAGAGTTAGTTTATCATGCTTAAAATTTTGTCAATTTTCTTGAACTTTTCAAAGAACCTACTTTCGGCTTTATTGATTGTCTCAAACCTTCTCTACTCCCCATTTTTCTCATCACTGATCCTTATTAGTTCTTCCCTCGGCTGACTGTGGATTAAGTTTGGTCTTTTTCCAGCTTCTTAAGTTGTAAAGTTATGTTCTTTGCTTGGTAACTTTCTTCATGTGCATTGCTCTAAATATGTCTGGTAGATAAAGTGGTCTTATTGTGTTAGGTTCTCTGCTTCTAATTTATTTTTTTCTCCTTGCTTCATCTATTATTGAGAGGAAGATATTGCAATTTCACACTAATTTTCTTCATTTTTGCCTTCAGATCAGTTATTTTGTTATTATATCATATCGGCATGCTGTTAACTATGTAAATATTTCTAAGGATTATACCCTCTTACTGTGTTGAATATTTTATTACATATAATGTCTTTCTCTCTTATAAGTTTTTCTTTCTTTGTTTTTTTAAATACTCAAATTTTATTGTATCTAATATTCCTACTGCTACCCTGCTTTGTTTGGTCATATTTTGGAGAATGTCTTGTTTCAACTTTTTCCAGTACAGTTGTGTCTCCTTACAAAAATTGCTGTTTATTAGACATAGTATTTACCGTTTTATACAATCTTTGTTTTTTCTTGAATAATTTAAACTTACACATGCACCCTACTAAATATCAATAAGAAACTGTTTCTATATTCACTTTATCTATGTCTTATAGCATACTTGCTTTGTTACTTTGGTTTTTTTCCCTTTTATGCATCTTACTATGTACCCAATTGATATTTGTGAAATGTCCTTATTTCTTTCTCATTCCTTTGTAAGTACTCCATGGCTATTTAGTTTGTAACAGTAAGGATCATATTCAGTAACTTTCTGAGATGAATTGATACAGGATAGCACCAAACACTCTGCTTATTCATATTTCAGACTTGTTCTTTTCCATTGTTTATTTCATATGGCTCTTATGTATTTCACTTGAACCTGAAGAGGTCCAGTAAAAATTTCCTGGAGAAAATTGAACATTTCTTCAGTAAAACATTCCTTCTGTTTATCTTGGAATGTTTCATTTTCCCTAATTCATGGGGGTGGGGGCATGCTTTTTTGCCAAATACAGAACCTGTGGTTGATGGAGATTTTTGGTGAAAGAAAAAAAAAACCCTAAAATAAACAGACAGAAAATCTCAAGAAATTTGCACTATATCAGAGATTGAATATGCAGCATAGAAGAGCAAAGGAAAATAAGAGATGCACATAGAATCTTAAACCTAGGAAGTTATAAGAATTCTCAGAGATCTGTCCTTGCCCTCTGGTGAATAATCTGTTATTATTGCTAATTTTTCAAGTACTTACCAGGTACCTCACTCTTAAAGTTGCAAGGTTTTCAAAGTATAACTCAGGTCTTAGATTGGTTTACTGTTCTTAAGATAAAATATCCTGATGAACATAACTTAAGGGGGAAAGGTTTTACTTAGTTCATAATTTCACATTACAGTCTATCACTCTGGGACAGTCAAGGCAATCGAATTCTAGAACAGCTACAAAGAGCCACTCTGAAAAGCAGAGTAAATGCATTCATACACTACTCAGATACTTTCTCCTCTCTCACACAGTCCAAGATCTCCCACACAAGGAACAGCTCTATCTACAGTGGACAGGTCTTCCCATATCAATTAACATAAGCCCATACAAACACCACATATAAGCCCATAAGACACCACAGATAAGGCCATAGAGCAAAAAGGTCTAGACAAGTTCTCGATGACTCTGCAGGTGATTCTGGTTTATGTCAAATTCACAATAAAAACTAACAATTTTAGCCGGGCATGGTGGCACACGCCTTTAATCCCAGCACTCGGGAGGCAGAGGCAGGCATTTTTCTGAGTTCGAGGCCAGCCTGGTCTACAAAGTGAGTTCAAAAAACAAAACAACAACAACAAAAAACCTAAAACAACAACAAAAACCAACCTAACAATTTTAATTCAGAGGTGAGTTACATGCAGTCCCCTGAGCCTCATTGTCTACCTCTGAGCTCGCTCATCTGTCCAGAGGACTCTTGCATGTCTCCAAGAGTGTCATGCTTCCTTGTGGAAACCTTTTGGGGGGGGCAGAAAACTAACCAGCTTGGAACATTGCCCCATCACTCTTCTACCTGAGGCACAGACAGCAGAGTTTAGTACAGTGACCATGATTATCTTGCCCCTGGCTTCTCCCCACCTTCCAAAATGAACACAATCAGCAAGACTCAGGGCAATAAGGCATGTTCAGAGCTGCTATCCTGTGACAACAAACCCTGGATATCTGTCTTAGTCAGGGTTTCTATTCCTTCACAAACATCATGACCAAGACTCAAGCTGGGGAGGAAAGGGATTATTCAGCTTACACTTTCCACATTGCTGTTGATCACCAAAGGAAGTCAGGACTGGAACTCAAGCAGGGCAGAAAGCAGGAGCCAAAGCAGAGGTTATGGAGGGATGTTACTTACTGGCTTGCTTCCCCTGGCTTGCTCAGCTTGCTTTATAATACAACCCAAGACTACCATCCCAGAGATGGTACCACCCACAAGGGACACTCCCCTTGATCACTAATTGAGAAAATGTTCCACAGCTGGATCTCATGGAGGCACTTCCCCAACTGAAGATCCTTTCTCTGTGATAACATCAGCCTGTGTCAAGTTGACACACAAAACCAGCCAGTACAATATCCTAATGAAGCTAAAGTAAAGAAAAGAATCTTAAACCTAGTCTTAATGATGATAGAGGCCTTTATAGAGAACATAAAAGTGCCTTAAGGAAATACAGGAAAATATATTCAAACAGGTAGAGGCATTAAAAGAGGAAGTAAATAAATATGAAGAAATATTGGAAAATACAAACAAGTGAACAATATTAATAAAACTAAGAACTGAAAATGGAAATAGAAGCAATAAAGAAAACACAAAGTGAGGCAACCCTGGAGATGAGAAACCTAGGAAAAAGAACAAGAATTACAGACATAAGCATCATCAACAGAATACAGGAGATGGAGATGGAAGAGAGAATCACAGGTATAGAAGATATGATAGAAGAAATCAACATATAGGTCAAAGAAAATGCAAAATCTAAAAAGTTCATGACACAAAACATCTAGGAAATTTGAGACACTATGAAAAGACCAAACCTAAGAATAATAGGAATACAAGGAGAAGACTACCAGCTCAAAGCCCTAGAAAACATCTCCAATAAAATAATAGAAGAAAATTTCTCTAACCAAAGGAAGAGATGTCTATAAATGTACAAGAGGCTTACAGAACACTGAACAAATTGAACCAGGAAAGAAAATCTTCTTACGAATTTTAAAAGCTGAAAGGGGAAAAGGCCAGGCAACATATAAAGGTAGACCTATCAGAATTCCACTTGATATCTCAACTGAGACTCTAAAATCTAGAAGGGCCTGGGAAGAGGTCTTGCAGACCCTAAGAGACTACAGGTGTCATCCCAAACTTTACCCAGCCCAGTTTTACCCAGTAAAACTTTCAATCACCATAGATGGAGAAACCAAGATATTCTATGACAAGACCAATTTTAAGCAAAACCTTGCTAGTACAGAGGATACTAAAAGGAAAACTCCAACTCTATTAGTCTAACAATACTTAAGAAAACACAAGAAATAGATAATTTCACGTGTTAAAACCAATAGAAGAGAAACACACACATACATACACACAAAAACAACCCACCACTACTATCAAAATAACATGAAGTAACAATCATTGGTCATTAATATCTCTCGACATTAATGAACTCAATTCCCCAATAAAAACACACAGGCTAACAGAATGGATGTGTAAACAGAATCCATCATCCTGCTCATCTCAGTCCCCAAAATAGTCATTATCTCAGTGTAAAGGTATGGAAAAATAGATTTCTGAAGCAAATAGACCCAAGAAACAAATTGGAGTAGCCATTCTAATATCTCATAAAGTAGGATTTTCAACTAAAAGCAATCAAAAGAGAAAGGAAAGGACACTTCATATGCATCAAAGGACAAATCTACCAAGAGGACATCTCAATTCTGAATACCCATGTTCCAAATGCAAGGGCACCCACATTTGTAAAGGAAACATTACTAGAGTTTAAAACACACATTGAACCCCACACATTAATAGTGTGAGAGTTCAACACCCCACTCCGACCAATGGACAGGTCATAGTCACAGAGACACAAACTAAAGAGAAGAATAAGAAAACTAACGGAAGTTATGATTCTAATGGACCTAACAAATATCTATAGAACATTTCACCCAAACAAAAGAATATACCTTCTTCCCAGTACTTCATGGAACCTTGTCTAACTTAACCTTATAATTAGTCACGAAGCAAGCCACAACAGATACAAGAAGATTGAAATAACCCCATGCATCTTATCAGATCATCATGAATTTAAGCTGGACTTATACATCAGAAAGCCTACATATTCATGGTAATTGAACAACTCTCTACTAAATGGTCACTGGATCAAGGAAGACTTTCCAGAATTCAATGAAAATGAGAACACAACATATCCAAACTTATGGGACACTGTGAAAACAGTGCTAAGAGGGAAGGTCATAACAATAAGAGCTCTCATACAGAAATTGTAGAGTTGTCATACTAACAAATTAAAAGTACATGTCTTAGTCAGGGTTTGTATTCCTGCACAAATCATCATGTTCAAGAAGCAGGTTGGGAGGAGGTGTATTCAGCTTACACTCCCAAATTACTGTTCATCATCAAAGGAAGTCAGGACTGGAACTCACACAGGGTAGGAACATGGAGTCAGGAGCTGATGCAGAGGCCATGGAGGGGTACTGCTTACTGGCTTGCTCCCCCTTGCTTGCTCAGCTTGCTTTGTTATAGAACCTAAGACTACCAGCCCTGGAATGGCACCACTCACAATGGGCTAGGCCCTCCCCCAACTCCCCACTCCACCCCATTACTAATTGAGAAAATCCCTTACAGCTGGATCTAAAGGGGGCATTTCCTCAAGGGAGGCTACTTGCTCCGTTATAACTGTAGCTCTTGTCAAGTTAACACAAAAAAACAGCCAGTACAATAAATCTGAAGGCTCTAGGGGGAAAAAAGAAAAAAAGGAGCAAACACACCCTGGAGGAACAGACAGCAGGAAATAATCAAACACAGTGCTGTAATCAATCAATTAGAAACAAAGAGAACAATACAAAGCAATCAACAAAACCAAGAGCTGATTCCTTGAGAAAATCAACAAGATAGCCAAAGCCTTAGCCAAACTAAAACTGAGAGAAACAGCACCCAAATTAACAAAATCAAAGCTGAGAAGAGGTATAACAACAGACCCTGAGGAAATTCAAAGTCATTAGTTCTCAGTTCAAAAGCCTATGCTCTACAAAATTAGAAAAATCTAAATGAAGTGGATGATTTTCTAGCCAGATACCAAAAACAAAAGCTAAATCAATACCAAGTAAACTACCTGAATACTCCTATAACACCTAAGGCAATAGAAGCAGTCATTAAAAGTCTCCAGACCAGAAAGAAACCCTGAGCCAAATGCTTTTAGAACAGAATTCTACCAGATTTTCAAAGAAAATCTAATGCCAATACTCCTTAAACTATTCCACAAAATAAAAACAGAAGGAACACTCCCAAACTCATTCTATGAGAACACAGTCATGCTGATACCTAAACCACACAAGTCTCCACAAAGAGAATTTCAGACCAATTTCCCTTAAGAACACTGATGCTAAAATAATAAAATACTTCCAACCTAAATCCAAGAATGTATCAAAGACATCATATACCATGATCAAGTAGGCTTCATCCCAAGGATGCAGGGGTGGTTCAATAAATGAAAATCTATCAATACAATCCACCATACAAAAAATAAACAAACAAACAAACCATGATCATCTCAGTAGAAGCTGAAAATGCACTGACAGAATCCAACACTCCTTCATGTTAAAAGTCTTGGAGAAGTCAGGTATGATACAAAGTTCATACCTAAACACAATAAAGATAATATGTAGCAGTCAATAGCCAAGAGCAAGTTAAATGGAGAGAAACTTTAACGCAATTCCACTAAAATAAGGGGCAAGACAAGCCTGTCCATTCTCCCTATCTCTTCAATATAGTATGTCAAGTTCTATCAAGAGCAATAAGACAACTAAAGGAGACCAAGAGGATACAAATTGGAAAGGGAGAAGTCAAAGTATCACTATTCACAGATGGCATGATAATATATATAAGTGGCCCCCAAAATTCTATCAGAGAACTACAGCTGATAAACACCTTCAGCAAAGTGTATGGATACAAAATAAACTCAAAGATGTCAGTAGCTCTCTTTTACACAGGCCATAAATAGACTGAGAAAGTCTTAGAAAAACAATAACCTTCACAATAGGCAAAAACAACTAAAATACCATGTTGTAACTCTAATAAAGCAAGTTAAAGGCCTATATGACAAGAACTTCAAAGCTCTAAAGAAAGATATTGAGGAAGATATCAGAAGATGGAAAGATTGCTAGGATAAACTTAGTGAAAATGGTCATCCTACCAAAAGCAATCCACAGATGTAATGCAATTCCGATCAAAATTACAACACTATTATTTACAGATTTTAAAAGAATAATTTTCAACTTCATATGGAAAAACAAAAAATCCACTTTATCTAAAATGATCTTGAACAATAAAAGAACATCCTGAGATATCACTATCCCTGACATAAAACTATACTACAGAGCAATCATAAAACAACAACAACAAAAACTGCATGGTATTGGTATAGAAACAGATAATTCATGAAAGGATTGAATCAAAGACCCAGAAATAAACCCACACACCTATGGACACTTGTTTTTTGACAAAGAAGCCAAAATCATACAATGGAAAAGGGAGAGCATTTTCAAAAAATGGTGCTAGTCTAACTGGATGTATGCATTTAGAAGAATGCAAATAGATCCATATTTCTCACCCTGCAAAAAACTTAAGTATAAATAAATTAAAGACTTCAAAATAAAACCAGATACACTAAATCTAATAGAACAGAAAATGGAGAGTAAAGTTAAAATTGTTTGTAGGGGGGACAACTTCCTGAACACTACACCAATGACACAGGCACTAAGGTCAAGAATTAATAAATAGGACTCTCATGAAACCCTTATGTAAGTCAAAGGACACAGTCATTAGGATAAAACAAAGGCCTAAAAAATGGGAAGAGATCTTCACTAACCCTACATCTGAAAGAAGACTAATATTTAAAATATATAAAGAACTCAAGAAGATACCAACAATCCAAATAACCCAATTAAAACATGGGATATAGAGATAAACAGAGAATTCTCAACAGAGGTATCTCAAATGGCATGAAGCACCTAAATAAAATGTCCAATGCCCTTAGCCTTCAGGAAAATAAAAATCAAACAACTTGGAGATTCCAACTTACATCCATCAGAATGGCTAAGATCAAAAACTCAAAGAACAGCACATGCTGCCAAGTATGTGGAGCAAATGGAACATTCCTCCAGTAAAGGTGGGAGTGCAAATTTGTACAACCACTTTGGAAATCAATTTGGTGACAGCCCCAAATTGAGACCCATCCCATGGGCAAGACCCAATCCCTGACACAACTAATGGTTATGTTTGCAGACAGGAACCTATCATAACTGTCCTCTGTGAAGCTCCACCCAGAAACCAATGGAAAGAGATGCAGAGACTCACACCCAAACATTATATGGAGCTCAGGCAGTCTTATGGCAGAGTTGAGGGAAGGATTAAGGGATTCAAGGAAGACAGGGACAGCACAAGACGACAAAAAGAGTCAACTAATCTGAAATTTGGGGGCTCCCAGAGATGGAATCACCAACCAAGCAAGCATGGCTGGGTGGACCTAGGCCCCCTGAACATATGTAGCAGAAGAGCAGCCTGGTCTTCATATGGGTCCCCCCAACAACTGCAGCAGGGGCTGTCCCTGAGCCTGTTACCTGCCTGCCTGTGGATCCTGTTTCCCTAAATGAACTGCTTTGTCTGCCCTCAGTGGAAAAGGATGTACCTAGTCCTGCATGGACTTGATATGTGGGAAGAGGGGGAGATAAGTGGGGAAAAGTAAAGTGGGTAGAAGACGAAGACTAACATGAATAGATAATGGGAGAAGGAGGGCTGATACTGGGATGTACAGTGAGTAAATAAATAAATTTAAAAATAGAAAAGAAAGATATCAACCAAAGATAGTTAAACACACATTAAAAAAACCTTTGCCTTGGGTGATGAATGTATGGAAGTGGTAGCCTTATCAATACATAATGGACCTACCCCCTACTAACACTGGAGCTGCTGTAAATTTGGGGCATAAAGCAAAACATTGTTCTTATGCATGTGGTAATAATCTGCAGGCTTATGATAAAAGCTCACATCCAGTGCAGTCATGCAGCCAGAGAAAATACAATAGTGTCTTCTGCTAAACACTTGATCATGATAATAAACATCTATGTTATTAGTATACATTCTTACTGTATTGCTCTTTTAACAGCTACTGTGGAGAATATTTCTCTCCTTATATATAAAACTATTGACCAGAACGCTGTCATATAAACAGCAGCTACATAGATCTGTGTTTATTGTCCCTTGATTGTATCAAGAGAGCATATCTCATGAATGACCTATAACATTTAAGTTCATATATGTAGTATGATCTTTTCACACTAATAGGATGACGTAATGGCATAATCTTCAGAATACATTCTTCAGAAGACATCTCCATCATTAACTGCATGTCACTACATAAATACCAGGTTAAAATAGCTTGCCCTTCATTGTGGATAAATCTGTACACTGATAGTGAATTAACTTAGCTGAAACATCTATTTACTCAAATATCCTACACTGAATATTTCTCTGTCAGCACCATCAGCAGAAGATATTTGACAGGACTAAGGAACTAGAAACTATGTATATTCTTCTCAGCCTCTCGATCACTACAGGGCACTGAGCAGTTGCCGGGGAAGAATTCTTTTGCTTATCAACTACCTCACCTGGCTCTCTTAGAATACCAACAAGGCCAGTTCTACTCTTTTCCACTTATTTTCATGGTTTCTCCAACTCCTGGACTACAATGTAAACTCAGGATCAGATGAAGACAAAGTCTCCTATATCAGTGAGGTTGAGGGCTTGAAGGCAGTGAGAATCTCATGCAGTTTTAGTCTATATATCTTTCTAGCTTTCTAGCTAAGCCTTACAGAACCGAGATTTTTTTCTCTTTGTTCTACCTTACTTTATATTCATCTTTCTTTCTTTCATGAATATATTGCTTTCTTACCAAACTGTCTGCACTGCTCACTTCAAGGCTCCATGCTAAATACTGATGCAGTAACTTTTTCAATATTGCTTAACCAGCTGCCACTGTTGTCTAAAGAAATCATTTTAATAAATTACATATTATCTATTATTTGTATTGGATCTGCTTTTCTGGTCAAAGGAATGCATTTAGAGAGCAATTTATACAACTATAAAACATGGAAACGAGAACACTGAACAGAGCCACCACACCCCCCTGCCACTGCTGAGCTCAAAAGGACCACAGACTGGATAATAGTGTTGGGGATTCAGACCTAGAGAAATAGCTGAGGTACATCTTTTACATACCAAGGAAGACCTGGTCTCCAGGTTCTCCCAGCATACCTCAGTCCCTACCTATTACTTGGCATGGCTGGCATATCCCATCCTCTGACCTGAAGTTTCCAGATGAGGGGCTGGGTTTCCCCTCTCCCAGAAGCCCTTCCCTAAATAATCCAGACATTTTGTGCTTCTCTCTCTCTCTCTCTCTCTCTCTCTCTCTCTCTCTCTCTCTCTCTCTCTCTCTCTCTCTCTCTCCTCCCTCCCTCTCCATATTTTCTCTCTCCCTGTGTGAGCATGCTCTTCCTCTCTTTTCCTCTTTTTCTTCCCCCTTCCATCTGTCTCCCCATGGTGACTTTCATGGCCTCATTCCTTGGGACCATCAAACTCACCTAAGAGCAGCTTACCAATAAACCTGCCTTTCTATTTTAATTTTGCTTAAATTGGCTCATTTCATACCTATCAAGTGGGAGAAGACTTCTGGTTAATGCCAAAGGTAAAAAAGTACAGCACTGATGGCTGAAATGAAAGAAAGCATTAAAGGTCACTTATATTAGAAAACAATGTTAAATTTAGAATTACTAACTTGATGTCTATTGCTGTTATGAGGTAGCTCCTTCAGAGGACACATGCATTCTTTACTAGAAAGTCTTTATTCACTGGCCAACAGGATACATAGTGAACTTGCCCAAATCATGTAGCCTTATTGTTCTTGGCTTTTATATACACAATAGCACGTCCTAGTTGACATACTTCAAGTAGCAAAAGAAGTTAGCAATAAATAGAGCTACAGAAGAAGAAAAAGGGCAAGCTCGGTATATTTATTGTTAAGGACTTTCTAAGCACTGTGGACTAGGATGGATTATTTGGATAACTTGTACAGATGTTGCGTCCATGTTCTAGGCTTTTAGGTCACAATGGTGCCTTTCAGACTCTAACATTGTGTCAATTCTGTTACTGACCTATTACATGGTCATTATCTGAGAATACAAAAGTGAAAGTCCTGAGCCAATAACCCAAGGATGTATGGACCAGTCCTGAACCAGATAAGTGTTAGGGCAACAAGACTAACTGGCTCATAAACTAGGCTGAAGGGAGATATGTCCTGAAGACAGAGCCTAAAGAGGAACATTATTTTCTAGATATGTCTACAACTATATGGGGTTTTTTGAATAAGAATGCCTCCAACAGACAAATAGATTTGAATAGTCACCAAGGAGTGACACTTTTATATAAAAAGTATAGCTTTGTTAGAGTAGGTGTGGCCTTGTTGGAGGAAGTGTGTCACTGGGGGTGGGCTTTGAAGTTTCAAATGCTCAAGCCAGTCCCAGTATCTCTCTCCCTCTTCCTCATAACTACTAATCCAGATGGAGAACTCTCTACTGCTTCTCCAGCAACATGTCTGTTTCTGTGCCACCACCATGCTTTCCATTTTGAAGATAAAGGATTAAGCCTCTGAACCTGCAAGCCAGGCCCAATTAAATGTTTTTCTTGGTAAGAGGTGTTGTGGTTATGGTGTCTCTTCCTAGCAGTAGAAACTCTAACAAAGACATGGTACATTAGGCTTACAGCATCTTTAGGCTCTACCTTCAGCCTGGAGCTGCCATTTAGCACATGCCTTAAACTTCTTCCTCCATTGGTTTCATAAGGGACTATGGTTAACAGAGGCTGATCAATTACTAAAAGACACAGAAGCACTAAGTGAGAGAAACATCTGCAGTTGTATCATTACAATTCTTTCTAGATTCCATACATGATCTATATCAGAAAAGCCATTCACATTCAATACCCATCAGTGCACAGAGAGGTTCTACTTTAGGACTGAGCTGGAATATCTTTATAAATTTTTAAACATTATTATTATTCTGTGCATTCACGTGAATGTGTATACATGTATGTGTGTGCATGTGTAAGAGTATGTGTGTGTGATGCTTGGCAGTGGTGGCACATGCCTTTAATCCCAGCACTTGGGAGACAGAGATTTCTGAGTTCGAGACCAGCCTCATCTACAGAGTGAGTTCCAGGACAGCCAGGGCTATAGAGAGAAATGTTGTCTCGAAAAAACAAAACAAAACAAAAAACAAAAACAAGTGTGTGTGTGTGCACACATGCCACAATGTATAATCAGGCATCAAAGGACAAACGTGTGGACTTTTTATGTGGGATCTGGGAATTGAACTTATGTCACCGAATTTGTTCAGAAAATGCTTTTATTCACTTAGTCATCTCACCAGTCTATGCTTTCGAGTATCACAAAGGAAGAGTGATACACTGAAACCAGACTCAATGTTTGGAATGATCAACACAGCCTGGCATTGTGAAACCCAGTTAAGTCCAAAGGCTGAGGACAGGACTAAATGGTACAGGTGAAGTCCTAGAGGACAAAATATCTTGGTCAGAGTTGAGAATTGGTAGAAATCTATGCCAGTCAGATAAACAGGGACCATAACAAGTAATTAATGCTAATATTGCCTTAGATCTACACCAACACTTTCTACTTTAAAGGGCACTTAAAATATTTATTTAGTCAATGCTGTAGGCAGAGGTTTATGCGGTAGACTATGGTAGTGATAATACAGAAAACAGAAAAGGCCCACTGCTCTAAGGCTCACTCTTGGGAGGAAACCAGACAATTCACAAGGAAAGAGATCATTGGTGCTCTGGACTATGAAAGACAGGAGGAAGACGGGAATGATGGGGGTCTGTGTCACAGCAGAGAATCGGCCAAAATATTGGTCTGAAAGTAGCCTTTAATTTGGGCCTCAGAACTAGGGTGGTAAATTATGCAAATGTCTGTGGGAGAAAGGTGCATCAAGTAATCTATGTCAGATTTGAATCCAAAGTACCTGGCTTATAAACATAGTTCATGTTTCTCATTTTTAATTACTCATTTTATTCATTTACATTTCAAATGATATCTTCCTTCCTGGTTACCCCTCCACAATCCTCCATCCCATTCCATCCTCTGTACCTCTATGAGAGTGCTCCTCCACCCACTCACTCACTCCTGCTTCATGGCTCTAGCATCCCCCTATGCTGGGGCATCAAGCCTCCACAGGACTAAGGGCATCCCCACCCATTGATGTCAGATAAAGCCAACCTCTGCTACATATGTATTGCCCATCTCAAAATTGTTAACCCAGAAATGATCCTGCCCAAAGGAAAGACAAGAACAAAAAATGAACAGAGATTGAAGGAAAGGCCATTCAGAGACTGCCTCACCTAGGGATGCAGCCCATCTGCAGATACCAAACCCTGACACTATTGCTGATGCCAAGAAGCACTTGCTGACAGGAACCTGGCATGGTTGTTCACTAAGATGTTCTACCAGCACCTGACTAATACAGATGCAGATATCCTCCTCCAACAATTAGACTGAGCTTAGCAATCCCAATGGAAGAATGACAAGAGGACTGGAGGAGCTGACGGGAATGCAACCCCATAGGAAAAACAATATCAAGTAAGCAGACCACCCAGAACTCCCAGAGTTCCCAGAGACAAAACCACCAATCAAAGAGTATACATGGAGGGAATCATGGCTCTAGATCCATAAACTTATATTTTCTTTTCGGTATTCTTCGTGGTGTTCTTATTCTCAGTTGATGCTTGACACTTGAGTACATCAAATAATATCCAAAGAAAGCTGTGTATTACGTTTATGTTCAATCTGCAACTTCTCTCAATCTTCTAGGCTAATGTCAGTTCCTTTTGAAGGGGCCAAAGGTATGGTAAAAGGGTTCCTTAGACATAAACCAGTATGTCAAAGGCCATGACACACTTCTGTCAAATGGACATCCTCCCATTAAATTACCTACTGAGGCTTCACATTTGTGGTATCCATCATCAGCCCAGCACTAGAAGGCCTGTCATTTGAACTGCGATGAAAAAGAATGAAGCCAGTTTTGAACCTAGACAATGTAAGCAAACATGAATTGTAAATCCAAACTGTCTAGGTTTGTAAACTCATGGGGCTGAGATCAGTGCCCAATACCTTTTACTACAAAGAGTCTCAGTGCTGGGCCTGGTTACCTGATATTTGAACACTCTCCCTTCCATAGCTCGTCAGTTATTAGACAAAAGGCAAATAGCATAACAGCAAATTTTCAGTCACTGTCTCAGTTTTGTCAGAACGTAGCTGCTTAAAGAGTTCACTTGCAGAAACTCATTTCAAGGGGGAGAACGAAAGAACCCACTGAGAATGCTCAGTTGCTTCCATTCCCCTCAGTCAGTGAAGACATTCATGCCCCCTCAAGTTTAAAGTGAAACTTTGTGTGTAAGCTAGTTCTTAATATATTTTTGTGAAGTCTTCATTCATGGTGGTGGCACACACCTTTGATCTCAGCACTCAAGAAACACGGGCCAGCCTGAGTTTCAGGACAGTTAGGGCTACACAGAGAAACCCTGTCCAAAAAAAGAAAAAAAGAAAAGAGAAAAAAGAAAAAAAAACAAGAAAGAAATTATAAACTTCATGAAGAAAGGTACACAAATCATGAATGTCTTTCTTGATAAAAATCACGTAAACTTCCTATGGAGTACAAATTATATGCCCCACATAATAATAACTGTCACTTGCTGTCTTTGTTAATGCTGTGCAAGAGGAGTAAACATCATATACTCTTCATAGTTGCCATCTTTTCCTCAAGATTATTTGTGCTTCAACCCTATTGCTGCATCACAAACGAACTCACATGATATGTACTCACCGATAAGTGGATATTAGCCCAGAAACTATAATGCCCTATACAAGATACAATTTGCAAAGCACATGAAACTCAAGAAGAACGAAGACCAAAAAAGTGTGGACACTTTGCCCCTTCTTAGAATTGAGAACAAACACCTATGGAAGGAGTTACAGAGACAAAATTTGGAGATGAGACAAAAGGATGGACCATCTAGAGACTGCCACACCTGGGGATCCATCCCATAATCAGCCTCCAAATGGAGACACCATTGCATACGCCAGCAAGATTTTGCTGAAAGGACCCTAATATAGCTGTCTCTTGTGAGGCTATGCCGGGGCCTAGCAAACACAGAAGTAGATGCTCACAGTCAGCTATTGGATGGAACACAGGGCCCCCAAAGGAGGAGCAAGAGAAAGTACTCAATGAGCTAAAGAGGTCTGCAACCCTATAGGTGGAACAACATTATGAACTAAGTAGTACCCCCAGATCTCGTGTCTCTAACTGCATATGTAGCAGAAGATGGCCTAGTTGGCCATCATTGGGAAGAGAGGCCCCTTGGTCTTGCAAACTTTATATGCCTCAGTACAGAGGAATGCCAGGGCCAAGAAGTAGGAGTGGGTGGGTAGGGGAGTGTGTGTAGGGGTATGGGGGACTTTTGGGATAGCATTTGAAATGTAAATGAAGAAAATATCTAATTAAAAAAGTTTATTCTTACACAACTTATCCTTTTGTACACCTTTTGTGCCAATTCCCAAATGAATACCTAGTTTCATTAACTCCTGTGTAACATAGGTATAATTCAAAGACCTTAGAGTGATAACTGTTTACATGAGAAACATTAAGAAATGTAGAGGAAAGATATAATGTTAAATATAGAACCCTTTGAAAACGAGTTTATACCTGAGAAAGAAACTAAATGGAGATGTTAAATCATTAAAATCCAATGGGGATTGTCCTTGACACAGGAGTATAGTCATCTCTCCCTGTCATAAGAGCTGACTGGAGTACTTTGTTCCACTGTCTATTGAACATTGACCATATAAACATTGAATTGAAATTTAACTTGAGTATAAGCTGGTCAAATGTACAATTGTGAGCATCCTCCTAATGTCCCCAAACAAGAAGCTGAAAAATATCCAATCCCTAAGGGATTGAGAACAAAAACTAGGAAAAATGCTGACTGGAGACAGAAAGTGTGAAGCTGAGAATGAGGCCATGAGCCCCAATACTGAGGATGGGTGCCCTGGAAAGCCGTTCTTATCAATAATGACAGGTTGGCTATTACTTTATTTAACTGACACATTCTGTTCATCAATGACGTTTTGGGTTCAATTGTGATATAATTCATTCCTGAAATTTCAAAATCTGTTTTTTTTAATATGTAATTTTCTAAGCCTTGGTTGGTTTCCTTATCTATAATCTAAGTTCCAATTTTCAAATTATTATTGATGGAATCAGATGACTCAAGGTATAGCCAATGACAAGTCTTTAACATAATTTTCACCAGTAACTGTCTATTAGATACAAAAATATTAACTTGAAAAAAAAGTAGAAATGAGAGCATAAACTGCTGGTCAATTTGTGCATACATGTAGGCATTGATATTCATGAATCAGACAGAAACAAGTAGGGATGTTGAGCTGTCATCTCTGTTATAATCTGTCCTTAAGCCACCTGCCCGGGACCCCTTTCACTATCAGCTAACAAACCTCCTAGCTGGCAGCTGCATGTCCCTCTAAACAGAACAAGGGTCACCAGAATCCTGGCTTCTATATAAAGTGTCAGACCCTGAGAGCTGTTAGGGACTCACAGGACATGTGACCAGTGTCCTCCTAGGGCTTGTATCTGTGGTATCTTTGGCAGAGGTCATTCGCCTTCTGTTTGAACACCATCCTTGACAGGAAGTGCAGTGCTTTACAAGCAGGTTGCCCTGTTGTCGAGCTTCCCTGATCGCTACATCTTTCCTGTTAAACTAAAGCAGTGTTTCCCTGTAACACCTTTCATTGGTGTTCCTTCTGATCCTGTCGTACGTACAGTCTAAATTCTTACACATAAAAATCATTCAGGTAGATTTCTTTCCCTTTTGAATATGGATAACTCATCAAAAATGTGATTGGCAAATGAGCCTTAAGAGTTATATAGCCTCTTCTTTTTACTTCCTTAATGTTGCTTGAATAAATAACTGTGTGTGTTGAATTTTACATATAGCAGTAAGGAAATAATTGCTCATAAGGTTCACCAAAAATTTTTGCTTATATGAATCTAACTTGATAGAATATAGCTCCATAATTCAAATTCAGCAACATGTTGAATCTATATTGCTAGGAAATGGGATAGATGATATTGTTCTTAGAAGATGATGAGAAAAGAGAGTTAAACCTGGACTAATGGATTTGGTGAAAGTATTTGAAACAGTATCTCATGTAGCCAAGACTGATCTCAAATTTGTTTTATAAAAGTAAATGACCTTAAGTTCCTGATCTTCTTATATCAACTTCTCAAGTGCTGAGATTGCAAGCATATGTCATCATGTTTGCTTTATACAGTGCTTGGGATTTAATCTAGGGTCTTATGCATTCTAGGCAGGAACTCTATCACTGAACTGCATTCCTAGCTCAGAATATGGGCTGTGCAGTCAACCTGCCATAATGAAAACTTTGCACTTCTCTACCCTCTACTTATTAAGTCACCTTGAACAAATCTACTTTTTCAGCATCCTTTTTCTTATATTTAATAGTTTATTAAGAATTTTATATGAGAAAAATTATGAATATTTAACTCAGTAACACACAGTACATAACCAATAAAAATAAATTGTATAATAATAGTTATTATTTTGATTACTGTTATTCTGGACTGTCCCTGACCTAATTTAAGCATGAAATCCATTTTCCCCTAAAATCTGTCAGGGTCACATAAGTCGGGGTAGAAAATCAACTTTAAAGCATTTAACTTTAAATACTGTGAGTCTGTTAACAGGCCCAATCTGTCCCCATGTCACAGGCCTGATTAAATAAGGAGCCAAGCCTTCAGCAAAACACAAGACCTTTTCTTGCAAATAGTTCCCACAGGAGGTAATTCCTATATTCCAAAGATGTCGCCTGCTCAGAATATATCTAGATTCCTTATAGAAAAGATTTGAGAGCAAGTTGAACTTTGAAAGTGAGGTCTCAGTGGTAGCAAATTGTGCCTTTTGTTGCCAAAAATAAAACTCACTCTCACTCAGAAGTCATTTGGAATCAAGTCTGCTGAGTAAACTGAGCGACAGAGGTGGGTTTAGCTTTGTGTTATCCACAGCACTGGGCCGTTTTCATGTGTGGGAGCTCCCAAAACAGTTCCCCAAAGGAATTTCCATCATAGTTTTGGATTGTTGTCTCATGATTAAGCCTATTCCTGAAAGGAATTTCATTCAAGAAAGACTCCATTTATTTGAAGGCATAAATTCTTACTTGTTTGTTAGAAACTGAAAGTTAATCCCTGTAACTTACCTAAAGGCAACACTTTGGTAAAATGTCTTTACCAAATGCTTCAGATTGTATCCTCAGTCTTAAAGATACAGCCGTGTTGTATGAAGAGTTTAAAATGCAGACAGGGAAAAAGAGCTAGTAATGATGCCATGGAAACTGATTCATGTACAGGGTGTAATGAGAAGGAAAAGTAGATGTTTAGACTCAACAAGTACACAGGGAGGCTAGTTAGAGACAATGACAAATGACTGACTTGCAATGGATATCTATCTAAGAGTTAATCAAGGAGATGATAAAGAAAAAAAGCTACACATACAGAATACAGCCAACCTAAGTCCAATGGCATGAGACAACAGAGGACCTATATTTACAAAGTCTTAATATGGCTAATTTGGAAATTGTTTATATTGGCATTGTAGAAGGACTTGCAGAAACATTATTTTGTAGAGGTGTATTGAAAATATTAAGGTTGTTTTAGCCTTGACAGAGTAAGCAAAAAGGCATGGCCAGGTTTAAAAATTAGAAAAATTATGCCTTAAAACCAGATATGGTGGTCCATCACTGTAATTCAGAACTTGGGCGGAAGATGCAGTAGGATTTCAAATTCAAGGTAATCTTTGATTACATAGGAACATAGTTGGCTCAAGACCAGTCTAGGTTACATGAAAATGAGGGCTTGTTGAGAGAGAGGGGGCGGGGGAGAGAGAGAGAGAGAGACAGAGAGAGAGAGAGAGAGAGAGACAGAGAGACAGAGACAGAGACAGAGAGAGACAGAGACAGAGACAGAGAGAGACAGAGAGAGACAGAGAGACAGAGAGAGACAGAGAGAGACAGAGAGACAGAGACAGAGAGAGACAGAGAGAGAGACAGAGACAGAGACAGAGAGAGACAGAGAACAGAGACAGAGAGAGAGACAGAGACAGAGAGAGAGACAGAGACAGAGACAGAGACAGAGACAGAGAAGGAAAGAAAGGAAGAAACCCTAACAGCAGCATGAAGAACCAGGAGGGGGTGGGGGTAGGGGTGGGTATGGGTGTGTGCACATCCACACATACACCAGTGAATAGTTTTAGTCAATCAGAGAGCCATCACATAGAAACTAAATGATACATGAGCTAAGAAATAATTTTAGACCTCTGTGTTTGGCATTTATTTAAGATTATTATCAAGAGATAATAGTTTATGTGCTGCTTATAATAAAGCTGTAAAGTTTTCTTTTTTTCTTTCTTTCTGCAAATTAAAGAAGCAAGTAGTAAAAGTGCCTTGGGCATGACAGTGATAGTTAAGCATCTTCCTTTAGTTTCTTTCTCAGGTCCAAGGTGATTTTAAAGTCCTTGTAGAGTGCTGAGGGTTTCCTATTGATTCCATATGCACATCTGCTCCAGCTGTGCTCCAATGGTGCCTATTGTTAACTACTTTTCAAGGAGGAAGTGTATAAGAGGGGAGAAAAGCCATAGTTCAGAGTTTCAAGGCAACATAAAGAGCTACCAGCTGGGTGTGGTGGCAAGGGCCTTTAATCCCAACACTTAGGAGGCAGAGACAGGAGAATCTCTGTGTGTCTGAGGCCGGCATAGTCTACAGAGTAAGTTCCCAGACATAATGAGACCCTAAAATGAAAAGGAAAAGAATAGAAAAGACAGACAGACAGATTACTTCCCCCAAAAGGCTGATTTACCATCACAACTGCCTTATTGCTGGAACCTCTTCTTAGACCATGGGCCACAGTGTAAATAAAAGCATAAAATGTCTCTTCTGGAATGCCCAGTGTATTTCAAAACAAATAAGCAGACAAATGCAAAAACTTTGCCTAAGAGGAAGGAGGTAAAGAGGGAAGATGGAAAGGGGTTAAGGAGGGAAGAAAGGACTACCCATTTCTCCATCAAGTGTAATTAATTGCCAGAGAGAAGAGCTCTGGAATAGCTAGCAGCAATGTGGGAGCAGGCTCTGTGGGACAGGGGGTATGGCCACCGTGGTCCTGGTGACTGCAGAGGGAGGGAAAACAGCATCACAAATGAGCCTTACTCCTCAAGGTTCAAGGCCTGGCTCACAGACAGGACTTGGTGCTGAGAAAACAGCCAGGCAACTAGCTCTCCTAAGTCAGTAATTCACACTCGTGAAATATTTTAGCAAATCTACATTTAGCCCCTTGCATTCTTTGGGAGATTTATTGAGCAAATGCAGACAAATAGGAACTGCTCACAGCCCTTTCCCTGACGCATTCATAATCTGGAGGTAATTCCTCCCATCACTTGTAACTGTGTTGTGTAGTGAAAAGGGTGGCATATCCAAGCACATGGACACACTGTGAAAGCAGGGAGAAAGTCCTTGTGGGTACCTGGCAGATGACATTTATACATGTTACATTTACATAGGACACACACAAGTTAAACAGGATGTACTAGTGCCAAGGCTTCCCCTGGGTGTTATGTCTTGGGCAGAGGAGTGTGATATAAGCTTTTCCTTAGTAAAGATACAGTTCTCCACCACCACGTATATTCACGTATGAGGCAACATCAAGACAGTCACCCCTAAAATCTCCCTCCATCTATACAGAGCACAATGCCTTGAGAAAACGAAATTGGAATTATTTCATAGAGATCTGAGATCTCCCAGAGAGTCGGCCTAACTGAGGAGGGTGAGAAGGAGAAGGTGATTCGAGAACCTGCATTTACAGCAGATAGAGATGGAGAAAAGAGTCCTGGCAAGTGACAAGACAGGGGCAGTTACTTATGTATTCTGAATTTAGTCACAGCCCCTCAAAATCCCTTTACTGTTGCACTTGTCTTTGAATCACTAGAGCAATGCACCCTAATTTGCTCTAAAATTAGGCTGGTTTTGTCTCCCTCCCCAGAAAACCACAGTTATCACAGTAGCATGATTTGGAGATAGTCTAAAAGAGATCTGTCTTAGTTATTCGATATGTTGTAATGAAAGCAAAGAAAGGAAGTAAAGGTTTATTTTGACCCACAGTTTGAGGTTAGAGTCCTTCATAGTTGGGAAGGCAAAGCAGCAAGAGCTGAAGGCAGTATTCACAATCAAGAAGTACAAATTGATAGAAGGATGTACCCAGCTTCCGTTTTCCTTTTAATACAGTTCTGGGTTCCAGCCTAGGGAGTGGTGGTACCCACAGTGGGAAGGTCTTCCAAATCAAGATAATTCTCAACCTAACGAAGTTAATCCTCCACAGATATGCACTAAGACTGATCTTCTAGGTGATTCTGTTCTATTCATATGGGAAAGTATTTCCTTTTGGTCAGAATAATAGGTTTTACCTCTTGGGAGAAATATGCTGTTGTCTCCTTCTTTGTGAGTTACTTTAGTTTGGTCACTTGGTCTTCCGGCTAAAGGTGACTCAAGAAGGCCTATTTACCTTAAGCCTCCCATGGTATCCACATGACAGCCTATTACCATCTATGAATCCAATTCATAGGAATCTCATACCATCTTCTGACCTCTTCAGGTACCAGGTATACATATGCTATACCTACATATATGCAGGTAAACCCCTCATTTTTAAATATTAAAATACTTTTATTATTGCCAAAGAAATAGGAAGGATAATTATCCCTTCAATGAGATATACTATTCCTTTTCAAAAAGCCTACCCTTGGTACAAATCACTCTAGAATCTCACTGAGGCGTATCCATGGAGACCTCTCCTTCTCTGAGGAGAAAGGGAGAGGAGGAGGAAAAGAAGGGAGGTGAGAGGGAGGGACTAGGAAGCAAAGAGGGAAGGGAGCTGTGACTCATCAGGATGTAAAGTAAATAATTTAATTATGGAAGAAGAAAGAATGTCCATGAGGTTCTGTTACATCTGCTTACCATTCTGTATCCCAGCTCAGGATAATATCCATTTTCCAGATGTTGACCAGAGCATAGGTATAACTAACTTGAGTTTCCTTACCTTTTCTGAAAGGTCCACCACTCCTTACTAGCACCACCACACTGCTCTTTTTGCTATATGGCTCCTTGCTTTATACATTGTCTGTTTTACCAGAAAGGGCACCAAGGACCTGACTGTGATGCAATCGCACTAGGCCCTTTTATTTGCAAGCTTGAGCTCAGGCCACACCATCATCACTGACATAGCAGGATGGGAAGGTGGAGCCCTGAACCTTGTTCCAAGCAAGCATTTGTAGAAGCAAGAAGGGGCCTTCTAGCCTGGCACACATCTGATTGGGATGGGGAGAGCATTATGGCCTTTAACATAATTGTCTAGTGCTAGAAGCCAAACCATAAACTTCTGCTTTCCTCCTGATTGGTGGTTGTTAAGAAGTGAAGTGTCAGGGGCAGGCTTGTACCCTGGAAGAGTTATTTTGGAGAATAACCTCGAAACTGGTGCTAGACACAGGTTTTATTGGCAAGTAACCTGGAAACTGGTGCTAGGTGTCAGTGTGTTAATTAACTTGAGTTCAACCCTTAGGTCAGGTTCTCTAAGGTAGAGTCTGAACCCAAAAGATCTGGTCTGTTACCTCCAGTTACTGAATGAACATGCCACCCTACACGAACAGCATGACTTTCTCAGATATAGCGCTGTCCAGCTTACTTGCCCTGTCATTTTTCTCTTAAGTATTAGTAAAATTACACTCCAGCTTATAAGTCCTTTCTTTAATAAGGAAATTAAAAATCACCAGATATTGGAACAAGAGCAATGGCTCAGTGACTTAAAGCACTCACTATACTTGCAGAGGACTTAGTCCGCATCATCCACATGACAGCCTATAAACATCTATGAATCCAGTTCATAGGAATCTGATACCATCTTTTGACCTCTGTAGGCACTTGGTATACATAAGGTACACCTACATAAATGCAGGTAAACACTCATTTACATAAAATCTTTTTAATTATTGAAAAATAGTACACCAACCCCCAAGATGGGACACCAATTTTCCAATAATATGTGTCACCTGAAGTAGGAATCCTCAAATTTTCTGTTCACAACTCTAGATCTCATTGAGATGACGATTGAAATTTATCATCATGAGCTCCATGAAATAAAAAAGAAGAAAGTAAGAAAACAAGAAAGAAAAGAAAGGAGCAACAAGTTGCATTTGAACTTGAAGAAGTACTTCTTTTGTATCGTGGACACTCTGGGAATTCAAATCTAAAACCAAATCCATACATATGTGAAACCTCTTAATATGTACACACAATTCATACCCATGCATGGTAAGACGAGGTCAGCATGCTTCATAGAGGAGACATGAAAGACCACAGTGTGGGAAGGTAGGTCTCAGTCCTCCCCTGATAACTGACAGGGTAAGTTTGCAAAGTCTCATTCTGCCAAAAGCAAGCACACCCTCACTGCCCCATTGGCTGCCAACTCAGCTGTATGCAGATCTGCTGCCTCTCTTCGTCTTCCTCCTCAGAGACCACAGAATAAATATATTTACATGTATTTACACAATACTTAGAATATGAAGTTAACTTGAAAACTGTAGGAGAATTAATCTAACCAGTTGTTAAAATAGTGGCTAGCATTTATTGAGGGTGTTTTATGTGAATTAACTAATTCATTTGTTACATACTGTTGATGATTTTTTAAAATGTATTAACTTATTATTATTATTAGATTTCAACAATAAGATGGGAATAATTATAATCCTTGTTGAAAATGTGAGAGACGGGAAGCTGAGCAATGGGCCCAGGGTTGTAAAGTGTTAAGTAGAGAAGTCCAATTTGACTCTTAGTCTTTTGACACAGATGTGGCATGGTTTGAGTACAAAATTAGAAGTGTATAAACAATGATTAAAAGGACTTCAAAAGCATTGAATTTCTAAATGTTTCTCTTGGGGTAAGAGCCTTTCTTTTCTTGAATGATTCATTTTATAGTATGTTTAAAGCATATGAACATACATATGCTGACCTGTTATACATACTTCACATTCATGACTTCAAGGTGATTCTGTTACAGTAGTATCAAAGGCCCATGGGTCCATGGGGCAACTCCTTCATGAACTGCTCCTGGAAGGAGGATGCGGTCTAATTGCAGGCACAGATAGTTCAGTCTAAATTCCCTCCCAAGAAGGAAGGACTGAAAGCATGAATGTTCCCTGGTGACTTTTCCCTTTAGGAACCTTGTTTGTAGGTTGCCTTGTTTGTAGGTTGCTTTGCACTCCTCTAGAGTTCTGACTTTATAAGTCAAGCCTGACATAAGTAAAGTGAAACAGAGACTAGATGTAGTAAGATATTCACTACTTCGCTATCCTTGGGGTCATCTAGCCACTACCTTAAGATGAATTAATCTTCCCCCAAAACAGCAATAAAGGAGAGTTAGCAGTCTGACGTGAAAAAATGGGGAATCAAATTTGAATAGACAAACACAAGAAATCAGCAGCCTTAAGAGACGCCATGATTGAGGCTGGCGTAGCGGATGAGAAAGGTTGAAGGAGGATGGACAGTGGAGGCAGGGGTTGGCTGGCACAATGGATTCAATGGGGCTACTGTGAGCATATGATGAGTTACTTCTTCTTGGCAGAGACAGTGAGCCAGACACTCTGCTAGGCACAGGAGACCCCAAAGAAATCAGCATATGTCAAAACAAACATGGGAGGGAGAGAGAACTTTTGAGAATGCTTTCAACGATGCCATTCACTAACAGTCAATCATAGCTAATTAAAGACATCAGAAAGAACATTAGAATCTCTCTTGGTGTGGTAACTGGGAAGAAGGAGGTCGACAGGGACACAGAATCCTTCAGTCCAACTGTTCATCCAACTGTGTGCTCAGCAGGTGTATCTGGAGACAGTTGCTGTGGACAGATTACTCATTAATGTCAGAAATTGGGAGGGGGAGCCAGAAATGGCATGGAAAAAATCTCTGAATGTAAAAGAAGCTAAGGGACAGTACAGAGTTCAGGGAAGCTTTTACTCTTCTGAGCTCTTACTGGAGGGTTTTTACAAACTACAGGATTGGCGGCTCCATTGACAGAGTGGCCACCTGCTGGATGAGAGCAGTGCTTGAAGGTCATGTGGGAGGGAGAGTGGCTTATTCTCTCTCTCTCTCTCTCTCTCTCTCTCTCTCTCTCTCTTTTTTAGGTATTTTCTTCATTTACATTTCCAGTGCTATCCCCAAATTCCCCATACCCTCCTCCACCCACTCCCCTACCCACCCACTCCCACTTCTTGGCCCTGAGAGTGGCTTATTCTTAAAAAGTGCCACAACCTAAAGAAGTGTCTGATTCCTTCTCACATTTTTCATTAAGTTTTCAGCAAGTTTTCGGTAATATTTCACATGAAGTCAGATTAGTAGTGAAAAAGCACATGTTTCTCTTGGTCCTTTTATGTCCTGTTGTAAATGTTGTTGGCTCTTCAGAAGTTGTATTATTTTTGCCTCTCTTCTGGAGGCCTGCTGTTCTCTTAATTGATGTGGTAGCATTTGACTGGCTTGTTGCCCATCCTCACATAATCAGTATTTTCCATATCTCAGTTGTTGCTCCATTTCATTAACTTTTTTCAGAAAATTGCTCCCTATTTATCTATTTATAGGTTTTGAATGTGTGTAGTCTTTGTCCAAGCCCAGTATGATTTCCTTTATCTCCTTGCTTTTGATCTTTAATTTTCCTTTGTTCAGAATCAATCATTTTTCCCCTCGATACTTCCCTTTGATATCTGCTTCTTAAAAGTGCTGACACTATAATTGGGATTTTTCTTGAATTTGTGCTTTATGTAAATTCTTCTGGTTATAGGAGGTCAATCTGGGAGACAGCAGGTCTCCAGTTCAAGGCTACTGATCTAGTGCCCCAGTACTGCCTCTAGCCCGCCCTGTCGTCACCAAAGTCAATTCCTTCAATCATCCCCCACTATGTAGCTTTATGCCACTTTATCTTTGTCATTTCCCTGGAACTATAGAATTTTCATAATTTAAAATCCTATTTCTTTCACTGCATGTCAGTTTGTTCATTTTAATTAATTTTTGACAACTTTCTAAAGATTTATTTTCTAATATAATATGTATGACTATTTTGCTGGCCTCTATGTTTGTAGAGCCGATATATGCCTAATGCCTGGGGAAGCCAGGAAAAGGTGTTAGACAGCCTGGATCTGAAATTTCAGATGGTTGTAAACAGATATGTAGGTACTGGGGATGGGACTCAGGTCTTCAGTAAGAACAGCAAGTTCTCTTAAACACTGCACTCTCCCTCGAGCCCCTTGATAACTTTTATACCATTATTTACCTATGGATCTAAGATCTTTAGCTTTCTCTTTCTCCTCTTTTACTGCTATGTAGAACCAGCATTGTATTAGCTCTGTGTGTTCATTAGTTTAATGTATTCTTTATTGCCTGGATCATTAAGTTCATTTGAGTGGACCAATTCATATGGCATCTCTTATCTTCATACCTAAGCTTGGAAGAAACTGTGTCCTGGAATTCAGTATATATCTGAAAACTGAATGAGTGAACTGAAAGCTGCATTGACTCACGGGAGTATCACAGAATATCTCACCATCTCCTTTTGTGTTGCTTTCGGTGATGTACATTTAGATGTAGTCAGGCAAGGTAAGGCTGTGAATCTCTGGTTTCTCTGATTTCAAGATTTCACTAACTGTTTATAAAACCTTTTATCTAGTTAACTCAGCTTCTTGCTATTAAGAAGTGTTATCTTCTTGGCTCAGAAATCAAAATCCCAGGGTAAAGAAAGAAAGAGGCCCTGTGTTCCCTGTCTTTGAAGGCCTGTTTGACTGTCCCTGGCTTAAGCTTCCTGGGGCTAAATTATCTAAAACGGATCTTGTTGTAACACATGAAATGTAAATTCTAAGGACTAAAAGGGCACTTGCCAGTGCCTGAGAAAGCTGTAGTTCTGGGGAATGGCAATGCAAATTATAAGCAAAACATACACTCATGCCTTTTATATCAGAGATGATGTTTTTCAATCCTCTCTAGGCTTCTCATGAGTTCTGGCTGCACACTAGCTCATACAGGATCACCATATTTCATGTGAAAGCACAGGATACTAATAAGGCCACACTGGCTAGTGACTGACAGTCTCTTTCTACTTAAAGCAATATGGTCAGTCACTCATTCCCCTCTGGAATTGTGTCATTTGCTTGTTCCCAGACTTGATTCTTGCTATCACATATCACAGGGCAAGTGCATACTCTGAATTGTCTCTGATTTTGAATTAGTTGATAAAAGTGCTCCCAACTCCACAGCATTGCACCAGTATTCTGAGGTCTCACTACAAGCCATCCAAGTCCCTTTAGTATTGCAAAACCGGGCCATGATACCAAGCTCAAGTATATCTGTCCCCTTGTATAAAGGCATCCCTTGCTCCCTGTTCTCATCAAGTTGGATGCTATGCCCAGGCTAGGAAGTAACACTCCTATGCCACAGTCATTGGTCCATCGCTGCTGCCATATACTTCTTCTGATACGAGTAGGACAGATATTTGGCCTTCACCAAGCTCCAACGGTCACAAGAGACCCTCAGTGTGATCAAAGACAGCTACATCTTCTACACCTTGAATTATATTGCAGGCTACTCCATTTTGTGACCTCTATTTGCCTTTGAGTTATATTTTGTTACAGGAAAATCATAACAAGGTACCTTACCACACAGTCTCATAGAGATTTCAATAGATGTATGTCTCCTTTGTTCTTTATTTATTCCATCTTTGTTGTAAACCTTACTTCCCAGGATTCTATGAGAAAAGTCTGAGACGAAAGGCTCGATAAGTCTGAGTGTTCTCTCCCCCTTGCATTTTACTTCATTCACTTGGACTGTCTTTGAGATATTCTTGAGAGCTCAATTCCCTTATCAATATTAACATTCTCTTCCCTAAGAACTTCAGAATATTGTGGTAATTGGGCCTCTTTTGAAACTGCCTCATGGGCTTGCTAATGCTGCTCAAGTGCATTTGATTCCTAAAATAACCACACTAGCTTCATTGTGAGACCCCTATACCTCGATTTATTGTTACAGAAGCATTAGCACTTCTGGCCTTTGCCACCTTTATTCCCCATAATTCTTTCTGTTTATGTGTAGCAGTTCGGGTTTGAAGACACTTTGACATCAACAACTTCATCAAAATAACACTACTAGATAAGCACCATAGGTACCATTTTATGTGTCTTAATCTTCATGTAGCTTAAATATTCAAAGCTGCCTTTTCTCCAAAGCTACCTGTTCTGGTTTTGTTTATGTGCTTGTCATAAAATAGCTTGACAAGGAACAACTGGGGGGAAAACCAGATTTATTTTAGCTAACAATCCACAGGTCATGCTTGTGGGGAAGCCAAGACAAGAACTTCAGTCAGTCATATCACATCCACAGCCAGGAGCATGAGCAATGAATGCATGAATGCTACTATGCTCCACTTGATTTCACCACTGCTATACAGCTTAAGACCCTGCCTAGGGAATGGTGCCACTCCAAGTATACTAAATTTTCCAACATTGATTTAATTAAGACAATCCCTCCCAGAGCAATCTAATTCAGAAAAGTCCTCATTGAAACTCTCTTCCCAGGTGATCCTAAGTTATGTTAATTTACAACTACACGTGTTGAACAATGTGAAGGGGACTCAGTTATTACTTTTTACAATTCAAATATATAACACTGATTTTCAAAATATCTGGGTCACGTTAATAAAGAAATGTAGATAAGGATAGCCTAAGCCTAATCATAACTATACTTTATTAAGGAATTTGAAATGTTAGTCAAGTTTGGTAACCTCATAACTTCTTTGAAAACAGTCAGAAGTCTGACAAGAGATGATTTTGTTAGTGTTTCCTTCTAACAAAGAAGTGCAAGGAGGAGAAACAATTTTAAACAAAAATTAACTCATTTAATTTTTGTATGAAATCTTATCCAGAGGAACAGTCCCATTTACAGGTTTAAGAGGAATTTCAATTCCCTTCATTGAGCACAACTCCAGTTGCTTTGTTGCCAGGTCCTGTGCTGGGTTGCAAGGAGGGATTACAGAACTGATTACAAACCAGACCTAAACCTCACAATGTGCTGGGGAAAATAAACCTCAGACACAAATACCTAGAAGAGGGGTTGACTGTGATAAGAAACAGATAAAACTGAGCTAATCCAGGAGAGTAAACAATACAAGCTAGCATTATTTAGAATGTAAATAGCTCTCTCTCCCTCGCAGATGGGAATAAAAATCAAATCCTCTTGATAAATCAAATACACAGGAGAAGACCCGAAGCACCCACTCAAGATCCATCTATGTGTGGGTCCCTAGAGCAGTAGTTGGACTTATTGAAACACAAGCGCTCTAGAGGCTTTGAAAGATGCTGTTCCTAATCAGTAGCAGATTTTAGAAGCTTTGGTATTGACCACTGGATGTCAGGTCACTCTACTGCCTGGGTGGTCTGACTCAGCCCAGTCCCTTCTGTCACAATTGATGTCCTCTCATTTCATTAGGGGGTATTAGATTCCTATTTCCACAGGGTACATACAACTCACTAATGATGATTGTAAATGAGAAAGCCATGCACATCCATCTAAACTGAGATCACACCTTCACTCTTGGAATATAGTTGTGATTACATTAAAGAGACATTACAAGTCTGTTGCCTCTCATTCTGTTTATTGTGTGTGTGAGTTGCATCTGATCCCTTTATCTCCCATTATATTGCTAGCATTTCCTTTGGATTCAAATGTGCTTTCTCTACTACAAAACAGCAGCACACCCAACAGTTCCAGTGAGGAAGTGAACAGGAAATACTGCATCCATTTAAACAAGCCAGTTTATGGTCTACTAAGCACAAGCATGCTTTTCTGATTCCAAACTGTAAGTTACAGATATGATGCCTGGGACCTGCCTTCAATTTTCTTTTAAAAAGAGAAAGCCTAGCTGGTTTAAACCCCCTGTGTCTCATCTTCAGTATCTCTTTTCTCTTAAGTGGCATATTTTCATTCTAGTTCATGCATAGAGACCTGATAAGGGTGATTGGCAGCCCTCAGAGATTGGTGCTGTGGGGTGTGCCTGGGTTAGAGGTCAAAGAAGGGTAATAAAAGACCACTATCTAGAATGCCACCAGAGGGATTTTCTTAAAGGAATACCTGTTACACTTTTATGTCTGTTTTAAATATCATGCATTGAACATTTTATTTTTATATAAAAGAACATTACCAAGTCTTTTATATATAACTGTAATTACAAAACTTAAGTAGATAGGTTAATCTTTATTGCCCTTACATTGTGGGAAAGAAATAAAGGACAGGGATGTGGTTAGGATGTGGAAGCTGATGCTTCGTAGATGGGTTCTGTTCTCTCCGCCTGGATGCTGCAAGCACCATGGATGTACCCGGTTCTAGGAAACGAATATCAAAGTGCGTGAGTTGTGGACTTTGTCCCAGTCATCCCCCAGTGTTATAGCACTGCCTTTCACATGAACATCAACACATTGTCCTATAACTGGGGAATCTTAAAGTTCATCTGCTCTCTGTCTGTGTGAACACAGAAACCACACAATGCCTGTCTCTGGGTACCTATGAGAGTCAAAGGCAAAACAAAAACAAAAACAAAAAAACAAACAAAATCCAAAATAACAAAATCCCCCAGAACAAAAATTGGGATGTGAAAATCACTCAAAGAGGCTTTATCTGAGGTGGTGCTCAATAGGGTAGAAGACTTCTCTGACACTAACATACCCTGCCTGGAGGTTTATTCATTCATCACAGATATTATTTCCTAACTCTTTGTGTGAACCGATGGCTGCATGAGAAAACAAAGATCATCATTCAAATGCAGGCAGCTATGAAATGGAAACCTCCTGGGAAGTTGGTTATGCACTCACATTTACAGTCAGGCAAGAGGTAGCTCAGATGTTGGCCAGGAAATGATGTCTCACGTTCTTGAGCAGGTTACTCGGATGCTCAGTGAGTTTTCTACCTAAGTCTCCATTCTCCATTTCCATCTTCTCTGATGCCCACAACCTTGAGATCTCAAAACTCTCTGTTTCCTGCTTCTTTCCCACTTGAAGCTTCAAACTCTTAAGCTTAGCTGTTGTTCTTGTGAAAAGATATGATCGTGGGACTGGTAGATTCGGCATTGATAAACACCGTCCTATCTCCCTGCATGATTGTATTAATTCTTATAAGTACATATCTGCCCCAAATCTTATGTTCTGGATCAAAATGCGTTATAATGAGCTCAATGTTGTTTTTCAGCTTTGCTCACAATCAATTTGCAAAGCCACTGATACACTGTGATTTCTATTTTCTGGCCCATCATAGCCCTTCTGGCTTAAGCTTACCACAGCATCAGCAGTACTGAATAAAACAGTTTCTAATCTGGGGAGCACAGTGGAATCTCATGAGCTCTAAACTGTAGAGGTTCCCACAGTATGCTTTATGTTTGCTCATGAGAGACCCACACCAGGTCCTTGGGAAGGGAAAAAAATTTAATTTGATTCCTTTGCCTGGTTTTTAAGACCATCATAAACTGTCATTGGTTAGTTACTAGGAAATAAGATTTAAAATATTTAAAGTAATTGATTTTTCCCTGTGTAAACAACTTCAGAGCTAAGCTAAGGGTTAGCATATTATCCTTACATTTCCCTTGGCAGACGCTGGGGAGAGGAGGGAGGGGTGTTTGGGAAGATGTAGCTATAATCTTTCCCAGCCGAAGTTCTTAATTACACTCAGGTCTTGAATCCTCAAGTTAACGTATTTTGCCCATTCACTGCTCGATAAATATTAATTGGTGTAGATGGGTTATAATTTAGCATGTGTATGATCTATAATTTACCTGTAGCCTATAATTATTTTAAATGTTTGAATAAGGAAATTGATTGGAGTGAAAAGAAAATAACTTATTTAACTTTAAAAAAATGTTATTATGATATAAGTCTTCATAAAAATCACCCAAACTCATGTGGCATTTCATGTAGACTGGGAAACTATCATCTACATTCTACCATCCCTAAGCAAGACTATAATTGATGCTGAACTCAGTCTTTCTGGTTAAAAAAGAAATAGTTCCTGCTACTGACCCAGATAAAAATGAGCATTTTCAAAGAAAAAGAAATACCTCCTTAGTACACAAGAAAAATCCCCAAGAGCTCACAGGTTTTACTTCCGGGTGTTTATTATCTTTTCAAGTTTACTGACAGCTTTGTATGTCTATCTGATGGATTTTAGTGACGATGCTGCCCCATTTTCCTACCATCCTCCTTCCTTTCCTGGTGGGTCCCTTCTCCACAAGTCCCCTCCTATTTCATATTGGGTGTGTGTTCTTATTGAATGTGGCCTCACTACATTCAGTGAGCCACACACAAATAAATGTAACATTTATTGAATTTATTCTTTAACAATTAGATTTGTGTATAAAATGCATTCTGACTTCTGTGACCATGTCTACCCAATCTAATCTTCTTCCCACTCCTATCACCACCCCCTTCTACTACAAGCAATTTTCCCACATTCCTTTTGTTTTGTTTCTTTGTTATTGTTGTTTTGTTTTGGAGAATGTTGGTGTTTAAAGTATTTAAATTCTGGCTTATTATTCACCTCTACCAATAGGTAGATCAGGCTGATTATTATCTTTTTTTACCACAGGGTATAAGGAAATGGGAAAGGCACATTAGAAAGCTCTGATGGTAGACTCTTAACTGTTAACAAATGAATGTTATTAATTAACGAGGTTGTGTGTAACTTCCATATATGTTTCCAATGTGTACTACTCAGATATCAGAAAATGAAAGGTATTGTTGACAGACTGATTACATATACTAGTAGAGTTCAGTGCAATATAACTATCCCCTTCCTACAATGGGCACTGATCAAAACCAAGAGCAGTGTCTGATCCAATCAGATTCTCCTTCCTATGAATGGGAGAGGACAATTTTACTAGTTCCTTCTTGTTCTGTGTGCCTGGGAGTGCCTAAAATGATTCAACTTGGGATTTTGCCAGACTTTCTCCATTTTCTTCCCAATATACATATTAGAGAATCAAGAAAGAAAGCTCATTGGAGAAAGAACAGAGAGTGAAGCCAAGAACATTCCAATGTCTCTATCATAGCTTCCTCAAGCTGTTTCACCCCCTCCTTCTATATCTAGAAGAGGCCCATTGCTCTGTACCTTCCAAGATGCAGCAGCCATCATGTCTTCCCAACCCCTTTACCCCTAATGTCTACTGTTGGTGTTTAAAGATTGTTATACTATTCCATTTTTTAAAGTGACTATACCTCCCTTCTCTCCCCATTTTTACCCCACAGACATTGTAGTTTACATGCCACCTACTCTTCAAAACACTTCATCAAAGATCAAGAATAAAACCATATGTTTAACTTTGTAGTTTTCTCTTGGAGGAGGAAGATGACAACACACCTGAAATAGTTTTCAGTCTAATAAAGCCAAACACTTTAATAATCAAATTGGCCAGCAGAGATAACTTACTGCCCTTGGTGTCAGTCCTCCATGACCTTGTGTGCTGCTGGGAGGAAGCTTACAATGTGCAATTAGAGGGGAAAGAGAAGGTTGCCACTCTCTCCCATTGCTTGGACACTTGCACCTGCTAGAACACCTGTGTCTTCCAGACTCGTGGACGCTTGCACTTGCTAGAATGCCTCTGTACAAACAGGAACACACACACATACACACACACACACACACACACACACAGAGAGAGAGAGAGAGAGAGAGAGAGAGAGAGAGAGAGAGAGGCTAGCAGTAACATCTCTGCAGTATTTGCCGCTGTAGGAGCACTCTACCAACCTCTAGTGCTCACTTGGATCTTGTGATGACAACTGCTATTCTTTCTGCACTGACTTCCAGGCTTCCTTGCTTTGCGGTTCTGATAGTATCTCATGAAACTTTAAAACTCTCCACCCTTCCTTCATTGGAGTCAACTTTAAATAAATTCAGAGTGTCACTTGTTAAAATAAATGACATTTAAACAACCTCAGCATGGTAACTCATTCCTCATTATCATAGAGAGCTCTCCTGAAAGGTCTATAGTACATTATCTCTATGAAATGGATTTTACCTTCAATATTAACCTCATTGCTTAGGGAGAACAGGAGGCAAGCACTCTGGTGAGAGGTGGTGTAGAAATGCATAGGTAGATTGATAGAACCGCACAAGTGATGATGATCTAAAACAAAAGCAGAGAAAGGATTTAGGTTAAATATTAGGTAGCAAATCTGAACTGCGAGAGAGCTCAGATGATTGAGCAAGCTGCCATGGAAGGCAGAAGAACAGGCTTTATTTCGGCTGCTCAGAGCTCATTGTGTTTATGCTTCTGTTGAAAGAGAAGTGACCTACAGGATGAATGCATTGACTAAAATATGCCCCACTTGTGGACACTGAGAGTCGAGGTGCAGAGTAATTAAGGAGTGTGCTTCAGAGTGGAAATGAGGTCAGCAAACACAGTGCCTCTGCTCTCATGGAACTCTTAGAGACCCTGCAGTCCTTTGTGTGTCTGAGTGCTTACTGGCGCATGTGGATGTACAAGAATGTGTGAATTAAGAAGCGTGAGATTGGCATCAGGAACCTTCTGTGGTTATTCTCTACCTTAATCACTGAGGCAGGCTCTCTCGTTTGAACCCAGAGCTCATCAATGATGGCTAGTGTAGCTAGCCAGCTTGCTCTGTGAAGTCCTGTATCCACCCTCTGAGTGTTATGATTATAGGCAGGCTGCAGCCACATCCAGCATTTCATGGGTTCTAGGTGGGTATCAGAACGCTGGTCCTCATTCTTTGCTTGACAAGGACTTTATCCACTAAACTGTCAACCCAGCTCCAGAGACCCTGTGGTCCTTTGCTTATTCTGTCTCACTAGGCCTTTTGAGACAAGACCAGGCCTACTTCCTCATTTCATTCTCAGTATTTCCTTCATTTTAACTTCTTTATTTCCTCTATTTTAAGAATGTAAAACCAATGGGTCACACTGTCTGTTGTTTTGACTATGAAGTTATTTTCTTTGCAGCTATATTCCCAGAAAAAAATATAACCAGTAAACAATGTTTGTATTTAATAACCCAATACACAAAGAGAACTTCTGCTCGGGCAGAGAGCTCTAAGTCATGGCACTAGAGGGATTCATCCATTATCAACTGAGGTCTGGAGAAACTTTGCATGGTGAGATACAGAGGCATGGTTCTCTATCTCTAAAACACCTCCTTTTGAATCTTGATATCTAACATATAGGTCTTTTTTTGGTACAGACTCTAAATGCTGAGCAGGGGTATGAGCTATATGTATCTTCTGGATAGGGATGCAATGTTTGTGCTATAAACCTAATCCTGACTATGTGATGAGAAGGCTCATGTCTAAAAGAAAGCTAAGCCTTTGAGGTATCTCTAGATTAGGCACAGTAAGGAAAGGAGGCAAGTTTCACAAGAAGAAGTATAAAGGATTTAGGGCACAGGACAGGACTCCTGAACTATTTCTTCTGCAGCAAGAATAAATAAAGAAGGTGATGTCAGGAGGTAGTGGAAAGGATATTCAGTATGAGTGAGTATTACTTTTAAAACCTGAAAAAGTGATCGTATTTTATAGAGAAAGTAAAAGCATGGATGGAAAGTTTAGGAGTTACAATCTGCAAATCTTAATTTGCAAATCATTTTGTAACCTTGTTTTTCTTAGATCCTCAGTAGGAGCTAGTTGCAGAAAGCACTCAAGAGCATTCCCTCATAAGCATAGGAGAGCTGAGCAGGAGATAAGTACACAACAAAACGCACTTCTATGTGTCATAGCCCTTTCTTTACTGGATATTATAACAAATGATTTCCCTAAGCTTGGCCATCTAAGCCCCAGTGATTCTAGTGAGCTTTCTGGGTCAATTTGACACAAGTTCAAGATACCTGAGAAGGGAGTGTCAAGTGAGGTAACACCCAGATCAGTTTGTCCTATGTCTGTGTTGAATTTTCTTGACTGGTTATTGATGTAGTGTCTCAGTCCACTATGGGAGGCATCATTGCCTGAGCATATGTTTCTGGGCTGGATATGAAAGCTAGCTAAACATGAGCTTGAGTGAGCAAGCAGTGGTCCACTACTGTTTGAACTCCATGTTCCAATATGAGTTTCAATCCTGACTTTCCTCAGTGATAGACTGAGTCTTGTAAGCTAGAATAAACCCTTTTCTCCTATAAGTTATTTTGGTCATGATATTTTTCCCCAGTGACAGAGTGAAACTTAAACAGCATCCTGTACTATTTCCCTCATATTAAATATGTTCTTATAAGACACTTCCCAATGGTCCAGAGCTTATCTTTGGAACTCATACAAGTTAAATGTTTAAAATAACTATTTACTAGCAATAATGAAAATATTTGAAATACTTTTTAAAGTTTTAGTTGTGAAATATCAATAAAATAATTGCCTAGTTCTAAACCCTGTACAATTCTAATTAATTCTGTGTGAGACATTTTTTCAGCTTCAAAGATTGCCTTACTTGTATTGCATAACAAAATAATAGTATAATTAGGAATAAATTTGTCACTTTTATAAGTAATTCCTTTTTATTATGTGTTTGGAAGCAAAGCACAAGCATGATTAAAGTCTCTTTTAAAAGGTTTTATTAATTACTATGATTATTATGGATAATCAGGGTCCACAAACTACAGAATGCACTCCAGACAAGATATATAAAACCACAAAACATGATAGAAACCCTGATATATCCTGGATCCAGGTTTGGCTAGTCTCTGTAGTCTGAGTCTCCCTATCCACCTTTTTCCTTGTGGAAAGCAGGGAATGAGGCCAAATTTCACATCTCTTGCTGTTTGCTGGCAGGTGACTTCCTTGTGGGACAATGGAAGAAGCAGTGGGTCATGACCCCTTCAGAGAGCAAATAACCTTTTGAGAGGAGTTTCTTAAGACCATCTGCTTATCAGATATTTATGTTATGATTCATAACAGTAGCAAAATTATAGTTATATAGTAGAAATGAAAATAGTTTCATGGTGGTGGGGAGATCATACAATGCAAGGAACCATATTAAAGGGTCACAGCATTAGGAAGGTTGGGACAGACACATACATGCATGGTTGTCCTTTTCCCAAACACCTCCTTTTGAATCCTAAGGTCCTTTACTGCTCACAGTTGCCTTTCTCCATTATCTCTGGTTTTGGTTAATTAATCCTAGATAGAGAGGACTGGAAACTCTCTAGCCAAGATGGCTCTTTCTTTAGATGCCACACTCACCTCAGTTATGGCCCCTTTCTTCCTAACAAGCTACACTAGTTCCATTTCTATTGCTCTAATAAAACACACTGATCAGAGTGACTTTGAGTAAGAAGGGTCTTCTTTTACAGTTCTAGGTCACAGGCCACCATTGCAGTGAAGTCACAGGGCAAGATTGTAAGAGAGGTGGTTGTACCACACCCACAGGTATGGTAGAGAGAGATGAATTCACCATGCTGGCTGCCAGCTTGTGCTCACTTAGCTCTACTCACTCCGGTCAGGGCCCAGCCCATGAAATCGTGATGCCCTCATTCAAAGAGCTTCTCCCTATCCTTATTCACCATCAAGACAATCCCTACAGACATGGCTGTGGGCTAACCTGATTTAAAAATGTCTTCAACTGAGGCTGTCTTCTCAGTTGATTGTAAGTTATGGCAAGCAAATAGTTAAAACTACTAGCCAGCATACAGTTACAAGCTACTCAAGGGCAAAGACTAGGTCTTGATTTTGTCATTTCTTTCTTAGATCCCTAACTTAGAGGCACTTAAAGAAAACATTCAAGAATATTCACTGAGCCAGGAACTATGGCATGTTCTTGTAGCACCAGATGAGAAAGATGAGGCAGGAAGACCATGTAAGCTCAGATGTCTGAGAATAGCCTGTAGAATAGCCCTTAACTACAACTTTAAGAAGACATAGTTATTGAATATATAAGCCAATTGATGGCATAATAAATCATTAGTTTGTGTTACCAGATTCTACTTCCAAACTTAGACCCATATAGCTTTGTGTAGAGTTCTTATAAGTTCTACTCCTCATTGCGGAATAGAATGTTAACTCCCCCATAATGTCTAGTTTGTTCTACTAGAGAACCCATACTTCAACATAAAATCTGTCTCTTCAGTATTCCATCAGGACTTATAGCAAGACCAAAGGTTCATAGATCATCTTAGTCACCAGAGTAATTAGATACCTCTTTCTTCAATGAGAAAACCAAGACCCAGGAATGGACGGAGCATAACCAAACTCTTTCTGAATTACATCTTCTAGAATACAGCATTTCCAATGCTACCTATGGTGACTTGCCAGGCCCTTTTCTCTGTAAATTGAGACTAGTATCTCAAGGTGGATACAAAGGATGGCCATCAGATAAAGGGACGAGTGGGGTCACTAGGGAGATCTGTGCTTCAGCAGACCTTTTGCTAAAAGATCTTCATTCTCTGTTCTGTTCTTTATATCCATACACATTCACAAGTATTCTTGGACTCATACCACTGCTACGGCCATCTGTCCACTTCTTTCCTGAGTATTGTTGCTCTGCCTCTGTCTCTTCCCCCTGAAGCCCTGCTGCCCTCTCACTCACTCAGCCCATTAACTAAAAGACAGCACTATCTGCTAACAATGACTGACATCACTGTCAGATGATGATCCCCATGGAAACCACATAAAAAGAAAGATTAGGCAGAAGACATGTATCCTATTTTAAGTCCAGACTCTTGTTTCCTCTGTTTTCTCCATCTTGTTTCCTTTAACCCATCCCTTAGTCTACCAGTGACTAAGCAAACACTGATTTGTACTATGGGAGAACACTGGAGATGAACGTGGGCTGCATGGTGTAAAGAAAGCTCCAATCCTGCAGGGCAATGGTCATTGCTTGTTTTCTCACAGTTAAGCACCACTCCTAATAAAGTAACATGGCAGGTCTGCCCACCACAGGCAACTCCCAGGGCAGCTAGAGAAAGCCTCAATGTCCTCAGAATTAGGAATCATAAGAGATTTCTCTACATCTTACCTGGATTCTCGAAGCATTCACCAGAATCCTGTGGATGGTACCTAGGAATAGTGTTAAGATATGATATTTCTCTCCTTTAATGAGATCGTTGAAATCCTGCAAAATATTTTCTAATATCCTTCTCAAAAATTGCTATAAATACTTCACCCACAGGACCAATAAAGTACTGAAAAAAGAGGGAATAAAGGAAATTTTAAAAATGAAGTAAGGAAGAAAGGAAGGAAGGGATTCTGTCTCTGTGATAGCAGGTCTGGTGAGTGGATATGGGTATCACTAACATGTCACAGAATGGAACATGAATTTCACAAGGATGTGATAAAGCACTGGCTCTGGCCCATACGTGAGAAAGCAAAAGAAAAAGTGGAGAAAACCTTCTTTGTGGGTCATGGTACAGGCTAAAATTAGAACACTGGGGTTGATGGTAACGTAAGCAAATATATCAGAGTGCTTGAATTTTACAGCAGCTATTGAAAGCAAGGAGAGTTATAGCAATGACAGCTAGGGGCTCTCTTAAATCTGTGTGGTATTCCTCATCTTTCCACTATGATGTACTTTCTAGCTGCTCCCTTCATGTCTTGAGCTTACACATGGTTGTTTTAAGAGTGTTTGGTCAAGGGCTGGTGAGATGGCTCAGTGGGTAAGAGCACCCGACTGCTCTTCCGAAGGTCCGGAGTTCAAATCCCAGCAACCACATGGTGGCTCACAACCATCCGTAACGAGACCTGGCGCCCTCTTCTGGAGTGTCTGAAGACAGCTACAGTGTACTTACATATAATAAATAAATAAATCTTTAAAAAAAAAAAAAGAGTGTTTGGTCAAAGATGTCCTCCATGTCTCCCCAGGCTAACAAAAGGGGAAAGAGAAAGGCCGGGGGGCTTCATGGGGCTAAACCTATGATTGTGAGAATATCCACAGATTTAAATGTTATCTTACTTGGGCACTGACATTTACAGTTCGCCTCATAGAAATTAAGTTGTTTCTTTCTTATATGTCTCCCAAAAGCCTGCTCATCTGTGACATCACTCACAGAGTCATGATCCCTGCATTATTAATCACTTTGGAGAAATGACCAAGTATTTGGGACGGTCAAGAATCTCTACTCTCAATTATACATACATACATATATATATATATATATATATATATATATATATATATATATATATGTGTGTGTGTGTGTGTGTGTGTGTGTGTGTGTGTGTATTCATGCTTACCAGTTTCCGAAAGCAACTTAAATCCTGACACTGTAACTTTTGCCTACTTTCTCCAAAATTTATTGATACCCTCAAAATCTTATAGCATTTACTGTATTAATCTATTCAGCGTCTCATTGACCACTAGATTTATTCTTGTCTGAACTGCATAATAATTGTCTCCAAGAAGTAGAGGGGGTGGCCTCCATGTTTCTTCTGTCAGTCACAGTGATAATGAAATGAGAACCACCAAGTACAAATTCATTTGTTCATCTACTCTTCAAATGTTTACTTAGCACCCATTCCTAGGCCAGGGTTTAGTCTAGGCATTAGAGTTACATTCAACCACAAAGTCTGAAAGTTCTCAGTATAATGAGAGGATCCACCATACAGAGCTGACATGGTCATAGTACACAATGACATGCAACAGAAGTAAAGGCACTGGGGCACATTCAGGGGAAGAACAGACTCTCAGGGATGGCAATGGGACGGTCAAGAATCTCTACTATCAAATATATATATTCAGATGCCAAAACACCTGAATAAGAACTTGTTGATTACTTGGGGGAGGAGTAGGTGTCTTTGGGAATTACAGGGACAAATTGCCCTAATTAGCCAATGATGAGAGAAACATTTCCCTTTAGTGAGGGAGCTCATGGGAGAACAAGTGAAAATATGTATTAATGATAATGAAAGGAAAAATTCAGACCCGAAAGGCTCATATACATCCTGAGTATCTGACCAGTCCCTTCCATCTGTCTAGCCTCAGGGAAGAGAGGTTATCCCCTCCTTTCTCTTTTCCTCCCAAGTCCTTGGAGATGCTTTAGCTCAGAGATAGCCACACAGCAACAATCCAGGTCCAGGAAACCAAGTGGACACAAGCTCACAGTTGACAGGCCAAGCGATATATACAGATGTCTCTTAGAGACTCTGGCCTGATAAGGGGTGGGAGCCTGTGTGTAATTTGGGTTTTGCCTACATAGTTTATTTATTCTGCAGCATATGCTGGCTCAGAAAATGAAGGCAGTTCCAATTTTCCATGTTCATTTTAGTCCTCCCTTAATTCACATAAGGTGCATTCTGCAGGATTCTTATCCTTATGGTTTATAAGGGAAACATCTGTGATATTTTTTTGTCCTTTGAACTTTTGAGCCAAATGGCTTAAAACTAAAAACAGTTATCCTCTCCCCTGGATCCACAACTGACAGCATGGTGGGTAGTAATGAGCACCTTCTGCAAACTGGTGATGTTTTCATTCTTATAACTCAGTTTGCACTGTCCTTGGGCTTACATGTCCTCAATCTGCCTATGGATCAATGTCAAATAGAAAGAAAACATGGAGTGATAAGGAAGGATGCTTAGCTCAGAGGAACAAGCAATCTAATCACACACACATATCATGTGAAGTGTACCTAGCCCTGCGCCCAGATCATCTTCCATCACTTTTAATGGGCTTCTATTCATTCCCACCTTCACAGTCGTTAGGACTACCACTCTTTCTGTAGGGCAGTGGTAACTCAGGATTTGTAGCTGTCCATATTAAATAGAAAGAGACAGAATTGGGTCTGTCAAACAACAAACTCCTAAGAAAGACTTGTACTTTTAATTCTATTTATGCCTAAATAGCAACCATAAAAGAATCCATTATATTAAAATTCATGATGGCCAGCAACTGTGGTGGTTCACACCTTTAATCCTAGGGATTAGGAGTCAGAAATAGGACAATGAGGAGTTCAAGGTTAGCCTAAACCATATTGTAAGTGTGAGGCCAGTCCTAGCACCATAAGACTCTATCAAAACGCCAACCAAAACTAAAACTCTCATGGTAGTGAAACAATTAGTTCTAGAAAGTGCAATGGCCCATCTCTGTCAGATAGTGTGATATATTTTTATTGACACTATGAGTTGTTCCACTATCTTTTGAGTTTAAAGTTCAAGTGTATCAAGTCCAGCCCACTCAAAGTTTGAACTCAGTTTGGACATTTGACTATGATACACACTTAAAACAGTTGATTCACCACTCTGAAATCTGTGCTCTCTCCAAATTCCCCACAGCAAAACTCTAAAGGATTTCAGTTCTTATTTCAAGTATCACATCTAGACTAGAGACACAAATGATGGGAAATTAATTCTGAGAACTTGGATCATTGGAATAATGACAAGACGGAAGCTGAGAAGGAAGCGAGCTTTGGAACCTTTATTGCACCTGTGGTGTCTCTAGCTTTGACAGAGTCCTGATAAAAGTTTGGGTTCCTAACTAACATGTTGACTTAAGAAAAATGGGTGGTAATAGGTTACATTGGATAAACTGAAGACAATGCAATGCTGCAAATGATAAAACTGAATTAAGAAAGGGAGCAAAGCTTTGGGTGTGTGTGTTTTCTTATCCTTGTGATGGAGACTAATGTGTTACCCAAGAGCTGCTGCTGACAGTGGACAGACTCTAAGACAAAGTCACCACATTTTTATCGAAGATGCAAGTTGGGGGGTGGGATGCAGGACAGCTACCAAATGTTTTGACTAGGAATATCAGTTTCAAAGATTAAGTCTGTCACTCCCTGGTAGCGTGTGTTGCCTACCATGCACAAAAGCCTGGTTTTAATCTTAGGAATGTAATAAATATATTAATTAATTAATTAATTAATTAATGATAAACTGCAAAAGCATTTAATATGGAGAAGAAAACATCTTGGTGAGAGATTACATTCCAGAGAGGCTGCTCTGTCTCAGGAAATGTGTTTTGGAGGTTTACATTCACATGTGGGAACATAGCATAGACTTGAATGTTGGAAGAGAAAATGACAGTTGCATATGGTCCTACCGAATATGGATCTGTTGGAACAATTACAAAAGATTCATATTTAACCTCATCCAACACTACCTAAGACTGGCATTACCTAAGAGTGGTACATGGCATAAAAATGTGTCCATTATTCCATATACCACTACATTATGACTGCCTCTGTAGAAACAGAAGAGTTTTCCATCATCCTCATAGAGCAGAGTGTCACTGGAAACAGCAATAAAGGTCCAAGCATACACTCAGCACAACTGTTCTGTAAAGAGGCCTACTCCTGACTGATTCAACTAGTGATAATTCTAGATTGTGTACTGAGATGAGGCCATAATTAATGGAGACATTAAATTTGGGGTAAGGTTTTCTTCATCTGAAAATTATTTAATATATTGTCACCTCTGCCTTGACTCTGTTAGAGACATGGGAGTTTAACAAAATAGACCTCAACCTCAACAGAACTTGGGTTAGAGAATTTGAACAGCAGGTAGGAAGGTTAGCTGAATATTCTCCACAATAATCACTCTTTAGAGCAGTAGCCCTCAGCAGGATAATATCCTCACTCAAGAGATACTTGGCAGTGTTTGAAGGCATGTTTTATTTTCACTATTGAGAAGTCACTGCTTGTATTTAGAAGGGACAACTCAAGATGCTGTTAAAAGTCCTTTAATGTACAAGCTGTCACTCTGCTCATAAAAATGATCTAGCTTCTGATATAATGTCCAAGTTCTAAGACTCTAGAATATATTCCAGAAAGAACAGGGTTTTCAAAGGGAGCTGAAGATTGGAGAGGTCACCCAAAAGCACACACTCAAACTGCCAGGTTCTTATCTCCATCTCGTCCTCTCCTCACATTATGTACTTACCTATAAAAGCATTCTTTGCTTATACATATGTGAAATATGTATTTATGGCACACATGCGCAGCTTCACATAATATTCCTGATGTAGCAGCCGATCCAGCTATATAGGAGAAAGAAGGTCAGAAGCTACTTTAAAATATTAGTTACTGCTTTGCATGAGGCATATAACCCTGCCGTCTTAGTTACTATTCTATTGCTATGAGGAGACACTATGACTAAGGTAACTTATGAATCATTTTATTGAGGGGCTTGCTTACAGTTTCCGAAGATTAATCCTTGTACATCATGGTAGAGAGCAGGGCAGCAGTCAGTCAGTAGCTGACAGCTTGTATCTGATCCTGAAGACGGAGGCAGAAAGCAACTGCACCTGCTCTGGCTTTTTGAATCCTCAAAGCTGTCCTCCAATCTCAGAAACAATTTCACCAACTGGAACCAAGCATTCAAATATATGAGCCTATAGGGAATTCTTGTTCAAATCACTGCACATTGGATTTCCTTTCTAAAGACTTACAATAACATAGGAATAGATTCTGCCTGTAATACCCATTCTAGTCATCTGATTAGTGAAGATACTTTTATCTTTTTTTAAAATTAAATGTTTTACCCATTATGTCTGTGTTGCATATCAATTTATGTCAAATTGATACAAGATAGAGTCATCAGAAAGGCAGGAATCACAATTTAAAAATGCGTTTACAAGACTGAGTTGTAGAGTAAGCCTGTAGAGCATTTTCTTAATTAGTGGTCAATGGGGGATGGGGTTCAACCCATTTCAGGCAGTGCCATCCCTAGCCTGCTAGTCCTGGGTTCTATACAAAAGAAGGTTGAGTACTCCATGGGGCAGCAAGCCAGAAAGCAGCACTGCTCCCTGACCTCTGCATCAGCTCCTGCCTCCAGGTTCCTGTCCTGCTTGAGATCCTGCTCTGACTTCCTGTGATGGTGAATTGTGTTGCGGCTATACAATCTGAATAAACCCTTTCCTCTCCAACTTGCCTTTTGGTCATGGTGATTCATCAGATCAACAGAAACCCAAACTAAGATGGCATGTCTCTTGACTGGGGATTAGACATTAGTTCTTTATACTCTAAAGTGATTCCATATCCATCACCCATATGTTTGAAACTTCTTGCACATAATATCTGTATAAGGATACCTCCCCTGCCTGCCCCAATGCACTTTTCTTTCACATCCTCATATTCTCAAATTATAATATCCAAAGTTTGATGACATAAAATTTGTGCCAGTCATAGCTGGCCATTAAGAACATTGAGCACAGGGGGAAAATGTAACTCAGAGGCTTATCTGGTTATAATCACCTAAGCCAGCATTTCTCACTCAACCTATGGCTCAGGACTCTTAAAAGACTGGAAAAAGTATTTACATTATGATTCATAATAATTGCAATATTACAGTTATAAAGTGGCAACAAAAATAAGTTTATGGTTGGGAATCACCTGGACATGAACAACTATATTAAAGAGTCACTTCATTAGGAAGGTTTAGAAGTACTGATCTAAGCTTTGATGCTTATTTATGTATTGCGAAATGAAGTCAGCAAAGCATGCATACACTCTCAACTCTACAAGAAACAAATTACCCATTTTACAGATGAGTAAACAGTTGCTTATGATCACTTGCTTTTAAATTTCAGACCATCAACTCCAACTCTGCCATACGGAAGCAACCTTCCTAACTTTGAATTCACTTCCCCTCATGGCGTACCCCATGGATCACTTCCCCTCATGGTGTACCCCATCCATCAGAGGAGCAGGCATGCACAGTTAAATCTCCCCAAGTCAAGTCAGCCTGATGAGCTCTTCTTGATCCTTATCCACAAGTTCCAGGCAGATATCCCACTGAGAAGTCTAATGCACCTCTTCTGAAAGCCTCCTTGAGGGCCTGGTGAGCACGTGGCTCAGCAAGGCACAGTCTTATGAATAGTAATGAAATCCAATCAGGAACAGAGGCCTGAGATTTTAATTGAGCTATCCTTTAAAGGACTGCTTTTCTCCGTGTCAAGGTCATGTTCTCCTAGCTAGCGCAAGTTATTTTATGTGTGTAGCAAAGATAATAGACACTAGAGACACATTGGGGACAAGTGGCATACGGCATGGAAGAAAGGAGGAAATATACGAAAAGCAATCATTGAAGTATACACTATAGACCTTCCCATTGATAATTGGTTTAAATTATTAAAGCACATAAGAGGTTATTAACTAGAGAGAGTATAAATTACTTTCTTTTTTTTTTCTTTTTTTTTTTTGCTGAGCATGACTTTTCAAAGTCTCCCAAACTTCTGTGAAAAAAAAAAAAGAAAGAAAGAAAGAAAAAAAACTTCAAATTTAAAGTCTTTAGGAAAGAAAAAAAAAAGCCTTTAAAAACGTATCACCAGAGAGGATGGATGAGGAGTGAGCAGATGCCTCATGAATTTGAGATCTTGTTACCTGCCATGAGAGTATAAAATGTGAAATGGTATTTAAATAATGCTAATGGTGCTCTGGAGCGCTTGATGGGCGGCTGGCAGTGGCCTGGTCTGCAGAGTCAGTTGTAGCACCCCTGGGGGCAGAACATACCTGAGGCATGAGGTTAGCTGAGAACAGGTCCCCTCAGCTCGCAGTGTGGTGATCAGTTCCCACAGCACAGGCACATGGGGACAAAGTGGACCTCATGGGAGAGAAGCTGGCTTCACTATGGTCACTGCACTGAGGTGCAGCAGAAGGAGCTCATCAACCCCAAGAGACCTCAGGAAGAGGCTGAAGCCTGAGGAAAATGAATGGCATCCTCCATCCTCCTCATGACTGATTGCTGATTTATACCCCTGCTCTGGGGCCCTTCCTGACTTTTCTGCAAATAGCCCTGATGAGCCTGCTCTTATCTAACGCAGCCCCAATCTTCTGGGGCTTTGCATTAGCATTTTTAGGATGTACTGTTCTGGCAAGAGACCTTCTATCTAGTAAGGCCAATTATCTCCTTAGATTCCTACTTCTATCTTTATTCATTAACTCCTGATTCCTCTCTCAGAAATGAGCTCATTTAGGCTGCTAGCCTCTTCTTTGAATGACTTTCCTCCTTGCGGACTAAATCCAGGATCATTTTTTGCTCACCATTCCCTTTAGGCCTGCTCCCCTATTCCATGCTTCCCTCACCTCTGCCTTATTGTCAGTGGTGGCACCCCTAATGAAAAATTAAGATGGCAGTCAAAACTGGCCCTCCCTATCAAGCCCAGGACGAGGTTTGATTTTCCTGTCCTCCAATAGTACAAGAAATCCAACAATCCTTAGAAAGATAGTTAAATTGTATCAGTCATTACATGAACTAGATGCTATGAAATGCATGTGCACATGCACATACATACATATGTGTAATCATGGTTTCATTATTAAACTGTTTATTAAATTTATTTTTATCTTTTTGGCCTGATTACGCTGGAGATTGAACATAGGGCCCTTTTTATTCTATAGAAGAATTCAACCACTGTGCCATATGCTAAGTTCTCTTTTAACTTCCTTTAGTTGTCTGCTCGTTTATTTGTTTGTTTCTTTTGCAGTTATTTCTCCTCCAAGTCTGATCAGATTTTCACGTAATATCAGCTGCCTTGTTCTAGATCTGAATCAAGGAAATATAGCCAATAAGATGCCCCACCACCACCACCACCACCACCACTACCACCACCACCACCACCACAAATTAGAACTTTTATCAAGCTAAAAATCAGAAATCCTTTTCTACTACATTTAGAATTCCTCCACACACAAGAGACTGGCCTGCAAAAAAACATGTAATAAAACTTGTCAGATAGAAAGGAGAGTCAGGCCGAGCAGTGAGCAGTGTTGGTGAACGCCTTTAATCCCAGCACTTGGGAGGCAGAGGCAGGCAGATTTCTGAGTTTGAGGCCAGCCTTGTCTACAAAGTGAGTTCCAGGACAGCCAGGGCTACACAGAAAAACCCTGTCTCAAAAAAACCAAAAAAAAAAAAAAAAAAAAAAAAAAAAAGAAAAGAAAAGAAAAAAAAAAACCAAAAAAAAAAAGGTCAGACAGAGACAAACAGTGAGAATGAGAATAGGAATGGGATCACAGACTCCAGTTCTAGTGATTCTCCTCGACTTCCTATAATTAGAGTATTAGTCTCTTGTTTGATTATGGGACCTTATTAGAGTTCTTCCAATAAATTCACTTCTTATCCAAACTGTTTTCTTCACTTACTGCTGCTTATATCCAAAGAACTCCTGAATATCAGGGAGAGAAATGCTTGAAACAATGAGCTCCCAAATATTAACAGCACTTATCTTAGGGAATTTTTTTTTTACTTATCTTCATTTACCACTTCTTTTAAATGAATCTGGAATATTTACATAATTTTGTGAAAGTGTACTCTTTTTGTCACAATGATTTGTCTACTGATCTGATTAAAATAGAAATACCGATCAAAGGAATAATGAATGCAGCTGGAAGGAAATCCAGTAGATATGAGCCACTCGACTAGAACTAGGTTAGGATCACATGTTTGTGTGTTTTGCAAATATTTATTAAGTTCCAAGCATTACGAGGCCTTGTACATATAACACTGAGCAAACGTGGACATGATATCTGCTGAGCTTGGAAGCTAAAGGGAATTTAATTAGACCAATAACCACCATAGTAAAAACAAGGTTGCTACTGTAATGAGTGTTATGAAGAGGAGAAATTTGTAAACAAGGAGATATGACCTAGCTAGGAAAGTCAGGAATACTGAATAAAGAAAATACTAAGATCTAGAAATAAGCAAGAGATCACTGATGAAGACAAAAAAGAAAAAAAAAGTTCCTGGGAATGGAGACTGTATCACAGGCACATGTCAGCAGGGAATATGGGGAACCTGGGACAGTAAGAGGAATCTGGTGTCTCTGAAGTGACAGCAAGGGAAGGACAGTAGGAGAAGAGCTAGAGACACTGGAATTCTCAAACCAAACACCACAATTTAGAATGAAGTCAGAGTTTAGCATTTTTCCTCAGGACATGGAGAGGTCATTGAAGAACACATGTTTCCTCAGGACATGGAGAGGTCATTGAAGAACACATGTTTCCTCAGGACATGGAGAGGTCATTGAAGAACACATGTTTCCTCAGGACATGGAGAGGTCATTGAAGAACATATGTTTCCTCAGGACATGGAGAGGTCATTGAAGAACACCTGTGCTAATTTTGTATTTCTGTGTTTGAGATGAGTAGTGGTAGTTAACCTTGCTGGTCAACTTGATGAGGCTTGGAATCACCATGAAAACAAATCTTGAAGCATGTCTGTGAAGGATTATCTAAAGTAGGTTAATTGAAGCAAGAAATTCAAATGTAGATGGTACCATTCTTCAAAGGCACTTATCTCAGTCAACTTCCTGGCGGCGGATGCAATGTGACCATTCACTTCAGGATCCCACCTGGGTACTGGAGCACCTTAATGGACAGTGTCTCTCTCTTAGAACTAAAGCCAGAACAAACCATTTCATCTTCAATTGTTTTCATCGGGGATATTGTCACAGTAGTGAGACAACTGATATAGCAATAAAGTGTAATTAGCGTTGTATCTAGTGAACTGCACTCTGAATGTGGCATGGAAAACAGACTCAACATCTATTGAAAGTCCAGCTTAATTAATGACAGAAATCCTTGGACTGGTCATCTGTCAGGTGAGAAATGATAGTAACATGCCCAAAATTGGTTGTCATGAATATGGAGAAGAGTCAGACATAGATTTAAAGTCATTGGTCTTCATTCTGAAATTTTAATTTCTATCAGAGACAGAAATCCCTTTGTCATAGACAGAGGATTTGAATCTATAAAAAGATAAAATGGTTATACTTAATTGAGTTGTATTTTGTTGAGTCTTGTTTCTATCAGAAGTAATTAAAGGAAAGTTCACAAAAGAGTTGGATTTCAAACTATGTACTAAGGGAAAAAATGGCTCAGGCCCTATGGAAAAGGAAAAAAAATCGTATGCAATTAAGCAGTAAATAAAAGGCATTCTCAAACTGGACAAGTTATTATATACTTAACAAGGGAGTTAAATAAGGGAATGGACAATATTTATAGAAAGTGAGGTAATGGGGAAGAACCAGAGAGCTGACATCTATACAAGAACCGAGAGAGCATGCTATGTAGAGAAATATCCACTACTTTCCTTACCTCATTTCCCTTCCTCCTATCTGATTCAGATTTATGAGATGCATTGCTTCAACTAAGCTATAGCCTGTAGGAATGAGAGTTTTTGATGTAATGTATACACATGAGACCTCCAGAGCACAAGTCAAGGAAGGACATCATCTACAGAAGAAATCCAAAGACAGTTCAGCTCACGTGCCCTTGAGCAGGATAAAAATATATCTAGTTAACAAACATTCTATTGGGGATTGGTTCTAATGCTTTGTCTTGATTCAGCCCCCAAATCACACAGGAATCTATATGTTTAGGTGTTGAAGGTTCCTGTCCCTGATTGGTTTTTGATTGGTCAATAAAGTTACTAACAGCCAATAATTGGGCAGGGTTAGATTTCCCGGAGAAGGAACAAAATGAGGAAGAAAGGGCAAAATGTCCATGAAGGAAAAGCAGAAATATCAGACTTAAGAGCCCACTGACATGTAAAAGTCAGGAAAGGACCCCCAGAGGCCATTCTCCCAATTGGGTCTGGAGTAGCAGAGATGAAATATAGATTTAGCAAATATTAATTCAGGAATTAAGGGGGTATGTTAGCCACTTGGAGGTTCAGGGATGGCCCAGCCATTGAACAAATAAGGCATATTAAAAATAACTTGGGCTGGAGAGATGGCTCAGTAGTTAAGAGATAAACATACATATATAATTTTTTTTAAAAAAATAAGTCTTTAAGAAAATAGTATAAGAGGATAGTACAGGATGTCCAAGTCTCTAGTAGAACTATGGGAACTCAGAGTCAAGGGTCTGGAAGACTATATATACTTTAAAAGTATTAAATAAAGGTGCAAATGCAAAAATTACAGGACCAGGGAACAATACAATGTGTCACTCACAAGGTTATGAACAATAGCAGAGACATAGGCTGCTTGCTAGTCTAACATTCATAGATAAGGAATGTTATGGTCTAGAATGACCATTAATTAAAATCTTTATTACAAAAAAAGGATAGTGCACTGAGGGTGTAGCTTACTTGTAGAGTACTACAACTAGGTAGTACTCCCCTAGTAGAAGCAGGCTCTGGGTTTGGTTTTCAACAGTGAAGAACAGTGGGTGGAGACCTCTTAAGGTAGGGGCTGCATATCAGATATCCTCCATATCATATATACACATTATGATTCAAAATATACTTATGAATAGAAAGAAATGTATGGACTTGGGTCACCACAACATATGGAACAGTATTAAGAGGCCTCAGCATTAGGAAGGTTAAGAATTACTGCTGTAGACTGCCAGAACAGGTAAGAGGAGCAATCTTGTGTCCCGGGTCCGTTGGAGATCAGTCTGCGCAGGTCAGCTCTCAGACTGCTAAGGCAGACTGCAGAAGCTACACAGCTTCTGGGATAGACCCCATTTCAGGCTCCAAACATCCAGGCACCTTCCCAGCCAGAGGAGAGGTGTCTGCCTGGGAGGGCTCTGACTGCCGGAGCAAGTGAGGGAGCCATCTTGTGTCCTGGGTCTCTCAGAGACCAGACTGTACAGGTGAGAGTGTGGACTGCAGAAGCTACACAGCTTCTGGGACAGGCTGAAGCAACACAGCTTCTGGGACAGACCACGTTTTGGGCTCCAGACACCTGCTCATCTTTCCCCACCAGAGGAGAGGTGGCCACCTGGGAGGGCTCTGACCGCCAGAACAGGTGAGAGAGCCATCTTGTGTCCCGGGTCCCTTGGAAACCAGTCTGTGCAGGTGAGCATGCAGACTGCTTAGGCAACACATCTTCTGGGACAGGTCCTGTTTCAGGCCTTCATCTTCAGCCAGGAGGCAGGTAAGAATGCCAGCCCTCTGTGCACCTTCCCTGCAAGAGGAGAGCTTGCCTGTATAGAGTACTCTGACCACTGAGACTCAGGAAAGAGCTGGACTCCCAGGACTACTGAGAGAGCCTAACAGAATCACAGGAGGAACAAGCTCCAACCAGAGACAACTATAAAAATTAATGCCAGAGATTACCAGCTGGCAAAAGGCAAGCGTAAAATTTTCCTAATATAAACCAAGACCACTCACCATCATCAGAACCCAGCAAACCCACCCCAGCCAGACCTGGATACCCCAACACACCCAAAAAGCAAGACATGGATTTAGAATCATATCTCATGATGCTAGTAGAGAACATTAAGAAGGGCATTAATAACTCCCTTAAAGAAATACAGGAGAACACTGCTAAACAAGTAGAAGTCCTTAAAGACTTACAGGAAAACACAACCAAACAGGTGATGGAATTGAACAAAACCATCCAAAACCTAAAAAGAGAAGTAAAAACAATAAAGAAAACCCAAAGTGCATCAACTCTGGAGATAGAAACCCTAGGAAAGAAATAAAAAACCACAGATGTGAGCATCAGCAACAGAATACAAGAGATGGAAGAGAGAATCTCAAGTACAGAAGATTCCACAGAGAACATGGGCACAACAATCAAAAAAATGCAAAATGCAAAAAGATCCTAACTCAAAACATCCAGGAAATCCAGGACACAATGAGAAGACCAAACCTATGGATAATAGGAATAGATGAGAATGAAGATTTTCAAATGAAAGGGCCAGCAAATATCTTCAACAAAATTATAGAGGAAAATTTCCCAAACCTAAAGAAAGAGATGCCCATGAACATACAAGAAGCCTACAGAACTCCAAATAGACAGGACCAGAAAAGAAATTCCTCCCTACACATAATAATCAGAACAAATGCACTAAATAAACATGCAATACTAAAAGCAGTAAGGGAAAATGGTCAAGTAACATGTAAAGGCAGACCTATTAAAATTAGACCAGACTTCTAAACAGAGACTATGAAAGCCAGAAGATCCTGGTCAGATGTTATGCAGACCCTAAGAGAACATAGATGCCAGCCCAGGCTACTATACCCAGCAAAATTCTCAATTACCATAGATGGAGAAACCAAAGTATTCCATGACAAAACAAAATTCACACAATATCTTTCCACGAATCCAGCCCTTCAAAAGATAATAAAGGGAAAACACCAACACTAGAACCTAAACTACACCCTAGAAAAAGCAAGAAAGTAATCCCTCAACAAACCTAAAATAGGACAGCTGCAAGAACAGAACCCCAAATTTAACAACAAAAATAACTTTTCTTTAATTTCTCTTAACATCAATGGGCTCAATTCCCCAATTAAAAAAACATAGACTAATAGACTGGCTAACAAACAGGACCCAACATTTTACTGCTTACAGGAAACCCACCTCAGGGAAAAAAACAGACACTACCTCAGAGTGAAAGGCTGGAAAACAATTTTCCAAGCAAATGGTCTGAAGAAACAAGCTGGAGTAGCCATTCTAATATCGAATAAAATTGACTTCAGACCCATTGTTATCAAAAAAAGACAAGGAGGGGCACTTCATACTCATCAAATGTAAAATCTACCAAGATGAACTCTCAATTCTGAATATCAATGCTCTAAATACAAGAGTAGCCACATTCATTAAAGAAATTTTAGTAAAGCTCAAAGCACACATTGCACTTCACATGATAATAGTGGGAGACTTCAACACCTGACTCTCACCAATGGATAGATCCTGGAAATAGAAACTAAATAGAGACACATGGATACCTACACAAGTTATGAAACAAATGGATTTAATAGATATCTACAGAACATTTTATCCTAAAACAAAAGGATATACCTTCTTCTTAGCACCACATGGTACCTCCTCCAAAACGGACCATATAATCTGTCACAAAACAGGCCTCCACAGATACAAAAATATTGAAATTAACCCATGCATCCTATCTGATCACCACAGACTAAGGCTGATCTTCAATAACAGCATAAATAATAGAAAGCCAACATTTACATGGAAACTGAACAACACTCTACTCAATGATTCCTTGGTCAAGGATGAAAATGAAGCCACAACATACCCAAACTTATGGAACACAATGAAGGCAGTCCTAAGAGGAAAACTCATAGCCCTGAGTGCCTCCACAAAGAAACCAAAGAGATTATACATTAGTATCCTGACAGCATACCTAGAAGCTCTAGAACTACAGGAAGCAAATTCACCCAAAAAAGATTAGATTGCAGTAAATAATCAGACTCGGGCTGAAATCAACCAAGTGGAAACAAAAAGAACTATTCAAAGAATCAACCAAACCAGGAGCTGTTTTTTTGAGAAAATCAACAAGACAGATAAAGCCTTAGCCAGACTCACTAGAGGGCACAGGGACAGTATCCTAATTAACAAAATCAGAAATGAAAAAGGAGGCATAACAACAGAACCTCAGGAAATCCAAAACACCATCAGATCCTACTACAAAAGGCTATACTCAACAAAATTGGAAACCCTGGATGAAATGGACAACTTCCTAGAAAGATACCAGGTACCAAAGTTAAATCAGGATCAGATTAATGATCTAAACAGTCCCATTTCCCCTAAAGAAATAGAAGCAGTGATCAATAGTCTCTCAACCAAAAAAAAAAAAAAAAAAGCCCAGGACCAGATGGGTTTAGTGCAGAGTTCGATCAGACCTTCAAAGAAGACCTAATTCCAAGTCTCCTCAAACTATTCCACAAAATAAAAACAGAAGGTACTCTACCCAATTCATTCTATGAAGCCACAATTACTCTGATAACTAAACCACATAAATACCTAACTAAGAAAGAGAACTTCAGACCAATTTCCCTTATGAATATCGATGCAAAAATACTCAATAAAATCCCTGCAAACAGAATCCAAGAACATATGAAAACAATCATCCATCATGACCAAGTAGGCTTCATCCCAGGGATCCAGGGATGGTTTAATATATGGAAATCCATCAACATAATCCAATATATAAACAAACTCAAAGATACAAACCACATGATCATCTCATTATATGCCGAGAAAGCATATGACAAAATCCAACACCCCTACATGATAAAAGTCTTGGAAAATCAGGAATTCAAGGCCCATACCTAAACATAATAAAAGCAATATACAGCAAACCAGTAGCCAACATCAAACTAAATGGAGAGAAACTTCAAGCAATCCCACTAAAATCAGGGACTAGACAAGGCTGCCCACTTTCTCCCTACCTATTCAATATAGTACTTGAAATCATAGCCAGAGCAATTAGACATCAAATGGAGATCAAGGGGATACAAATTGGAAAGGAAGAAGTCAAAATATCACTATTTGCAGATGATATGATTGTATATATAAGTGACCCTAAAAATTCCACCAGAGAATTCCTAAACCTGATAAACAGCTTCAGTGCAGTAGCTGGATATAAAATTATTTCAAACAAATCAATGGAATTTCTCTACACAAAGGATAAATGAGCTGAGGAAGAAATTAGGGGAAAAAATTAGGGGAACAACATCCTTCACAATAGTCACACATAATATAAAATACCCTGGTGTGACTCTAAGGAAGTGAAAGATCTGTATGATAAGACCTTCAAGTCTCTAAAGAAAGAAATTGAACAAGATCTCAGAAGATATAAAGATCTCCCATGCTCATGGATCGGCAGGATCGGCAGTCAAAATGGCTATCCTGAGGAAAGCAATCTACAGATTCAATGCAATCCCCATCAAAATACCAACTCAATTCTTCACAGAGTTAGAAAGGGCAATTTGCAAATTCATCTGGAATAATAAAAACCTAGGATAGCAAAAACTATTCTCAACAATAAAAGAATCACCATGCCTGACCTTAAGCTGTACCACAGAGCAATTGTGATAAAAACTGCATGGTACTGGTACAGCGACAGACAGGTAGATCAGTGGAATAGAATTGAAGACCCAGAAATTAATCTACACACCTATGGTCACTTGATCTTTGACAAGGGAGCTAAAACCATCTAGTGGAAAATGACAGCATTTTCAACAAATGGTGCTGGCACAACTGGCGGTTATTATGTAGAAGAATGGGAATTGGTCCATTGTTATCTCCTTAGCTCAAGTCTAAGTGGATCAAAGACCTCCACATAAAGCCAGAGACACTGAAATTTATAGAAGAGAAAGTGGGGAAAAGCCTAGAAGATGTGGGCACAGGAGAAAAATTCCTGAATAGAACAGCAATGGCTTGTGCTGTAAGATCAAGAATTGACAAATGGGACCTCATAAAATAGCAAAGCTTCTGTAGGACAAAAGACTCTGTCAATAAGACAAAAAGGCCACCAACAGATTGGGAAAGGATTTTTACCAATCCTAAATCTGATAGGAGACTAATATCCAATATATATATATATATATAAAGAGCTCAAGAAGCTGGACTCCAGAAATCCAAATAACCCCATTAAAAAATTGGGTACAGAGCTAAACAAAGAATTCTCAACTGGGGAATACCAAATGGCTGAGAAGCACCTGGAAAAATGTTCAACATCCTTCATCAGCAGGGAAATGCAAATCAAAACAACCCTGAGATTCCACCTCACACCAATCAGAATGGCTAAGATCAAAACTTCAGGTGACAGCAGATGCTGGCAAGGATGTGGAGAAAGAGGAACACTCCTCCATTGTTGGTGGGATTGCAAGCTGGTACAACCACTCTGGAAGTCACTCTAGTGGTTCCTCTGAAAATTGGACATAGTACTACCGAAGGATCCCACAAAACCTCTCCTGGGCATATATCCAGAAGATGTTCCAACCAGTAAGAAGGACACATGCTCCACTATGTTCATAGCAGCCTTATTTATAATAGCCACAAGCTAGAAAGAACCCAGATGTCCCTCAACAGAGGAATGGATACAGAAAATGTGGTACATTTACACAATGGAGTACTACTCAGCTCTTAAAAACAATGGATTTATGAAATTCTTGGGCAAATGGATGTATCTGGAGGACATCATCCTTAGTGTGGTAACCCAATCACAAAAGGAGTCATTAGACATGCACTCACTGTTAAGTGGATATTAGCCCAGAAACTTAGAATATCCAAGATACAATTTGCAAAACACAAGAAAATCAAGAAGAAGGAAGACCTACGTGTGGATACTTCCTTCCTCCTTAGAATAGGGAACAAAAAACCCATGAAAGGAGTTACAGAGACAAAGTTTGGCGCTAAGATGAAAGAATGGACTATCCAGAAACTACTCACCTGGGAATCCATCCCATAATCAGCCCCCAAACCCAGACACAATTGCATATGCCAGAAAGATTTTGCTGAAGGGACCCTGATATAGCTGTCTCTTATGAGCTATGCCAGTGCCTGGCAAATACAGAAGTGGATGCTCACAGTCACCTAGAGGATGGAACCCAGGGCCCCCAATGGAGGAGCTAGAGAAAGTACCCAAGGAGCTGAAGGGGTCTGCAAACTATAGGTGGAACAACAATATGAAGTAATCAGTACCCCCAGCGCTCATGTCTCTAGCTTCATATGTAGCAGAAGATGGTCTAGTTGGCCATCATTGGGAAGAGAGGCCCCTTGGTCTTGCAAACTTTATATGCCCCAGTACAGGGGTAAAGCCAGGGCCAAGAAGTGGGAGTTGTTGGGTAGGGGAGCAGGGTGGGGGGGTATAGAGAACATTTGGGATAGCATTTGAAATGTAAATAACGGAAATGTCTAATAAAATATTTCATTAAATTGTTTTAAAAATTACTCCTCTAGAAGAGGTGTGGTAGTGCATGAGTTTGTTTAGAGCCTAGAGGGATAAAAATGTTTTGAGATTTGAAGAGCAAAGGGATAAGCACAGCTTTGCCAGGTAGGAAATGTGTATCTGCCAAATGGAAAAAGAGAAAGAGACAGGGAGAGAAAAGCAAATTATATTTGAGAAATATGATTTTGGAGTTATTACTAAGACCATGTAAGCAAGCAAAAATCAATTGTGCTGGAAATGTTATTTTATTCATTGATTTGTTTTTCAAATTGAGCACTAGGTGTTGGGCACCACTCCTAGCACTGAGGATAACACAGTGTACATGATAGATAAGGTCCCTGGGGTTTTAGAGAAGATATTCCAGCCAGGCAAGAAGAATATAAATAAATATATATATTAGGCAAACATCAAATGGTGAACCATTCAAAGAGGATTACTACTTGCTGATACATGGGAGAATGATAATATGATAACTTGTAGGATTTCAAAGAAATTCTCAACAAGGGGGGCCCTGAACTCTGATGAGACATAAGTAGTGACAATGTTCTTGTGCTCTATTATGAGGAGAATTCAATATTAAGGAAGGAATTTCAGACAGAGAAAGAACTAGAATCCATCACCTGAAATGGGTGCTTTTCTCAAGTAATGTGCCTGAGAAAAATAAATGAAGATCGAGGTAGCAAAAATCCATAGGAGGTGTAGGATCATTTCTTCTGGGTAAAGAAAGAACAGTATAGTCTTAGGATTCTGTGAACTAGTTGATATGTCAGCCATAGTTTACAATTAGTTATGAGAGAGATATTTACACCAGAGAAGTAGACAAATGCTATAAATTAGGGTTTTTTTTTCAATCAATCTCTAGGCATTACTCCCACTCTACCTCCATTCAGAAAGCCTGCTGAACATTCATCAGGATGCCCCAGACTAGAGACAATACATTCATTTGTGTTTTATTAGTTAGGGAGTAAGGAAAATCTGAAGCTACTGCTTGAGGGCCTTTGGCATAATAGAGAGTCATTTAAACCAGGGCAAAGGTGACCTCATCCAAGGAGAGTTCAAAGAAAGGAGAAAATAAGGATATACAGTAAGCTGAAGAAAAAGTGTCAAGACAATCTGCTTTAAGACCACTTCTCTCTTATCTTCTGAAGACTGAGAAGTAAGACTGGTGTGGAGAAACCCCCATGCCTGGTGAATTTGATGCCTGAATGCTAGGGCATGTGGCAACTAAGAGCAGTTCAGAGAAAATAGGACTGTGTTCTGGTGAATGTTCCTGAAGACTCCAAGACAGAAGTCATGTGAACTAGCAACAAAGGAATCACTAGAATTCCTTTGTAGAAGTTAAAGAAATACTGAGGACCAGCTAAAGACTTTTTGGAAGAAATTCAAAAAAGTATGTTCAAAGAAGCAGAAAAGACTACAAAAGGGGCACAAGGGAGTGATAATGAATGGTTGCGAAGGTGATGGGCTCAAAAGGGGTGCTATGTGTATTTATGTGTGTGCATGTTCATGTATGTGCACAAGTTCATGAAGAAATTGGGTATTATCCTTTAAGTACTGTCCACCTTTATTATGAAGAGGGTGTTTCAAAAACTTAGAGCCTTGCCAAGAAGGCAAGCTCCAGGGATCTGCCCGTCTCTTCTTCTCATTGTTGCTAGTATTACCCACCATTTTTCGTTTTCACATGGGTTGTGAGGATGGAACTCACATCCTCATAGTTGAGAGACAAACATAGCACTGTGCAAGCTTTTTTATTTATGAGGAAACAAATATTCTATGTGTGTTTAACACACCAATGCCAATAATCTTATGGAGAGAGGAACATCAGAAAAAAAAAAAACATGGAAAGAATATAAAGGCTTTGGAAAAGTAGGAAGGAACAGAATCTCCAGCACAAGAGGAAGAGGTTGTCAATCAACAGTACCGCCAAAGGCTGTACCACTTGTACAGCTCCAATTTCTGATATCACTCTTGGAGCATTTTCTAACACCTCTTTCCTCTAGTGCAGTTGTTTTCAACCTTCCTAATGCTGAGACTCTTTAATACAGTTCCTCATGGTGTGGGAACCCCCAACCATGAATTTTTTTTGTTGCTACTTCATAACTGTAATCTTGCTATTGTTTTGATTCATGATCTTATACACCTCCTGTAAAAGTTGTTCAACCCCTAAAGGGGCAGTGACCCACCAGTTGAGAAAGGGGCAGTGACCCACCAGTTGAGAAAGGGGCAGTGACCCACCTGTTGAGAAAGGGGCAGTGACCCACCTGTTGAGAATTGCTCACCTGGTGGCCTCAATCTGATTTAGAGCCTCTCCCCATTTTTTTCTTGTTCCAAGTCGCAGCTGTCACCCCAACTTCAGTCATGCAGGAAAGACACCAAATATATGCTGAACATGTGTTGAACAAGACTAAAGCACTTTAACTTAAATCATAGTAAGACCATTAGCAGTTATTTGAACATTTGATTTAATCATAGTCAGTGTTGAGGAGCTAGACATAACTAGCGAAAAATAGACAACGTCAATAACACAATTTTTTTTTCTTATTTTAAATTTGACTTAGATTGACAGAGAATAAGGTTGGGGCCAGATGGATGTGGGAGTTGGGGGAAGAGATAGATCTCTCTGAAAGTCACCAATCAAAAAGAATGATTGCCATCTTACATATGTTTAATTCTTGACAGGAACTAATTGTACATGTAACCCCAACTTATCTACCAAAAGTATTTAGTCCAAATTCTTCAGTATGAATTTTAGTGTATCTTTTCTTTTACCTGAAAACATAGTCTACTCTGGTCCTTGTTTGTGTCCTTGAGGCCAATGAAATTAACACCAGTCACATCTTCTAAGGATAGCCTAGTCCATCCCTCACATATTATGCAAGTTTCAATGTCTTTTCCCTGAAATAGACTCCATGGTCTTCTTTTGTTACTCAGAATTTCCATCTTTTGATTTCCATTTAAAGTCATAACTACTCCAAGAAACCTTTCCAATGGGGGAAACATTACTTGTTTAAATACTATAGTCAATACTTTATGAGTGAGAGAGAGAGAGAGTATGTGTGTGTGTATGTGTTTATGTGTGTGTCTCTGTGTACACATGCATGCACATGGCTGAGCATGTATGCACATGTGCCTGTATATGCAAGTGTGCCAGTATGTTTGAGCATGTGTATCTGTGTGTGTGTGTATCTGTCTGTGTGTGTGTGTGTGTGTGTGTGCAAAGCAAGAGAGAGTCAGCTAGTTATTATTTAGCTGTTGTAAAGCAACACTTCATTGATTTGAGCCTGGAGAGAGGGGAGAAGGTATGGAAATGGGAGGAAAAGAAGAAAGTGAATGAGGTGGAGTGGGCAGATATCCTTTTGCCCAATAGACAAGATCTTGGGGATAGCATCTAACATTTATTCCACCTTCAGCAGTACCCAAAGCAAGACAGAAGACTCTCAGTAACAAAATCCCATTCAGATTGTCATAGCAATATACTTCTGAGTATCTGAATTACAATACTGTCTCTTTAATTCTACCAGCTCTACAGGTTGCAAAGTCAAAGTACCCATGTTCTCTGCATCCGTATTTTCTAGCCCTATTCTTATGAAGACAGCAGATGAATTCCTTTGAGGTTTGATTGATGGTGGTTTCAATCCCATTCATAAAGATTGGGTCCTTAAGACTTGATATTTTCCCAGAGGAGCCACTCTTTTAAGATACTCTACTGGAAATTCAGCTGCCACAGATAACCTTTGAAGTATACAGCATTCAGACCATAACAAGGACAATGTGGTCTTGGGAAACTTAGATTTTTACTATAGATGGACCATGTAAGTTACACACCACCCATATTCTTCTTGGTAATAGGTTACCAATGCTTCTTCTTGTTTTCCCTGAAAATGATATATACATGTTTTCTAAATTTTACTTTTCTAGGTAGATTTTTGAAACAAGCATGACTACAGTATCCTGCCTAAAAAGTAAAATGAAACAACACACTCTGCAAGTAGGAATGCAGTGAGGAAACTAAAACCTTCTGAAAATGCCTAGAGATGAGTGGTCTTGAGGGACCCACCCTCCCTTTCCAGACCTTCTGCTTTCTAAAGCTAACAGTTTTAATCACCAGTCGCTGAGTTCTCTCTGGCTCTGTTGGTCCAAGAGACAAAGGTTGTAAATGAGAGGTCTGCTTCACCACTATTCTTTGATCAACACTCCAGGCCGTCCTCTCTCCTGACACCCTTCCTTTTTGGAACATAATTGAAATAATGTGGGTGACATATCTGCTTTTGTTCCCCACTCAGAAGTGTAAGTCATCATCTCATCATTTAACCTTTCAACAAATAGCTCTGTTTGTTTCCACCAGCGGCAGAATAAATAATTATAATAAAATGTCTTAATATAAAGCTGAACAGAGAATAATCAAGCTACTAAATTAGAAAATATCCATGTGCCCATATGGTACCTAGAAATCATATTCCCATTAGCAGAGTAGCTTTTAGTTAGTAAAAATGGAAATCAATTTACCAAACATCATGTCTAGATTGGAGCAGAGTGGTTCTAATATCCAGTCCAGTAGCATCCTTCTTGTGGGGGCCAGCATTACAAGCTAGCAGTGTGCCCCAAATGTGTGGAGGCAGGGCTTTGTTGTTAGCCACAGCGTATGCCCCCTGGCAATCCTTACTGGCACTTGCCTTGGCAACAGAAATTGGCTGCCTCTTCCGATTTGTCTCTTTGCTCCTATAGGCATAATGTGAGTATTTGTTATACTAAAGGGTTTGCTTCACTCACTTGGTATTAGACTTAGGGATCAGACATGAAATAATTATTCAGCCTGGAGCAGCTTTTCTCTCACACTTCCATTTCTAAGCCAGCGGCCAGTTTCTGCAGGGATCTGCATTATAGGAAGAAAAGCCACTCACAGCCCTACTGGAGTCTTTGTTGATTGAGAGCAAACCATTAAACCCTTTATTTGTGTTACCTTGAAACTAAAAGGAAATTCTCCAGCTTTGGCCTGAATGACTGGATCCCATGAATGCAGCAAATGCCTCTTCTATTAGTATCTGTGAGAGTCCATTTATAATATGCCCCTCTGGTGGTGTTGACTTTCATCTATGACCTCAAAAGTTACATACTCCATCTAAATTTTTGTTGAATGACTCACCATCTGTATTTCAGGAAGGCCAAGTATACTGCCTTTGGGGATCTCAATGTCAGTGTCTTACACACACACACACACACACAGACACACACACACACACACACACCAATTTAAAAAATAAAATAAATCATTTTTAAAAACTTGCTTTAAAAAATGAAATTCAAAATTCACTCTCCCTGAACTGATTTGTAGTTACTAAGAAAGCCACATTGCATATTTTCTATTTATGAAAATATCTGCCATGTCTTTCATGTTTGTATCAGGCCTGAGTCTCAAGACTGTGTTTTTGTCTATCCAGGCCAAATGACTCCGCAGTCTATTTAGCATCTGAAGATGTAGATAGCCACAGATAATCATTTCAAACATTCCTCAAATATGTAATTATCCACCAATAGCTAGGCCCATAGGTAAATGGCATTTGCCTTTCTAGAGACCACAGTAGAGTGAGAAAGTAAACATTAACAGATATAAGTGGTATAAAGTACAGGACTATAGGAGTCAAAGAAGGGGGTGAAATAAGCAAATGACAGATCACTTGTTTGAAAGGAGAAGGTCCACCCTAGGATGACGTTCCACGATCTCACATTGTCTTCTTTGCTCTTTCTGTAGGGTTTGGATGTCATCATTGAGTCAATGGTACTCAAGAAATCCCATTCTAATATACTGTGCATGTGTGTGAAATGTCCCCTCCCCCCACGAATGTCTCTCAAATTGAAGGCTTAGTCCTCAGCTATCCACATGATGGAAGGCTCATAGAAACTTTAGAAAGTGATGCAGTGGAAGAAAGCTCACAGGGTATGCCTTCAAAATGATCTCGATACTGGTGTCCCTCCACCCCAACCCTTTCTAGTTTTACTTTCCTGGCCACCATAGCTAAGCAGATTTACCTGATCCTTGACGTAAGGGATCCACGTCATTACAAAGTGCTGGGAACAGCACAGCTAAATGTGATGGACCAAGGCCTCTGAATGTGCGAGCAAAACTAAGTCTTCCTTCCTTCAACTTCTTTTCTTCCTGTTATTCTGTCACAAAGACTAAAAGGTGAATAGATTTTATGCAATAAATGCATTTTATCTAGTTTATCTACAGAGAGAGAGAGAGAGAGAGAGAGAGAGAGAGAGAGAGAGAGAGAGAGAGAGAGAGAGAGCACAAACAGACAGACTTAGTTGGTAAATGAAACAAAAGAAATGAAAAAGAAACCTAGTTCCTATATATAAAGCACTTTATGGGATATAAATGGCCACAGTTACGGGGGTAGAGTGTACTATAATTTGCTTTGCCTATAACTACCTTCAGAAAAGTCAGAGAAGGCTTCATGGAAAACAAGCCATTAAGTCCAACTTGCCAACAAGGCTATTTCCTGCATCCTTCTCATGTTTTACTGGCCCTGAGCATACAAAACAAAGCAAACCAAAAACAAAGTAAAAAACAGAAGCAAGGGCTTTCACTCAGGCCTTGCTGCTCAACAAAAAAGAACTCCTAAGGAGAACTGAGAATATACACTCTCTATAGAACCAATTCAGTAATGGCTTCTATTACAGGTTTCATAGTCAGGTTCTTCCACTTATGACTGACATGACGTTAGACATGTTCTTGTTTAGTCAACTTGCTACTATGTTTAACATCTCATCTCTACAATAGACATTACCATACTTATTCTATAAGACACTTTTTTAATTTAAATGAAATAATATTTAAAACATTGAATATAGTTTTTTTTGCTTACATTGAGTATCATTTTTTTAAATCTTTTTCCATAATGTAGCACATTCCAACCAAGGCCCTTCCCTCATCTTCCAGGTCAGGAGGGCTACAGTCACCATCTTCCCAGTCACCATCCAAGGGAGCTACAGTCACCTGAAAGATAACAGGATCCAGTGAAATGAAGCAAACTTACTAGCCAATATGTATTGCTATAAATAGACACCAAGACTCAGATCTGAGCCACTATGATTGCTAAGAAAGCAGATACATTATAGAAAAGCAGTAGTTATGATTTCATAAAATGCTGTTTATTTCTATGTCAACATGAAACACATACCATGATTGGAAGCTGCCTTGATCCCATAAAGTCACAAGAATAAGAAAGATGGGGAGTTCTCCAGTCCAACTACTTGCCTTTATGCCTTTTTCCATCTTGACGTTTTGTTAATGCTATGGCCTTTACTTTTACTCTTCCTTTCTATAAAATGATTTTCCAATGGGCTTTGATGTACTGAGTACTGGAGAAGATGCTATGTTTTGCTTTTGTGATATGCCTGCCATATTCTGTTTCACAGGTCTTAAGATGTTCCTCCAAGTAGTTAAGTTCCTCTTTCTAGCTCATTTCCAGGTTGAATATAAACCACATTACTCATGTAAACGGGCAGAAGACACTAGTTTGTTCACAAGTTCTCCAAACAAGGGGAGTAAATTCAATGTAGAGAGGATAAGAGTTAACATGGGTGCACAAAGAACTAAATCCTGTGAAGAAGACAAAAAAGAAAAACAACTAGTAGAGGCATAAATGAAAGAGAGAAAAAGAGAGGAAGAGAGGGAAGGAGAGAGAGAATATGAATCAAATTTGTAGGCACAGTTGAGTAAGGTCTGTTCACAAAATGAATCTGGGGCTGTTTAGAAAACCAATATCTTTGAGATGTCTTTCATTAGAGGTCAAGCCATGGGGATCAGGCTTCTACTCTGGTTCTTGGACTTGTTCTGTTGCAATTTTAACCTCAGTAGAACAAACATAGGAAAAAAAAAGACAGCTTTGCCTACTGTCTAGGAGCTGGGCATCATGTATGGTTATATCAGGGAGGCTCAGGGAGCCCCCCCCCCCGGCAGACATAACTCCTTGTTTCCCAGGTTCATGCTTTGTGTGTATTCATATGCTCTGCAAACACAGATACCAGCACTGGCCATATCTTGTCTTTAAGGTGCTCAAGATGGGAGAAGAGGGCCGAATGGGAACAAAGGGTAACTCATAACACTGTGCATGTTCAAACCCTAGCACTAGAACTAAAGTGTGTGAGCCCAGAATGTTTAATTTCTCTGAATCTCAGTTTCATAGGCAAGGGGAAGGAAACAGATGGTAGTAGCAATTGTTGAGAGTTATGGTATGGAGAAAATTCTAGCATGTCATATGTAAAGTACCAAGTCACATTCCGCATACAATAGAAGAGTAAATGACTCTCTTACGGTGACCAAAATCTGGTATCTAGATCTATTTCTATGCTTCATTTAATAGTTAGTTCCCTTATAATGCGAGAGAGAGAGAGAGAGACAGAGAGAGACAGAGAGAGACAGAGAGAGACAGAGAGAGACAGAGAGAGGAGAGAACACCCTGGAGGAAGAACATCATTTCTTGGCTTATTTTACGTCTCTAGTTGTACAAAATAGAAGTGTGCATGGAAACCAGAGAAATAACACTGTACATCGTCAACAAAACCCCTCCACCTGGCACAGTGCTGCTATGAAGGTAGAAGCAGAGAGATACAAGTCTCTGCCAGGGACTCATATCTACCTGCAACTTAGCTTTGAATTACTCAAGTGGATGAATACTTTGAAGAGTATGCTCTTCAAAGCTCACATTTTAGCTTAGCAAAAATGCCTCAGGATTAGATACAATAGAAGACACAGCCAGGGATCTGTTTGCACAACTCTCTCTTTTAGAAAGTGTAGACAGGGAGTGCAGAATTGTTTTACAAGAGATAAATGTCCCTGCTCTGGACACTGAACAACTGAGGACTTGGGACCCTGTGTTTGTGATAGAAGACAGATACCTTCTGACAAGTAGTAGATATTTACCCTCACCTTCCTTTGATTTGTTCCTTCTACCCAGAACTTCATTTTAAATGATGGCACCAACACCTTCAATCTAGGTAAGTAGAGTTCTGAAAAGAACTACTGAACCATCTCAATTTAAAAACCAAAGATATCAGTTTTGGAGCATGTTTTATGCAACATGTTTCAATAGAAATCACCTTATTTTGGAAGTCAGATCACCAAATGTTTATCATGGCCACCTCTACAGTTCGCTTCCTGATGACTTCCTCTGACACCTCTTTTCAGATCTCTAGGATAAATGAATCATTCTTTAAGGGAGATGAAGATAAATAACCCAAATGATTTCCAGCTTCATGGTTCTCTGATCAAGTGAGGCTGCAATGACCTCAACTAAAACAGAAAGCAATACGACACATTAGCAGAGAGTCTGCTGTCTCCAATACTATGTTTAAAGCTATTTCACATTCAGAGATCATTGGCTGGCAACTTAACTCTATGACAAATATGTGCTATTTGACAATTGAAGGCAATTACTCATAAAACTACGCAATTACCAAAAGAAAAGAGACACAATAAATCCATATGCTTTAAGAGTATTCACTTTTGTTAGAAAAAATGAATCAAAATTATTTTTCCATTGTCCTCTGTCATAAAACAATAACTTAATTATGAGAATAAATCTTAACAAAAATTCTTTATGACAACTTGAGTACCGGAGCCACAAACTTCTGACACATTTAACTTTTAGCTAATTCAGAATGGTCCCTAATAAATTATTCCTTCTACTTCTCTGTAGAAAGAACTCTGTATCTAGGACTCCATGCACTGACTAGTTTATACTGGTGGGCTAATGTAACTATTAGTCAACCCACTCCCAGACAGATACTGAAGTCCAAACACAGTATGAACCTAAGTAGCACAGAGTGATTCCAGCTTCATTAAAACAATACACATCAGGTTTAAAATGATGCATAAAAGGGTACTGAAAACATGAAAATCTTGAAAAATGTGAGGGGAAGAGTCATACATCTCCATTCTTTGAACCACTACTCAGTGGAACTTTACACATTGCCATCAACTATACGCCATGCATTATTTTTAAACGGCCCATTTGAATCTTCACAGATATGTATCATTAAGGCATCAGCATAGATCAGGGCAATCTGGAGCTGCATGCCAGTGTGACAATAGGTGATTATGAAACAGATTCACATTTTAAATTTGATTCTTTGTTCTCAGCACTTCATTGGGAAAAGAGGAAATCTTAAGTTCTTAAGCAAAGGATATATAGTTGCTGAATGACGGATAGAATGCTGCCATCTCTTGGTAATCTAGGACAGAAGAAAATAGTTTTTGAGAAGCAAAGAAAAGTGATTTTGCATCTTTATTGGCTGAAGGCAATACAGTTAAGAAGCATAATTCTGCTCTTCTGGTGTCAGAACAATCTGTAATTGCTGTTATTATTTTTAGCATTTAATGCTTACGGTGCATATTGAAGCTATTCCCTGACAATAATACCATATTAAAAAGAATCCATCACAGGCTTTCCTGGCTTAGCTTTCACATTGAAATATCCAAATTAGATTAGCCCAGCATCTCTGTTTCTGAGATCTGTACTGAATATTCTTCAGTGATTTCACAAGCTCTATATAACCCTACATTGGGCATCGTATCAATGTTTTCTCCTCCAAGGTGCCCAACAGGCAAAGAAACAGGTAAATATCTGGTTTCTCCAATTGGCTTTGGTAAGATTAATGAAATATGATGTTCACTATATTGCTCTCTCACATAGATGGCCTGTAACTTTAACCTAAACTGTCATACTTCTTGGGTTTTCTCATTAACAATGGGAAGACAATAATCTCTATTTTATCTAACTCCCATTGCTACCATGGGTATCTGATAAGATTTTAGAGGTGAAAATATTTTTCAAGAAGCAGAGTACTGTCATTTGGTCAAGGATTATGCACAGAAAAAATAGAATTATTCTTTTTCCAGAGAAACTTTGTTAATAAAACTAAAAGAAAAAAAGGAACTCTACTCTTGGCCTTATTAATAGGTAGTTAATATTTTCTGCAGAGTTGGCTATCTGTTGGTACGAATTAAACAAATATAAATATGTCAAGAGTGTTACATAGGTGTCATTAGTATCCATTATCCTTCTGTGGCAATACTGTCATAGCATGGCATCACTAATGGTCTGGTAGCATAATTTAAACCATATAACAGCACATTCAGAAAAGCCTAGATGTGGACAGTATCATTCTGCCTCCTTGGCACTCTCTTATACCAAAAATATATTTTCACAGTAGTTATTGCACTATTTAGAAACCCTAAAGGTTCTAATATATGGCTTTATACGTGGGAAGCAGAGAAAAACTCTGTGCCCAAAGGATCATTTGTTTCATAAATAACTACTTTATGTATGAACTAAAGTGGACTGGTAACCTGTAACCTTATGATATTCTAGTTTCCTAAGAGTAAAGAGGAGTGAGTGAAGATAAAATATTAAGTGGAATCAACATACTGGAAAATAATGCCCACTTTGAGATGAGAAATTTTGAAAAAGAAAAGAAATGAATTGCTATGCCATTTGTAGTTTCCTAAAATCTAAAAATAGAGTGACTAGAAATATGTTGGTCGTCTGTGTTTTAGAATAATAAGAGTTCTGGGGTGGGGGGCAGTTACTGAAGGATATTCTAAGTTCCATATAAACCAAAGAAATAGACAGCCACTCCCTATACTGACATTGGGAACCTGGTTTCCACCAGGAAACATATGATACTAACTGCTGTATCAAGCTCACTGTAATCAGTGTGGCCATGTTCATTATGTGTCATGTCAAGTTATTAGGTTGTCACTAAGAGGATCATGGTAATTCTTCTAAGAATTCGACCTAACTAAGGCTATTTGGGGAATAGGGAGTGGAGGTGGAGTTGAAACAACAAAGGAAGCTGAATGGCATTGAGCTGAGAAAGAGAATTTTCACAAGATAGACCACTGTGATTCAGAGGCTGAGAGATCTTCATTGTCAAAGATTTTGAGTGCTGGTTCTTAAGTTAGAACCAATCCCTGTAGAAGAGTCACAAATAAGTACCTTCTTCATCCCAATCAATCCAACCACAACTACTTAAGGAGATTCTTGCCTACTGTAATTGGCTGTTCTAGGCATAAGTGAGTTTCTTGCTAGAAAATGTGTTTCAGAACAAAATAGGAGAAGTCTGTAGGGCCAATATCAGGAGTCAGACCAGAAGTTCATTCTTGTGGTTAAAGAACTGCCTAAATGAGGTAACTTTTACCATTGCATGATATATTCAAGCTAAAGCCAAAATCCTTTCAAATTACATAATTTTAAGGACTGTGTATACCAATGCACGGCATTAAGCCCAGCACTTGTGAAACAGAGATAGGTGGATCTCTCTTAGTTTGAGGCCAGCCTGGTCTACATAGTGAATTCCAGGAAAATCAGAGCTACATAGTAAGACCTGCTTTGAATTTAAAAAACAACAACTACAACAACAAAGACATAGTATCAGAGAATTATATTGAGAGGAAATATAACTTGAAAAGGAACCAGGAACTAGAGAAAGCAGAGGAATTGGAAGTAAAATAAAATAAAATAAAGCAAATTTACAGACATCCTGGATCCACATCTATGAGTCAGAGTGACTATCAGGTCAGTATTTTTCTACCAGCTTTACTAAGCCAAATTGAACTTGGTGCCACCTGCAATCTTTAGGAAGCAAGGTCACCTTATAAGTAATCACTAAATGCAATCCTTCATCGAGGTGAGTTTGTCTTATATTTAGATAAAATGATTATAAGTGTTTGCTCTGGAGATTGTAACATCCTCTGTACCTGCTCTCCTGCCTCGTACATAATTAACCTGCCAACCCACCCTGCAGTAATAAGTGTGACAGACAAGAAATATATTAGGAAGGAACTTGTGTGTGATGTGCTTTCAAGCCCTCCTTTATCCTTCAACTATCTTTGCTTTTAATTAGCACTTGGGTAACAGCATACCTTAATGAATTACCATATTACTGTTATCAATAAAAATTATTTTGGGTCTAAAGTAGTCATTAAGATGAAATGTGTAAGATCTGTTCTGAGGAGTTGCTGGGGAGAGAGCAGTGGGGAGCCAGGCCCTATTTTCTTTACTAATCTTAAAAGATCTGGAAACTCATTTTACAAAACATAAACACTGGGGTCCATAGAAAATCAAGGAAAGAGAATAAATATATATGCATGAAGAGAATAAAACTATGCAGTGATGAAGAAAGTATTGTTAATGGTAAAATATTTATAAAAATATGCTTCCTTCTTGTATGTCTTTAGAACCTAAGCAAAGTAATGAAGAAGGCTAATTGAATCCCCTAGAAAGAAATAGTGTTCTAAAAAAGAAAGGATGATATGTTCTGAATGCTGCAGAGAATAAATGGAAGGAATGAATCTAAAGTATTTGAATAGTTAGGTGGCAGTAGAATAAACAGGATAAAAAAAAAATGAGTCATAGTCTTCAAGATGACTTATAAGGATATGAATTGGCCATAGGCGGTATTTAAAGATGTTAGGTATGAAGTTGAAGCTAGAAAGAAGAGGATAAGGAAAAGCTTGTTAGGAAGCCACATGTTAACATTTCTTCTCTTGAATAAGCCGAGGAACAGCTTTCCACATTTTGTTATCTGGTGGCAGATAGAGATGTCCTCTGGGAGTAGGGTAAAAACTAGACAAAATTGGGAGCAAGCATGCTATTCTTTTCTCTCATCAACCCCCAAGGCCCAAATTAGGGCTGCAAAAAGAAAAGATGCAGTTAAAAGGAAAAGGCACAAATAGAATGTCTTATCCATGTTTTACTATCATCTTTAAATGATAAGGCAAGAAAATAATCTGAGCCTGATGCTAAGCAAATGGCAAAGAACAAAAGACAAATATTAAAGTGTATTTTAAAACAATACCCTTTGAATTTATTAGAGCATATAAGATAAACAATGATTATAATATTGTAATATTTGGTTCATAGTATGTAGCACTATGTGGGAAAGTTGGAAATGAAGCAATATCAAAGCTAGAAAAGTGTTTCTATTCACTGAAATTAGATGAAAAAATCTCTTCCATATCCTTAGTGTAATAAGAGAAAAGATGTCCTCCACTGTTCAATCACAGTTACAAGAAAGAGCAGCCACAGGATAAGGAATATTTAGAAATAAACACAGAGATATGAAAATAAAAATTCCAGGTGGTGGAAAACTTTCGTTTTCTGCCTGAAAGTGAAGTGAAGAAGAGAGATGAGAGGAGAAGTAAAAACTGTTTAAATTATCTTATTAATAGTTTAGAAATTAAATATAAAACATGAGTCAGAAAATATTAATTAGCAACGATTTCCTGAGCTCCCCAAATGAAAACTGACTTTAGGGTCCCTAAAAATAAAATGAATGAAATACTCCATAAAGTTTAACAGAATATTGCTTCAAAACATTGGGTTGAAACAAAAATCTAAATGCAGCAGGAATTAAAAAAACAGTGAGAGAGATGCTTCAAGGGGTGGGGATTACAAAAACGTCATCTCAACAGTGTTTGAGCCCAGAGTACAGAGAAACAGTATTTTTTTCCCCAGAAGTCTGTATTTTTTAAAATTTCACATTTAGATTATCACAAGAGAGATTAGATATCACTGTAACATTTTTGAATGAAATATGTTTTAATAAAGTTTCCTCCATATTAATATTTCCCATCTTAGTTTAGACCAGCGGTGTTCAACCTATGGGTCATGGCTGCCTTGGGGGTCAAATAAGCCTTTCCCAGGGCTTGCCTAAGAGCACCGCAAAACACAGGTATTTACATTACAATTCATAAGAGTAGCAAAATTACAACTATGAAGGAGTAACAAAAATCATTTTATGATTGGTGTGTCAGCACAACAGGAAGAACTGTATTAAAGGCTCACAGCATTTGGAAGGTTGCGAACCAGTAGTTTTAATGTCCTATTTAACCAGACTCTCACATAGAAGGTACAGTGTCTACGGCCATCAGAGAAGACTCACCTCTCCTGCACCTTTCCCCAAGGAGGTAGCAACAAGGGTTTTACCGAACTGAAGAAGTAAACAGTAAAGGAAAAGACATGGAATCTGGATCCTGATACAAACAGAAAACCCCACTGTATAATAGGTCTTAGGAACAAATAATCCAAGAGTAAGCAATTCTAATAGATGCGAGAAGAACCAATTTTTTTTCTAAAATGAATATGATTAATAACAAAATGTGTTTGTGGATTGCAAAGATGCTCAGCAGTGAAGATCACTTGCTGCTCTAACCAAGGACCTAGCTTCAGTTGCCAGCACCCACATGGTGGCTCACAACCACCTATAACTCCAGTTCCATGGGATCCAATGACCCCTTCTGGCCTCTTTAGTCATCTACATGGTACACAGACACAAATGCAGGCAGAACATCCAAACATTTAAAAAGATATGTCTTTTTTTATGAGCAAATGTTTTAATCAAGCATTGAGGGAAAAGCACTATGGAAAGTGTACAGAAAAGGTAGTTAATATTGAATCTCTTGGAAGCAGAACGTCGGGGAGGCTACCCCATGCTCTCTTGGTCAACTTTTGCTTCCTGAATTCCTTGTCTGACTTCTGATCCCAGTGCACGTGAAAAGAGCAGCTGCCACGAGAAGGTGCATGGGGTGTACTCAAGCAGCCTCGGTAGCTTCTTCACAGTCTCATCTCTCATCTAGCACTAGCACCAAAGTGTGTGAATAGCCCATGGCCACCTGTTCAGAAAAGATGCCATCCAGAATCTTCACCTACTGAGCTGCAGCAGAAGACTTGGGCTTGTGATCCCCATATCCCAATCCCCCGAAGGCTGGGACTGACCCCAGCTGATAGCACTCTCCTTGGCTCTTACAATGATGCTGCTCTACACAGGCAAGGCTCCGGATCCACCAGCCACAGAGGTCCTACACTGCTTTTGAGTACATGGTAGACTCTCGAGGGGCATTGGTAGCCACCCACTTGACTGACAGCGAAGGAACAGGTATAGCCAGCATAGATCTGGGTTGTGCCATGCCCCGGGAAGTCGAACAGCTTCACCAGGCGAGGTACCATCTCATCCTTCTGCTCGGCTTGGCCCAGCCGGCTGTAGCCACCAAAGCCCCAAATATTCACTTCTGAGAGTCCAGGACCAGTGTATGGTTAGCTCCACAGGCTACATCTCGAACCACCACGTTTGGGACAGGCAAGATCTGCCCGTCCTTGGTCTTCTCCATGAAGATGACCAATCTCTGGGGCACCAGCTCACAATTATATTCTATTCTCTGCACCTGGGCGATGAACTTCCTATCTGAGATGTGTCCCAGCTGGCCATATCCAGGGCACCCACAGTCTTTTTATGGATATCTTTTACATATAAAATATATAGCAATTGAAATTTGGGAATTTGGGGATGATTGGGGGCAATTCTTGGAACATACATTAAGCATACAAAAAGCATACAAAAGGAAAAAAATTACTAGTTCTCAGGAAATCAAGATATTGAATGACAAAGAATGAGTGAGGATGGAATGTATGTCTCTGTGTGTATGTATGTCTGGGTCTCTGTGTGTGTCTGTGTGTGTCTGTGTCTGTGTGTGTGTGTGTGCTTGTGTCTCTGTGTGTCTCTGTGTATGTCTGTGCTTGTGTCTGTGTGTATCTCTATGTGTGTGTCTCTTGTGTGTGTATGTCTGTGTTGTGTCTGTGTCTGTTTTTATGTGTGTCTGTGTTTGTGTCTATGTTATATGTGTCTGTGTGTATACATGTGTGTATGTGTGTCTGTGCCTGTATCTGTGTATATGTGTGTCTCTGTGTGTACGTGTGTGTATGTGTGTCTGTGTTTGTGTCTGTCTATGTTTGCGTCTGTGTGTGTATATGTGTGTCTGTGTCAGTATGATTTTGTCTGTGTGTATGTGTCTGTATGGGTGTGTCTGTGTGTGCATGTGTGTCTGTGTGTGTCTGTATGTGTTTACATCTGTGACTATGTGTACATGTGTGTATGTGTCTGTGTGTGTATGTGTCTCTGTGTCTGTCAGTGGGATTGTGTCTGTATGTCTGCATATGTGTCTGTGTGTATGTGTGTGCTTTCTTCTGTCAGTGTGTCTCTGTGTGTGTGATATTGCCACCTGAAGCTTTAAGAATTGTGGTAGAATGGGTGATAATACATATGAGGATCATACACTGCAAACTGAACTAGCTCTCCCCACTACGTCGATAGACAAGCCTTGAAAAGAAATGCTGGCTCTTCCGGTCAGAAAATCACCTGAGCAGCTGGGGCACAGGGTCTGCTGACACTCGCCAGCTACCCACAACACCCGCCACAGGATCTTAAGACTTCTGGTGAGTGGAGCACAGCTTCTGCTCCAATCCAATTGCGCGGGACCTGAGACTGCATTAGTTAGGGAAGCAGAAACCGGCCTGAGTAGGGCCACAGGCCTCACCCGGCCGGATCAGCGCCAGGGTAGCGGGAGCGCAGGGTTGCCTGACACCCGCCAGCTACCCACGACCCCCGCCGCAGGATTTTGGGACTGCTGGCCTGAGTAGGGCCACAGGCCTCACCCGGCCGAATCAGCGCCAGGGTAGCGGGAGCGCAGGGTTGCCTGACACCCGCCAGCTACCCACTACCCCCGCCGCAGGATTTTGGGACTGCTGGTGAGTGGAACACAGCTTCTGCTCCAGTCCAATCACGCGGGACCTGAGACTGCTCTGGTTGGGGAGAGAGAAATCCGGCCTACATAGGGCCACAACCCTCTTCCGGTCAGAAAAGCACCTGGGCAGCTGGGGCGCAGGGTCAGCTGACACTCGCCAGCTACCCACAACACCCACCACAGGATCTTAAGACTTCTGGAGAGCGGAACACAGCTTCTGCTCCAATCCAATTGCACGCGGGACCAGAGACTGCATTAGTTAGGGAAGCAGAAAAACGGCCTGAGTAGGACCACAGGCCTCTTCCGGCTGGACCAGCACCAGGGTACCGTCAGCTACCCACGACCCCCGCCGCAGGATTTAGAGACTGCTGGTGAGTGGAACACAGCTTCTGCTCCAATCTTTAAATAGTGACAACGATAACAACTAACCCCAGAGATTACCAGATGGCGAAAGGTAAACGTAATAATCTTACTAACAGGAACCAAGACCACTCACCATCATCAGAACCCAGCACCCCCACTTCGCCCAGTCCAGGGCACCCCAACACACCGGAAAAGCTAGACACGGATTTAAAAGCATATCTCCTGATGATGATAGAGGACTTCAAGAAGGACTTTAATAACACACTTAAAGAAATGCAGGAGAACACTGCTAAAAAGGCAGAAGACAATAAAGAGGAAGCACAAAAATCCCTTAAAGAATTGCAGGAGAACACTGCTAAAGAGTTACAAATCCTTAAAGAAAAACATGATAACATAATCAAACAGGTAGAAGTCCTTACAGAAAAACAGGAAAACACATCCAAACAGATGATGGAAATGAACAAAACCATACTAGACCTAAAAAGGGAAGTAGACACAATAAAGAAAACCCAAAATGAGGCAACACTGGAGATAGAAACCCTAGGAAAGAAATCTGGAACCATAGATACGAGCATCAGCAACAGAATACAAGAGATGGAAGAGAGAATCTCAGGTGCAGAAGATTCCATAGAGAACATCGGCACAACAATCAAGGAAAATGTAAAATGCAAAAAGATCCTAACTCAAAACATCCAAGAAATACAGGACATAATGAGAAGACCAAACCTACGGATAATAGGAGTGGATGAGAATGAAGATTTTCAACTCAAAGGACCAGCAAACATCTTCAACAAAATTATAGAAGAAAACTTCCCAAATCTAAAGAAAGAGATGCCCATGAACATACAAGAAGCCTACAGAACTCCAAATAGACTGGACCAGAAAAGAAATACCTCCCGACACATAATAATCAGAGCAACAAATGCTCTAAATAAAGATAGAATACTAAAAGCAGTAAGAGAAAAAGGCCAAGTAACATATAAAGGCAAGCCTATCAGAATTACACCAGACTTTTCACCAGAGACTATGAAAGCCAGAAGATCCTGGACGGATGTTATACAGACACTAAAAGAACACAAATTCCAGCCCAGGCTACTATACCCAGCCAAACTCTCAATTAACATAGATGGAGAAACCAAAGTATTCCACGACAAAACCAAATTCACACATTATCTCTCCACGAATCCAGCCCTTCAAAGGATAATAACAGAAAAAAACCAATACAAGGACAGGAACCACGCCCTAGAAACAACAAGAAGGTAATCCCTCAACAAACCTAAAAGAAGACAGCCACAAGAACATAATGCCAACTTTAACATCAAAAATAACAGGAAACAACAATTACTTTTCCTTAATATCTCTTAATATCAATGGACTCAACTCCCCGATAAAAAGACATAGACTAACAAACTGGCTACACAAACAAGACCCAACATTTTGCTGCTTACAGGAAACTCATCTCAGAGAAAAGGATAGACACTACCTCAGAATGAAAGGCTGGAAAACAATTTTCCAAGCAAATGGCATGAAGAAACAAGCTGGAGTAGCCATTCTAATATCTGATAAGATTGACTTCCAACCCAAAGTCATTAAAAAAGACAGGGAGGGACACTTCATACTCATCAAAGGTAAAATCCTCCAAGAGGAACTATCAATCCTGAATATCTATGCTCCAAATACAAAGGCAGCCACATTCATTAAAGAAACTTTAGTAAAGCTCAAAGCACACATTGCACCTCATACAATAATAGTGGGAGACTTCAACACACCACTTTCACCAATGGACAGATCATGGAAACAGAAACTAAACAGGGACACAGTGAAACTAACAGAAATTATGAATCAAATGGATCTGGCAGATATCTACAGAACATTCTATCCTAAAACAAAAGGATATACCTTCTTCTCAGCACCTCATGGTACCTTCTCCAAAATTGACCACATAATTGGTCACAAAACAGGCCTCAACAGATATAAAAATATTGAAATTGTCCCATGCATCCTATCAGATCACCATGGACTAAGGCTGATCTTCAATAACAAAATAAATAATAGACAGCCAACCTTCACGTGGAAACTGAACAACACTCTTCTCAATGATACCTTGGTCAAGGAAGGAATAAAGAAAGAAATTAAGGACTTTTTAGAGTTCAATGAAAATGAAGCCACAACATACCCAAACTTATGGGACGCAATGAAAGCATTTTTAAGAGGAAAATTCATAGCTCTGAGTGCCTCCTAAAGGAAACTAGAGAGAGCACACATTAGCAGCTTGACAACACACCTAAAAGCACTAGAACAAAAGGAAGCAAATTCACCCAAGAGGAGTAGACGGCAGGAAATAATCAAACTCAGGGGTGAAATCAACCAAGTGGAAACAAGAAAAACTATTCAAAGAATCAACCAATCAAGGAGCTGGTTCTTTGAGAAAATCAACAAGATAGATAAACCCTTAGCCAGACTCACTAGAGGGCACAGGGAAAGCATCCTAATTAACAAAATCAGAAATGAAAAAGGAGACATAACAACAGATCCTGAAGACATCCAAAACACCATCAGATCCTTCTACCAAAGGCTATACTCAACAAAACTGGAGAACCTGGATGAAATGGACAAGTTCCTAGACAGATACCAGGTACCAAAGCTGAATCAAGATCAGGTTAATGATCTAAACAGCCCTATATCCCCCAAAGAAATAGAAGCAGTCATTAATAGTCTCCCAACTAAAAAAAGCCCAGGACCAGATGGGTTTAGTGCAGAGTTCTATCAGACCTTCAAAGAAGATCTAATCCCAGTTCTTCACAAACTATTCCACAAAATAGAAACAGAAGGTACTCTACCCAACTCATTCTATGAAGCCACAATTACTCTGATACCTAAACCACAAAAAGACCCAACAAAGATAGAAAATTTCAGACCAATATCCCTTATGAATATTGATGCAAAAATCCTCAATAAAGTTCTTGCTAACCGAATCCAAGAACACATCAAAACAATCATCCATCCTGACCAAGTAGGTTTCATCCCAGGGATGCAGGGATGGTTCAATATACGGAAATCCATCAACGTAATCCAGTATATAAACAAACTCAAAGGCAAAAACCACATGGTCATCTCGTTAGATGCGGAAAAAGCATTTGACAAGATCCAACACCCATTCATGATAAAAGTCTTGGAAAGATCAGGAATTCAAGGCCCATACCTAAACATGATAAAAGCAATCTACAGCAAACCAGTAGCCAACATCAAAGTAAATGGTGAGAAGCTTGAAGCAATCCCTCTAAAATCAGGGACTAGACAAGGCTGTCCACTTTCTCCATACCTATTCAACATTGTACTTGAAGTCCTAGCCAGAGCAATTCGACAACAAAAGGAGATCAAAGGGATACAAATTGGAAAAGATGAAGTCAAAATATCACTTTTTGCAGATGATATGATAGTATATATAAGTGACCCTAAAAATTCCACCAGAGAACTCCTAAGCCTGATAAACAGCTTCGGTGAAGTAGCTGGATATAAAATTAACTCAAACAAATCAAAGGCCTTTCTCTACACAAAGAATAAACAGGCTGAGAAAGAAATTAGGGAAACAACACCCTTCTCAATAGTCACAAATAATATAAAATATCTTGGCGTGACTCTAACTAAGGAAGTGAAAGATCTGTATAATAAAAACTTCAAGTCTCTGAAGAAAGAAATTATAGAAGATCTCAGAAGATGGAAAGATCTCCCATGCTCATGGATTGGCAGGATCAACATTGTAAAAATGGCTATCTTGCCAAAAGCAATCTACAGATTCAATGCAATCCCCATCAAAATCCCAAATCAATTCTTCAACGAATTAGAAAGTGCAATCTGCAAATTCATCTGGAATAACAAAAAACCTAGGATAGCAAAAACTCTCCTCAAGGATAAAAGAACCTCTGGTGGAATCACCATGCCGGACCTAAAGCTCTACTACAGAGCAATTGTGATAAAAACTGCATGGTACTGGTATAGTGACAGACAAATAGACCAATGGAATAGAATTGAAGACCCAGAAATGAATCCACACACCTATGGTCACTTGATCTTCGACAAGGGAGCTAAAAACATCCAGTGGAAGAAAGACAGCATTTTCAACAAATGGTGCTGGCACAACTGGTTGTTAACATGTAGAAGAATGCGAATCGATCCATTCCTATCTCCTTGTACTAAGGTCAAGTCTAAGTGGATCAAGGAACTTCACATAAAACCAGAGACACTGAAACTTATAGAGGAGAAAGTGGGGAAAAGCCTTGAAGATATGGGCACAGGGGAAAAATTCCTGAATCGAACAGTAATGGCTTGTGCTGTAAGATCGAGAATTGACAAGTGGGACCTCATGAAACTACAAAGCTTCTGCAAGGCTAAAGACACCATCAATAAGACAAAAAAACCACCAACAGATTGGGAAAGGATCTTCACCTATCCTAAATCAGATAAGGGACTAATATCCAATATATATAAAGAACTCAAGAAGGTGGACTCCAGAAAGTCAAATAACCCCATTAAAAAATGGGGCTCAGAACTGAACAAAGAATTCTCACCTGAGGAATACCGAATGGCAGAGAAGCACCTGAAAAAATGTTCAACATCCTTAATCATCAGGGAAATGCAAATCAAAACAACCCTGAGATTCCACCTCACACCAGTCAGAATGGCTAAGATCAAAAATTCAGGTGACAGCAGTTGCTGGCGAGGATGTGGAGAAAGTGGAACACTCCTCCATTGTTGGTGGGATTGCAAACTTGTACAACACTCTGGAAATCAGTCTGGCGGTTCCTCAGAAAATTGGACATAGTACTACCGGAGGATCCAGCAATACCTCTCCTGGGCATATATCCAGAAGATGTCCCAACCGGTAAAAAGGACACATGCTCCACTATGTTCATAGCAGCCCTATTTATAATAGCCAGAAGCTGGAAAGAACCCAGATGTCCCTCAACAGAGGAATGGATACAGAAATTATGGTACATTTACACAATGGAGTACTACTCAGCTATTAAAAAGAATGAATTTATGAAATTCCTAGCCAAATGGATGGACCTGGAGGGCATCATCTTGAGTGAAGTAACACAATCACAAAAGATCTCACACAATATGTATTCATTGATAAGTGGATATTAGCCCAAAACTTAGGATACCCAAGATATAAGATACAATTTGATAAACGCATGAAACTCAAGAAGAATGAAGACCAAAGTGTGGACATTGTGCACCTTCTAAGAATTGGGAACAAAACACCCAGGGAAGGAGTTACAGAGACAAAGTTCGTAGCTGTGATGAAAGGATGGACCATTTAGAGACTGCTGTATCCAGGGATCCGTCCCATAATCAGCTTCTAAACGCTGGCACCATTGCATACACTAGTAAGATCTTGCTTAAAGGACCCAAATATAGCTGTCTCTTGTGAGACGATGCCGGGGCCTAGCAAACACAGGAGTGGATGTTCACAGTCAGCTATTGGATGTATCACAGGGCTCCCAATGGAGAAGCTAGAGAAAGTACCCAAGGAGCTAAAGGGATCTGCAACCCTATTGTTGGAACAACATGATGTACTAACCAGAACCCTGGAGCTCTTGTCTCTAGCTGCATATGTATCGAAAGATGGCCTAGTCGGCCATCAATGGAAAGAGAGGCCCATTGGACTTGCAAACTTTATATGCCCCAATATAGGGGAATGCCAGGGCCAAAAGAATGGGAATGGGTGGGTAGGGAAGTGGTGGGCGCTATGGGGGACTTTTGGGATAGTATTGGAAATGTAATTGAGGAAAATATGTAATAAAAATATTAAAAAAAAAAAAAAGAAAAAAAAAAAAAAAAAAAGAAAAGAAATGCTGAAAAAGCCACTGCATCTGCAGTACTAAGAAACATAAAGGCAGAGACTCCAGAGAGGTAAGACTGTGGCAAAGTTCTCATTTCCTGGGCAGCAATTGGAGCATAGGAAGACATACTTTTCATAATCAGCCTCGCAGAATTTTTTGTATCTTCCTGTAGTATATAAAAATACCAAGGTTTTGCATATTTGTAAAGCTCCATATCACAGCTACATAGTTTCTCCTTAGAGGCCTGAAGGCAGCCCCAGGGACAGAAGGACCTACCTAGAAGATGACAAAGAAGGCAATGCTTTCTCTTGAGCAACTTTGAGGACCCAAACCCCCAGGGGCAGATGAAATACAGCTAGATGAAATAGAATCAAGGAGACAAACTGATATTCACAGGATCACTTTCTCTACTCTCCCATGATATATCAGGAGCATGGAGCAGCAGACAGCAATGTGTGAAGTTTGCCCACTTCTGGGGAGGCCACTGTTTTCTATATGCATTATTCTCAAGACTGGCATTCTCATTAGAGCTCTTTCTTTAAAAAACAAAACAAAAAAACAAAACAAAAACCCCAAAACTCATTTCTATAAGCCTTTTTGTGAAAAATTAGCCCAAAATGAACTCTTTGAACTCTTTTTAGGTAAACTATTCCCTACTTTGCACACCTTACCTTCACAAGTAGGTCATTTGAAACATAGATACAAAATCACAAGTCTACCTGTGATGGTTTCAATGAGAATGGCTCCAAACACTCATATGTTTTAATGTTTTGTCCCAGTTGCTATGACTATTTGAGAAGAATTAGGAGGTAGGGACTTGCTAAAGGAGGTGAGTCTCTGGAGATTTGATTTCAAAAGCCCATATCATTTAAAGTTATCACTCTCTCTGCCTCATGGTTGCTGTGTCAAGATGTGAGATCTTGACTTTGCTCCAGAAAGATGCCGAAGCACTGGCTACCAGACACCCCACTCTCCTGGTCATGGACTGAACTAGCCTTCGGAAATGGTCATCCCTAATAAACATTGTTCTTTTATAAATTGCCTTTTTCATAGTGTTTTATCACAACAACAAAAGCAACAAAAAGGAAACTAAGACATACACTTTAAAAAGTTGAATTGTCTGTAATGGCATTAAAGAAGTATAATGGGAAAAAGACATGACTGTGTGATGGGGATATATCTCTTCTGCTTCAGTTTTTTGAGAGAGAGAGAGAGAGAGAGAGAGAGAGAGAGAGAGAGAGAGAGAGAGAGAGAGAGAGAGAGAGAGAGAGAGAGAGAGACTTTTAGGCTTTTCAGAAATGATTGGATGGATCACAAGGCTCCCGATGGAGGAGCTAGAGAAAGTACCCAAGGAGCTAAAGGGATCTGCAACCCTATAGGTGGAACAACATTCTGAACTAACCAGTACCCCAGAGCTCTTGTCTCTAACTGCATATGTATCAAAAGATGGCCTAGTTGGCCATCACTGGAAAGAGAGGCCCATTGGACACACAAACTTTATATGCCCCAGTACAGGGGAACGCCAGGGCCAAAAACTTGGGAATGGGTGGGCAGGGAATTGGGGGGGAAGTTATGGGGGACTTTTGGGATAATATTGGAAATGTAATTGAGGAAAATACGTAATAAAAAATATTAAAAATTTAAAAAAACGAAATGATTTCTGAGTGCCCAATCATTAGGAGAATGAGCTCTCCGTGGTGCTGAATGTAATCCTGCTGCAGGAACATCAGCCATAGACATTGAAAATTATATGAAAACTGAAAACTTAGAGATGATTTATTCTAATATTCAAAACTACTTTAGTCTCTTAATGACTCAAGAGATACAAAACATCTTAGATTTCTAATATAGTGATAAGTTAGCTGCTTAAATCTATTTAGTGTCCTACAATTTGGGCTTTGGTTGGGGTGGGAGTAGGGCATTTTATCTGCATTCACTGATAATACATAAAACTATTGTTAAGCTCTCCAGCCCAGTTATGCCAATAATACTTTGAAATACATCAAACATCATCAACATCTTAACACACCACCACTAATAGACAGCTTGAATTACTTGGTCTCTACTCTTTTTTATTACAAAGACTATATTACAAATAAAAAAAATACTGTTTCTATGCTATATCATATTTCAGTTGTGAGTCCACTCTTTAATGGCCAAGCCATCTCTCCAGCCCTCCATGCTAGTAACTTTATTAATTTCTTTCCTATATCCTTTTTCTCCCTTCTCAAATTTCACATTTTTTTCTATCGTCTACTGAATCACTTCTATCTAATCACCATAAATAAGAAATAACAAGTTGGTTATCTAGGGACTTTCCCCTTAGATGTTTGAGCCTTACATATATTTTTTAAATGAGCAGTATCCAGACAGTAGTCTTATATTAATACAAGTAAAGTGTGTGTCATATCTGCAAGTTTAGATTTTATGGTGGTCACATTGAAAGACATACAAAACCAGATAAAATTAAATTTTAATACTTTATCTTCTTGAATATCAACATATAATCAGTATATCGGTAATATTACATTTTTTAACTTGTCCATGATAAACTTTTGAAATATGTAAATTTTCTGAATGGTTCATGTGGAAAATGCCTACTTTATTGGGAAATTCAGTTATGAAGTGTGGAGTAAGAACAAAGCTGAGTCTTTTCTTGATGCAGAACAGCTCATTATTTGAGAAACACCACCTATATAGAACAGAGCAGTTTCTCTGGTTGGCTTTAATTGTCAACTTAACACAGTTTATAGTTTTCTGAGAGGAAAACCTCAATTGAGAAATTGCCTGGATGAGACTGGCCTATGAAAATACCTGTGTGGGATGGCCTCAATTGTTGATTGATGGGAATGGACACACACAAATTTGTGGCTCTATAAGGAAGCTAGCTAAATATAATCTAGAGAGTGACCAGATAACAGGCTTCTTTCATGGTTTCTACTTCAGATTTGCTGCTCTCATTTCCCTTAATCATGAACTGTGTCCTGAAAGTGTAAGCCAAATAAGCTCTTTCTTCCCCAAGTTGCATTTTGGTCAAAGTGTTTTATCTCAGCAAGGAAAAGTAATTAGAAGAGTAATGCAAAATTTCCCATGACACAAGTGGTTCTGTCCTACCTTATCCTCCAGCAAAAAGTTCATCTTTAACTCAAACTCCTTCAACACTTCACAGTTGGAAAAGTTCTTCACAAACACAGGTTCTGAATATGCAGCCTAAAATAAGCTACTTCCAAAGTCAGGGACTTCATATATACTCCAAAGAAACAAGAATAAATCAGCAGGGTGAGTCACAGAGAACAGGGCTAAATTCTCTGTATCCCATTTCTTTTTTGGATTTAACTAGAAGTTATCATGTTGGTGCATGAGTTCAATCTTATAATTTAGCAAGCAGAGGCATGTATATCTCTGTGAATTTAAAGCCGGCCTGAACTATAGCCAGGACAACCAAAGCATATAGTGAGCTAAAAACAACAACAACAACAACAACAACAACAACGAGTTCTCTAACGTTAAGATGTTCCCTGAATCCTGTTCACTACCTTAGAATAGCAACTCAGCTGATGTCTCTCCCACTCAGACCTGCTGTGAGTGCTTTTCCACCAACACCACTTTTGATATAACTGACAAAATGTAGAGGAGAACTCAGATGGCCTAGATGCTTTAGAATCTCAGGCAGGAAGAAATGTGAGGGACATCTCTCTTAAATCGTTCTTCTGTTTGTATAAGTCAACAAACCTCATAAGGAAAGACTTTACAGGTATTTTCTAAGCTGCCAAAGACAGTGATAATTTTTATGCACATGCACCTGCATCTGAATATATTTGTCTAAATATATACTTGCATTTTTATATGCCCTTCTCTATGGTGCTCAGACATGAGTTGAAGCTGTTCATCTTGTACATATTTCACTGGCATTGTAACCATGACATTTTTCTGATTGGTGTAACATAATAAAAAGAAGCACAAATATATTTTGACACACAAGTATATGTGTGTATTTGTATATATGTGTGTGTATACATATGTGTGCATATATATGTATGTGTATACATTTATATACAAGTGTGTATGTATACATATGTGTGTATATATATGTGCATTATATATGTATGCATGTGTGTATATGTTATATATGTATATGTTTAATATATATAAATATATAGTAATAATTCAGTTTCTAGCATTATTACAAAAATACCAATATAATGTAAATGACTTTCTGTATAATTTAAACAAATTGGGTTTGTTCTGCTACATGGCACTATGCCATAGAATATAAAATTTTTACAAAATTCCAGAGAGTTATCTCATTTCACACATAAGGAAATTGAGTCCAGGGAACTGAAGCAGATTTGAATTTGCATCTACTATGTACATATTATGTTACTTTGGGAGTTTAGCCACTGGGCTGAAGTGTTTCTGCACTGTGTTCAGAGACAGAAGCTGCTCACTATTCAGCTGCTTCAGTCTCTTCTGTTCAGGGGCTGGTCCCATGTCTCATCAGAAAGGAAGGGAACTAGCATTGCTGGGGCTACTTTCCTTCTTAGAAATCTGTGTAAGTTCATCTCAACTGCTGTATAGATAAAGTGTATAGAACATATGAACAATAGGAAAAAGAAATATTACTTTATGACTTATTCCATGTGAAATGTCAGAATCACAGTGCTATACTTCTTGAAGCTAAAGCTAATAATATTCTTTATGTAAGTTACCTTAAAGTAGGTAAGTATATCTCAGGATAGATGTTGCAGCAAGTATTTTTGAACTGTCATTTTTTAAGACACCATAAGGATACAATCTAATAATCAATCATTATGCATGTGTATTCTTAAGATATATGAGCACATGTTATTTTGAATGAATTTGCATTGTCTTAGGCAATTTTCTGCTATTAAAATAGGGTACACAATCTGGGTAAATTACAAATAATACATATTTATTTGAGTTTTCGTCTAGAGGCCAGAGTCTAAGACCATAGTTTCACCATCTATAGGATAAGGCCATTTGTATTGGGTGAAAACATGAGAGAAGTGTAAGGAAACACAGCATGCACAAAACAGTCAAAGGATGAAATAGAATTCATGTGCAAAGAAAATTCATGCTTATAACTAGCCCACATTCTTACAATCATAGCACTCATCAGTTCATAAAAGTGATACCTGAAAGTTCTAATTTTCTTCCTAAAAGTCTTACTTCTTCATTCCATTATAGTGATGAGTAAATTTAAGTGTGAGTTTTAGAAGGGACATCAGACAATAGTGTGTATACACTGCTTTCAAAACAGGGCAGTAAAAGTGTTCAAATGTGGTTTGAGTCTTTCCAGACTTTGCAACAACAAGAGTTTTGGTTTGCCAGACATTCATTTTCTTACAGCATATTCCCCTTATAATCAATGGCACACTTTTAGGCTAATAGAAAATGCTATAGTTAAAGCCCATAATAGCTCTGAAGAACTAGATATTGTATTCAAGAAAAACAACCTGAATGTCCACAAAAGGTTCTTACAAACCTTTATTTAATGACTAGTATGAGGAATTTGGATTGTGGTTTTCATACATAATACTGAGTTTGAACATAGGGGGAAACGTCTAGAATTCAAAACAAGTATTGAAGTAGTTATTTCCACATGTTGCAGAAGAGGTGCACAATGGGATCTGTACTCACTTGCCTTGGATAATAGAAGTTCTGGCCAAAGCAATAGCATGAGAAGGAAGATGTGAGAAGAGTCGCATCTTGAGAGCCTCTAGTCTCAGTCTCAGTCTCACACATATTGGTGGGCAGAATGTTTTGCCCTTCACGGAAAATGGAGCTTTGCCTTTGTATACATGAGTCACGAAATCTGTCTTTTATTCTCATTCTCTCCATCTCATTCTGTTTGTTTCTCTCTGTGTCTGTCTGCCTTTCTTCCTCTATCCCTCTCCTCCCCTCCCTCTTTCTTTCTCTCTCTGGATCAATCAAACACCAAAAGTCACAGACCTTGAACAGTCAGACACTCCACCTCTAAGTTATCTCTGTCACTCCACTCCCTGCTAGCCTTTAACTTTGTCATGAAATATGTTAGGCACTTAACTGGCCCTGCCACATATACATAGTGAAGCCATGAACAAATAGCTACTAGTAACTGTACTTTCTTTTGTAGGCTTTAACCAAGGTCAACAGACACCTTCCTATATATACATTGTAGATTGAAGCTCTACATTTTTCCCTTAAGCTTTTGTTCACATAAAACCTTTCCCTTATTGGACATATAATTCCTTTTTACCATTAAAATGCAGCACATGTGTAATACAGCGTGTCCAAGCTTGGGCTTCCTCAAGTGTCACCCCCTAATGGTTGGATTTCTAGTCTTGGAATCCAGCCATTAGCTATGTGGATGTGAATTCTTGTAGAGAGGCTACAAGGAAGAGACTTGAGAAGCGCTGGCTGACAGCCCAGCTGAGCTTTACCTTCAGCTAGGAAATGCTGCCAGCTATATAATTGAGCCATTGTAGACATTACAGCCTTATTGTATTTTCTGAAGGCTGCACAGCCACCCAAAGTCACATATAGTTCTAAGACCAGTCCTAAATGAGAGATTATAAATGGTCATTCCTGGAGGCCATTGAGTTTAGGGAGTGGTTCAGAATATAGTAATACATATCTGAAGTACTTCCTATATTAGTTCATCTCCTAGCCTCAACATAGACACTGAACATTCTCAGTATTTTGAAAGTTCATGTCCAGATATTGCTTATATCAAAGATGCAAAGAGAAAGACCACCAACCCAAATCATCATGGCTAAATAATAGGTATAACAAAATAATCAACACAATTATTTGAAACAAAGTCATGGTTGCCATTTTCTGAAACATACAGTATGGAACTATTTATTGTTAAGATAAACAAGTGGAACATAGCCCAATCGTTGATTTAATCATAAACAGAAATAAACCTAGTCTGCATTTACTATAAGATGGCTTTTGCACCTAAGATAGAAGCAGGCTGGTTTATCAATATATGGCATATAACAAATTCACTGGCAATTAACTGTGTACTCACAATCTACCCTATATATCAAAATAGAAAAAGGTTTGTTAAGTCCTTAGTGTTTTCTGGCCACCGGAGGTCATTGTGATTCTTTTTGGACTGTCATAATACTATGCTACAGAAGAGCAATGTTGTTCTTCCCTGGGCTCTAAAACTATATACACAGAGAGGGGGTAGATGATAGATAGATAGATAGATAGATAGATAGATAGATAGATAGATAGACTGATAGATTGATAGATTGATAGGTATCTGCTTTCCAGCTGTGAGGGTTAGGGAAGGATTTTCTTCTTTCCTGGGACTATCCATATGACTTAATCTCTTGAATCCAAGTGCAAAGGACTCTGATAATGGACGCTGTTAAAGTCACTTGTTAAAGGACTAAAGAGAACATTAGTCCATTCAGAGGCTCATTCTACTTCGGAGATAATCATGGTTCTAATTCTTTCATTTAATGTAAGTCTTGTCTTATATTTTAATGGGCCTTATGCATTCCCTATCTATGTTAAATTTCAGACATATTTCTTCAAGTTTTCATCCTCAAAGAAATACTAAAAACTCTTCCAAGGACATATTTTGATAAGAATTGTTAAACAATGTATCTCACATCAAGAGAATTTTTTATAATTTCAAAGTACCTTAAATATACAGTCTACTTTGTAACAGTCTGTTCATGAATAAAATTCAGGCTTGGGGGTCTCTTAAGGTCTGCCTCCCAAGGAGGGTAATTGTTTAAGGGCTATTGATCTGGCAGATGTTGGCTTGCTTTTTTCACAAGTTTCTCTGGTCCATTATCTTTGCTCTCAGGCACTCCTAAAGACAGGAAATATACAGATGTATTTTATTCTGAGACTTGCACTAGCTAATCACTTTCTAACAATCACTTTGAGGAAGCAAACAGCATTGTTGATGCTCTGCAATTATGCAAATTTAGGAGAGGAAGCACTTGTGTTACTTCCTTCCGCTCAGAAAGCACAAGTGTTTGGAGTGGAGTTGGGTGTCAAGTAGGTCCAGGTGAGTAACTTGATTAAAAGCATCAAAATACTCCAGAGTACCTGTGTGATGCAGAAGTAGAAATTCTACATTGGATGCCTACCTGGTCCTTGTTTGAGAAATACTACCATCTTCAGGAAATGTAACCACTTCATTTACATACCTCTGCTCACTGCATAATGTAATCCGATTCACTCCTCACTAACAAAATATTCTCAGGTATATGTGCCTTTCATAGAAAATGCCGGACCACTCGTGTATCTTTTTTACTACTTTCTAGCCTTACTCCCAAGAGAATGATTACTGTGAAACAAAACCAGAAAGGAGGTAAATAAAACATCACAGCAAAAAACATGTCAAGAAGCGATTCACATTTGCTCCAAAAATAGGGTTCTGACATTGCAACCCAGCTCAGACATAAAGCATAAAGCATAAAGCTTCCCAGCATCCTCATTTACATATTGGAATAATCTTTTAACACACATACCTCTCAGAGATATGTATAATTTACTTAGCGTATAAGTGTTCAACAAACCATTATTGCTCAAATTTTCAGCAAGTTTCAGATTCTCTTCCATACAGAAATAAGGAGGACAGGACACTGTGTGTCTCTGCAGAAGCATATAGATGTGATGGTTATTTTTTATAACTAATTCACTGACCTGTAGAAAGCCAAGAGAGATGATAAAATACCATTTCTAGGAGTGTTTCTGGAGTGTTTTTTTTTAAACATCCACATTTAAATCAATAAATCAATAGAAATAAAGAGGCTCCATCTTCAACAGGATAGGTGGGTACTATCCAATCCCATGATAGAAAAGAAGGTAGGGAAAGCGTAACCACTCTCTCTATTAGAACTGAGACATGCTTTGGTCTACCCTCAGTTACTAATACCCTTGGTCCTCAGGCCTCAGGAGGCCAACCAGGATTACATGTGCACCTTGTCTTGCTCTTTAGTCTGCACGTGGTAGATCATGGAATTTCTCAGATGTTACAAATACCCAGTCTCCTAATATGCACTAAAAACTTTAAACAGCATTTTGAAGTGGAATATAATGGTAGGAGGAGACCTCCAGGAAGTAGAAGACTTTTAACTAAAGACAGAATTTTGAGTATAAGTAGAAGGAAAAGGAAGAGGTTCATAAAAGCAAAATTGAGTGGTATAAAAAGTCTTACTTCTAGCAAAGATTTGGAAGCCTTGCATGGGCGTTGAAGAAATGGTGGCCAGCTGCTTATATTTAACCTACTCTTTAAAAGGCTCTCAAGCTCTCAATGGTCATTGCATGATGTTTTTACCTCAATACTCATGCTCAAATACACAGAAGCAAACCTGAGTATTCAGTGGCATAGGAAGGAATTTTTAAAATAAAGAGGTTCAAAAGAACAGGCCAGGAGGACACTCCATGAAAATGCCATAAGTAAGTATAGAAATGTAGAATGGGGAAGGCCATATGAGACTGTTGGGTGCTTTTGTAAACCAATGGGAGTCTTGAGTGTCAATGATAAGAATGACCTCCTGCAAGTCTGGAGAAAAGGCTCAGTGGTTAAAAGCATGTGTTGTTTTCGCAGAGGACTCCTTGGATGCATCCCAACCCCCAAGTCTGGTGGATCCTATCAAAAGATGGCCTAGTCAGCCATCACTGGAAAGAGAGGCCCATTGGACACACAAAGTTTATATGTCCCAGTACAGGGGAATGCCAGGGCCAAAGAAATGGGAATGGGTGGGCAGGGAAGTGGGGGGGGGGAGGGTATGGGGGACTTTTGGGATAGCATTGGAAATGTAATTGAGGAAAATACATAATAAAAAAATATTTTAAAAAAACTGCCTGTAACTCTGCTCCTTGGAAGCTGACATATTCTCATGCCTCTATAGGCCTCATGCACATAAATGACTCCAGAGGACCTGAGCTCAGTTCCTAAAATCCTCATGGTGATTCATAAATGTCTATAACTCCAGATGATCCAACACTTCTTCTGGATTCAGACACTCATGTAACATACACTCAGACTTTGCCAGCAAAATGCTTACCCACATAGTGATTACCTTATGAATATGCACAATAAACATTAGAAAACACAGCCTTTGCATTGAATTGTATCCACTTATCTTACCATTTCTCTGCTCATCACACTCTTATTATTGATTGGTTTTTACAGTGAATTCTGCATGAGAAACATTAGTATGGAATTTGAAATTGGACCAAATTATGAGTTTGGCAAGCAGGATACTAACAATAAGTGTTATTAAAAATAAGTTTCGAGCCGGGCGTGGTGGCGCACGCCTTTAATCCCAGCACTCGGGAGGCAGAGGCAGGCAGATTTCTGAGTTCGAGGCCAGCCTGGTCTACAAAGTGAGTTCCAGGACAGCCAAGGCTACACAGAGAAACCCTGTCTCGAAAAACCAAAAAAAAAAAAAATAATAAAAAATAAAAAAAAATAAAAAAAAAATAAGTTTCGTAGCTCCTAACATACACTCATGCTCACAAAACTACACAGACCCAAACAGTAAAGGCTAGGATCTGTATCTGAGAAGGGAGACATGTTTTAAGAGAGAGATAAGGACCATAACACATATGTGATATGGATGTGGAAGGGGAATGCAGGGAGAGGAAGAAAACAAGGATGGAGGGTGGAGACATAGGAGACAGGGTAGAGCAACAGGTCAGGACCAGATAAACTAAATGCAGTAGGAAACCTGCTACTTTCTATGTCAATTAAACATAAGGAAAAAAAAAACAAGGTTACATTTGTGTCTACATGAAAAACTAGTCTTGTAGCAGACTTAGAATCAAGAAGATCTCAATGGCTAGCTTGAATGATTAACTTGCATGGCTCAGTATCATGTCTTCTTTCACCAAATGCCTTCCCAATGCAAGGCCATCTTAACCAAAGCCTCCAGTACATGATGAAACAATGAAAAACTAAGGCTACAGGGAAAATACTCGTTTTGACAAAGAAGAAAAATCATTTAAATTTACTCTAAGTCATTTTGGGTAGATGATGTTTACCAAGAGACTAGGCTAAAGTGGACTGAGTATTGAGGGAAAGCCAGGGCTTCTTGGCAGCCAGCAGACTCAAGACACATTTTCTTCAATATGTGTTGGTCTTTATTCCCCTCCATAAGCTTTCAAATTCCAATCACTACCCCACTGAGTCTGGGGAGAAATTGATAAAGCAAATAATACAGGAGACAATCACAAGTGAATTGAATCTGAGCACAATTGAGATGAACTGCAGTGTTTAAAAACAGAAACATTTCAGAGATGAGCTTAAGGGAATCTCTCTCTCTCTCTCTCTCTCTCTCTCTCTCTCTCTCTCCCCTTTTCCTCTCCCTCTCCCTCCCCCTCCCTTTTACCCTCTCTTTCCCTTTACCTCTTCTATCATTTAAGTTTGAGACAAGAAAGAGGAGAACATTTGAGTTAGAAGGGCAGTAAATGGAAGGAGCAGGTTGGAGAAAGGTTATATACTGACTTGGCTAAATGTTTACTTAATTTCGCCAATTGTTTTTTTTTCTTTTTTCTTTTTCTTTTCTTTTTTATTTTTCTTTTGGACATTTTTAAAACTACCTGAGAGGCATTTTGAAGAAAAATTGTTAAAATAAAATGATATTGTCTGTAATCACAGGTGAATTGAATTTTTTCTACATAGGCTATGGTGTGGAAAAGCCTTTTCAAGAGTAGGGTGTGTGTGTGTGTGTGTGTGTGTGTGTGTGTGTGTTATGTGTGTAGACATCACTGAAGTTTTAAGGAAGGAAACTGGAATTGTAAATTTATAATCAAACTGCAAAGGGAATTTAGAGATGATCTAAGCTCTTACTCAAACTGGGCTGAACCCTTTGGGTCATCAAGAAAACACAGAAAAAGCTTCCCCACCACTAATTCAGAAAGAGTCCCTCCATCTGAGATTCTAGAAGTCATAGTTGAAAAGCATGAGGTTGGTGTTTGAACCTGTGTTTTTAATGCATCATTCATAGTTTACAGAAGAAAAGAAAAACAAGGCAAACAAACAAAGAAGCAAACCTGAGTCTCTGACAGGAGGATTTACACAGGTGTTAGCTGACAATGCAGTGAAGAAGAGAATCCAGTGTTCCCAGATTCTGCCATGCTGCATTTCTTGACTATGCCAAAGAAAGAGAAAGAAAAGATTGGACATGACCCTAATTAGGATTTACAGACATCTCAGAAAAGTGCAGACATCATCATGTGACATGATGTGCAGCACCCGATCAGTGATTGCTGAGACCAGGTAAGAAGTGTCCAACCATCCTGAAAGGTGAGGCTAAAGCTCTAGAAATCTACGCCACCCTCAGAGAAATTACAGTGCTGCAGGCAGCCCAGGCATGCTGAGCACAAGGGAGAGTTGGATAGTCTTCCCTAGGGAAGTGCACACTAATTGTTCATCCAATTCTAAAAGGTCTGCCTTGAAAACATACCTGCAAAAACATTATACAGATTGACCAGGTTATATTTAAAAATACATATGTATGTACTCATATGCAAATATATGGATATGCATGTATGCATTAAAGATGATTAAAGAAAAGATGGGCCATAAGTTTGAAAGTGATCAAGATGGGGTATATGGGAGGGTTTGTAGGGAAGAAAGGAAAGGGAAAAATGATATAATATTATAACCTCAAAACTAAAATAAATGACAGTAGCAAAAACATGAAGAAGATACTGTGCTGCCATCTCTTGGGCTCTGGTCTTCAACAGACTCCCTCACTGGAGGTTGAAGAGTGATTTCTCTAAAGACAGTCCACAGTCCTGAAATGAACTCAGGCAGACGGTTTGAGAATACATGAGCAAGGCACTGGCGGGCTAAGACAGAAAAAAAAAAAAATAAGATAAAGTAAAGCTAATTCCTGTAAATATCGAGAGAGCAAGCCAAGCCTACATTTCCTGTAAGTAGCTCTTTCTAATTCAGGAGGATGTTCATGCCAGGAACAGATTCTCAAAATTCAGACTGACCTCAAAATTCACCAGATTCAACCCTGCACTATCCTTGCTCACAGCACCCATGTAAAAATGGGAGATACAGGAAGCTCTGGGTGCTCACTATCTTTAGTTAACCAATTTTGATATCTGTTGTCTCCTTTTTTATTATTAGAGAAGGGAATTCACATATTAACATATAAACAAGGTTATCTGCTCTTTACAATATTTAAAGTTCCTTCCAGGGTCCTTATCTTTCCTTCCCTCTTTTCTTCCCTCCCTCTCTCCCTCCCTTCCCTTCTGTCCCTCCTCCTCTTTCGTTCTCCTCCCCATCCTCCCTCACCATCTCTCCTTCCTTCCTTTTTATTTTCTTACCATTTTGACATCAAATTAAGTTCATTTCCTGCACAACATAGAAACTCTTAAATCCTCTACAGAGAGTTTTTGATATGATAGTATATATAAGTGACCCTAAAAATTCCACCAGAGAACTCCTAAGCCTGATAAACAGCTTCGGTGAAGTAGCTGGATATAAAATTAACTCAAACAAATCAATGGCCTTTCTCTACACAAAGAATAAACAGGCTGAGAAAGAAATTAGGGAAACAACACCCTTCTCAATAGTCACAAATAATATAAAATATCTTGGCGTGACTCTAACTAAGGAAGTGAAAGATCTGTATAATAAAAACTTCAAGTCTCTGAAGAAAGAAATTATAGAAGATCTCAGAAGATGGAAAGATCTCCCATGCTCATGGATTGGCAGGATCAACATTGTAAAAATGGCTATCTTGCCAAAAGCAATCTACAGATTCAATGCAATCCCCATCAAAATTCCAAATCAATTCTTCAACGAATTAGAAAGTGCAATCTGCAAATTCATCTGGAATAACAAAAAACCTAGGATAGCAAAAACTCTTCTCAAGGATAAAAGAACCTCTGGTGGAATCACCATGCCGGACCTAAAGCTCTACTACAGAGCAATTGTGATAAAAACTGCATGGTACTGGTATAGTGACAGACAAATAGACCAATGGAATAGAATTGAAGACCCAGAAATGAACCCACACACCTACGGTCACTTGATCTTCGACAAGGGAGCTAAAAACATCCAGTGGAAGAAAGACAGCATTTTCAACAAATGGTGCTGGCACAACTGGTTCCAAACCCATAGAAGCATTCTGTGCAATCCCGTGGACTGTCCTAGTGAGACAGTCTGCTGCTCAAATTGCTTAACTTCTGCACATCACATCTCAAGTGATTGTGGGGTCTGCTCAGCCTCTGGACTATGATGTCCTGGGGTAGACACTGTGAAGCCACTCTTTCCTATGTAAGTAATCCCAGCAGGGTGTGAGCTTCAAACCAGATATGTGATTGTTTGGAGCAATTAAATCACACTTTATCCTGGTCTCCATATGCTTCCAAAGAATGCATAGCCTACATTCTTTGGGCCATTAGACTTCTCTTTTTTATTAGATATTTTCTTCATTTACATTTCAAATGCTATCCTGAAAGTCCCCTATACCCTCCCACTCACACCCCGCCCTGCTCCCCAACCCACCCACTCCCACTTCATGGCCCTGGTATTCCCCTAAATTGGGGCATATAATCTTCCCAAGACCAAGGGGTCTCTCTTCCCAATGATGGCCAACTAGGCCATCTTCTGCTACATATGCAGCTAGAGACACGAGCTCTGGGGGGTACTGGTTAGTTCATAGTGTTGTTTCTCCTATAGTGTTGCAGACCCTTTCAGCCCCTGGGGTACTTACTCTAGCTCCTCCACCAGGAGCCTGTGTTCCATTCAATAGATGACTGTGAGCATCCACTTGTGGCATAGTCAGGCACTGGCATAGCCTCCCAAGGGGCAGCTATATCAGGGTCCTTTCAGCAAAATCTTGCTGGCATATGCAATAGTGTTTGGGTTTGGTGGCTTTTTATGGGAAGAATCTCTGGGTGGGACAGTATCTGGATAATCCTTCCTTCTGTCTCAGCTCCAATCTTTGTGTCTGTAACTCCCTCCATGGGTATTTTGTTCCCCATTCCAAGGAGAACGAAGTATCCACCCATTGGTCATCCCACTTCTTGATTTTCATGTTTTGCAAATTGCATCTTGGGTGTTCTGTTTCTGGGCTAATATCCACTTATCAGTGAGTGCATATCTAATGACTTCTTTTGTGATTGGGTTACCTCACTAAGGATGATATTCTCCAGAACCATCCATTTGCCTAAGAATTTCATAAATTCACTCTTTTTAATAGCTGATTAGTACTCCATTGTGTAAATGTACCACATTTTCTGTATCCATTCCTCTGTTGAGGGACATCTGGATTCTTTCCAGCTTCTGGCTATTATAAATAAGGCTGCTATGAACATAGTGGAGCATGTGTCCTTATTATACGTTGGAATATCTCTGGGTATATGCCCAGGAGAGGTATTGCTGGATCCTCGGGTAGTACGATGTCCAATTTTCTGAGGAACCACCAGACTGACTTCCAGAGTGGTTGTACCATCTTGCAGTCCCACTAGCAATGGAGGAGTGTTTCTCTTTCACCACATCCTCACCAGCATCTGCTGTCACCTGAATTTTTTTTTTTTTTTTTTTTTGGTTTTTTCGAGACAGGGTTTCTCTGTGTAGCCCTGGCTGTCCTGGCACTCACTTTGTAGACCAGGCTGGCCTCGAACTCAGAAATCCGCCTGCCTCTGCCTCCCGAGTGCTGGGATTAAAGGCGTGGGCCACCACGCCCGGCTCGTCACCTGAATTTTTGATCTTAGCAATTCTGACTAGTGTGAGGTGGAATCTCAGGGTTGTTTTGATTTGTGTTTACCTGCTGATGAAGGATGTTGAACATTTTTTCATGTGCTTCTCAGCCATTTGGTATTCCCCAGATGAGAAATCTTTGTTTAGCTCTTTACCCCATTTTTAATGGAGTTATTTGATTTTCTGGAGTCCAGCTTTTTGAGTTCTTTCTATATATTGGATATAAGTCCCCTATCAGATTAGGATTGGTAAAAATACTTTCCAAATTTGTGGTGGCCTTTTTGTCTTATTAACAGTGTGTTTTGCCTTACAGAAGCTTTGCAATTTTATGCGGTCCCATTTGTTGGTTCTTGACCTTACAGTACAAGCCACTGTTATTCTGTTCAGGAATTTTTCCCCTGTGCCCATTTCTTCGAGGCTTTTTCCCACTTTCTACTCAATGAGTTTTAGTGTCTCTGGTTTTATATGGAGTACCTTGGTCCAAGTAGACTTGAGCTCTGTACAAGGAGATAAGAATGGATCAATTCACATTTTTCTACATGATAACCACCAGTGTTCCCAGCACCATTTGTTGAAAATGCTGTCTTTTTTCCACTGGATGGTTTCAGCTCCTTTGTCAAATATCAAGTGACCATAATCATTTCTGGATCTTCAATTCTATTCCATTCATCAATCTGTCTGTCCCTGTTTTTATCACAATTGCTCTATAGTACAGCTTTAGGTCAGTCAGGCATGGTGATTCCACCAGAGGTTCTTTAATTGTTGAGAATAGGTTTTGCTATCCTAGGTTTTTTGTTATGCCAGATGAATTTGCAAATTGCCCTTTCTAACTTGGTGAAGAATTGATTTGGAATTTTGATGGGGATTGCATTGAATCTGTAGATAACTTTCAGCAAGATAATCGTTTTGACTATACTAACCCTGCCAATCCATGAACATGGAAGATCTTTCCATCTTCTGAGATCTTCTTCAATATCTTTCTTCAGAGACTTGAAGTTCTTATCCTACAGATCTTTCACTTCCTTAGTTATAGTCACACCAAGGTATCTTATATTATTTGTGACTATTGTGAAGGGTGTTGTTTTCCTAATTTCTTTCTCAGCCTGTTTATCCTTTGTGTACAGAAAGGCCATTGACTTGCTTGAGTTAATTTTATATCCAGCTACTTCACCGAAGCTGTTTATCAGGTTTAGGAGTTCTCTGGTGGAACTTTTAGGGTCACTTATATATACTATCATATCATCTGCAAAAAGTTATATTTTGACTTCTGTCTTTCCAATTTGTATCCCATTAATCTAATTTTGTTTTCTAATTGCTCTGGTTAGGATTTCAACTACTATATTGAATAGGTAGGGAGAAAGGGGGCAACCTTTTAGAGTCCCTGATTTTTGTGGGATTGCTTCAAGTTTCTCTCCATTTATTTTGATGTTGGCTACTGGTTTGCTGTAGAATGCTTTTATTATGTTTAGGTATGGGCCTTGAATTCCTGATCTTTCCAAGACTTTTATCATGAAGGGGTGTTGGATTTTGTCAAATGCTTTCTCAGCATATAATGAGATGATCATGTGGTTTGTGTCGTTGAGTTTGTTTATATATTGGATTATGTCGATGGATTTCTGTATATTAACCATCCCTGCATCCCTGGAATGAAGTCTACTTGGTCATGATGGATAATTGTTTTGATATGTTCTTGGATTCAGTTTGCAAGGATTATATTGAATATTTTTGTATCAATATTCATAAGGGAAATTGGTCTGAAGTTCTCTATCTTTGTTGGGTTTTTATGTGGTTTAGGTATCAGAGTAATTGTGGCTTCATAGAATGAATTGAGTAGAGTACCTCCTGTTTCTATTTTGTGGAATAGTTTGAGGAGAATTGGAGTTAGGTCTTCTTTGAAGGTCTGATAGAACTCTGCGCTAAACCAATCTGGTCCTGGGCTTTTTGGGGGTTGGGAGAATATTAATGACTCCTTCTATTTGTTTAGGGAAAATGGGAATGTTTAGATCTTTAATATGATCCTGATTTAACTTTCATACCTGGTATCTGTTTAGGAAATTGTCCATTTCATCCAGGTTTTCCAGTTTTGTTGAGTATAGCCTTTTGTAGTAGGATCTGATGATATTTTGGATTTCCTCAGGTTCTGTTGTTATGTCTCCTTTTTCATTTATGATTTTGTTAATTAGCATACTGTCCCTGTGCCCTCTAGTTATTCTGGCTAAGGGTTTATCTATCTTATTGATTTTCTCAAAAAAACAGCTCCTGGTTTGGTTGATTCTTTGTATAGTTCTTTTTGTTTCCACTTGGTAGATTTCAGCCATAAGGTTACTTATTTCCTGCCATCTACTCCTCTTGGGTAAATCTGCTTCCTTTTGTTCTAATGCTTTTTGGTGTGCTGTCAAGCTGCCAGTGTATGCTCTCTCTAATTTCTTCTTGGTGGCACTTAGAGCTATGAGTTTTCCCTTAGAACTGCTGTGATTGTGTCCCATAAGTTTGGGTGTATTTTGCTTTCATTTGCATTAAACTCTAAAAAGTCTTTAATCTCTTTATTTCTTCCTTGACTGAGTTATCATTGAGTAAAGTGTTGTTCAGATTCCATGTGAATGTTGCCTTTCTATTATTTATGTTATTGAAGATCAGCCTTAGTCCTTGGTGATCTGATAGGGTGCATGGGATATTTTCAGTATTTTTGTATGTGTTGAGGTCTCTTTTATATGGTTAATTTTGAAGAAGGTACCATGAGGTGTTGAGAAGAAGGTATACTCTTTTATTTTAGGATAAAATGTTTTGTAGATATCTGTTAAATCCATTTGTTTCATAACTTCTGTTAATTTCAATGTGTCTCTACTTAGTTTCTGTTTCCAGGATCTGTCCATTGATGAGAGTGGGTTGTCGAATTCTCCCCCTATTATTGTGTGAGGTGCAACATGTGGTTTGAGTTTTAGTAGAGTTTTCTTAATGAATGTGGATGCCCTTGCATTTGGAGCATAGATATTCAGAATTGAGAGTTCATCTTGGAAAATTTTACCTTTGATGAGTATGAAGTACCCCTCCTTGTCTTTTTTGATAACTTTGGGTTGGAAGTCGATTTTACTCAATATTAGAATCCAGCCTTTTTCTTCAGACCGTTTGCTTGGAAAATTATTTTCCAGCCTTTTATTCTGAGGTACTGTCTGTCTTTGTCCCTGAGGTGGGTTTCCTGTATGCAGCAAAATGTTGGGTGCTGTTTATGTAACCAGTCTGGTAGTCTACGTCTTTTTACTGAGGAATTGAGTCCATTGATATTAAGAGATATTAAAGTTATTGTTGCTTCCTGATATTTTTGTTATTAGAGTTGGGATTCTGTTCTTCCGGCTATCTTCTTTTAGGTTTGTTGAAGGATTACTTTCTTGCTTTTTCTAGGGCATAATTTCCCTCCATGTGTTGGAGTCTGGTGTATTTCTGATAGGTCTTCCTGTACATGTTACTTGACCTCTTTCCCTTACTGTTTTTAATATTCTATTTTTATTTAGTGCAATTGTTCTTTTGATTATTATGTGTTGGGAGGAATTTCTTTTCTGGTGCAGTTTATTTGGAGTTCTGTAGGCTTCTTTTATGTTCATGTGCATAGGGAAGTTTTCTTCTATAATTTTATTGAAGATATTTACTGGCCCTTTAAGTTGAAAATCTTCATTCTCATCTACTCCTATTATCCATAGGTTTGGTCTTCTCATTGTGTCCTGGATTTCCTGGATGTTTTGAGTTAGGACCTTCATGCATTTTTCATTGTCTGTGATTGTTGAGTCCATGTTTCCTATAGAATCTTCTGCACCTGAGATTCTCTCTTCCATCTCTTGTATTCTGTTGCTGATGCTCACATCTATGGTTCCTGATTTCTTTCCTAGAGTTTTTCTCTCCAGAGTTGTCACACTTTGTGTTCCTTTCCATTTTTAGGTCTTGGATGGTTTTATTCAATTCCATCACCTGTTTGGTTGTGTTTTGCTATAATTCTTTAAGGGATTTTATGTTTTTTCTTTAAGGGCTTCTAGCTGTTTAGCAGTGTTCTCTATTTCTTTATGTGATTTATTAATGCCCTTGTTAAAATCCTCTACCAGCATCATGAGATATGATTTTAAATCCAAAACTTGCTTTGGGGGTGTGTAGGGGTATTCAGGACTTGCTGTAGTGGGCATACTGGGTTCTGAGCACTGGTCAGAGCACTATCTGCAGGCAAGCTCTCCTCTTGCATGGGAGGTACACAAAGGTCTGGAGCTCAGATCCACCTCTTGGCTGAAATTGAAGGGCTAAAGTGACTCTGTCTAAGAAGCTCTGTTGCTCCTGCAGCCCAGGCACTCTCATGTGCTGACTGGTCTCTGAGAGACCTAAGATACAAGATGGTGGTCTCACCTGAGTCCCAGGTTCAGAGCCCTCCCTGGAGGCCGACTCTCCTCTGGTGAGAGGAGGTCAGGGTCTGGGTCTCAGCTCTGCCTCCTGACTAAGGATGAAGGCCTTAAGGGACCCAGTCCAAGAAGCTCTGTAGCTTCTGTGGCCCATGTGCTCTCCTGAGCAGACTGGTCTCTGAGAGACCTAGGATACAAGATGGCGCTCTCACCTGAGTCCCAGGGTAGAGTCCCCTCTGGAGGCCAACTCTCCTCAGTGATTCCAAAATCCTGGGTGTACTAGGGCGCTTGTGATATGTAGAGTCCTCTGGGGACCTTGGGACCATTGGCCAAGTTCGTGCCCAAGGTGGCACAGGGCTGCCTGGCCGTTAGACTTCTTAACTGTTTTGTTCATCATTTTACCACATTCTCTCTCTGCAGTACTCACCTAACCTTGTCAGATTGATTGGAAGCTGGAAACTCTTCTGGAGCTTTCATAAGTCTTAATATTGCCCTCTTTGAACATAAGAGAATTTTAAAGCTCTATAGTGATGCTTGTCGTACATGGGTGTAGGACCATTTGCTAGTAGATGGGTTGCCCCTCAGGTGATGTATTCCTGAAGCAGACTTAGTTCCCCTGTTCTAGAGCCATCAGTTGCCAACAGCATCTCAGCATGTGGTAAGCCTATTCATGCTGGGAATTTTGCTGACTCTATCTTCTTCTGGTCTCACATATGCAGTTATGGTCACCTGAGAATTCATGTGTTCAGGGGCTCTATTTCCTCTGGCAAATGACGTTTCACTGTAGAATGTCTGCTACCTCTGGCTCTTTTTTTTTTTTAAGATATTTTCTTTATTTACATTTCAAATGTTATCCCAAACATTCCATATACCCTCCCCCTGCCCTGCTCCCCTACCCACCCACTCCCACTTCTTGGCCATGGTGTTCCCCTGTACTGTGGCATATAAAGTTTGCAAGACCTAGGGGCCTCTCTTTCCAATGATGGCCGACTAGGCCATCTTCTGCTACATATACAGTTAGAGACATGAGCTCTGGGGATACTGGTTAGTTCATATTGTTGTTCCACCTATGGGGTTGCAGACCCCTTCAGCTCCTTGGGTACATTCTCTAGCTTCTCCATTGGGAGCCCTGTGTTCCATCCTATAGATGACTGTGAGCATCCACTTCTGTGTTTGCCAGGCACTGGCATAGCCTCACATGAGACAGCTACACTCATTCTGCCTCCTGTTCCATGACAATCTCTGAGCCCTGCAAGGAAAAAGTGTAATATTCAATGAAATGTTCAAAAGAGAGTGGGAAAGCACATGTAGTTGGAGCAGAGAAGTGAGAGAGGCTAAACGGAGAAAATTGAAGGGGAAGGAAGTAACAATTGTTTCCCTTGAGCCAGACATTATGTAGCTCAAAATGCATTTGTCTTCTCAAATAGCTACCTTGTATCTTTGGTTCAGGCTGATTTTCTAGTTGTTTAAATTGGAGAGTGATTTTCTTATAACTACTTGTACCTATGTTTGCTGGAACATGAAAACAATGACTAGATTATCTCAACTACAGACCTAAGCACTTATAATACCAAAATAATTAAAAGTTCAAATCCTGGCTATCTCAGTTTTTAGCTGTATAGCCCAAGAAAGTAGCATCTCTTCTATAAACTTCAGTGTTTTGAGCCATCGACAGTCATAATATAGCACATAAATCATAGATTTTTCTGTACATAATAAACTATGAATAATATATCAAAGCATTTCTTATATTTCTAACAGATATTAGATGCTAAATAAATGCTTATACTTTTTATATGTCTGAACCTATTACTTTAGTTTGGCAAGATTATTTAAGTTATATATGTGAACTAGCTTATTAAATTGACCCTCTTAAATTTGCACCAAATGAAAATGCAATTAGTCTCCCTCCAGTGTTCCCAGACATGGCATTGATTGAGGAGATAGAAGAAAGATAGGGGCTCTGACACAACTTATCTTAGACATATCGATTCACACTTTCTTAAAAATGCATTTGTTCAATGCTTTATATGAAAGAATCTATAACATGTATCACAAAACCTCAGGCTCTTCTTCCACATTTATTTTCAGTGTGTTAACTGCTGTGCTAAAGGGCCAAGATGCAGGGCTTTTGGCCACCAGACATATATGCTATATCCTGTGTTGATGCCTGAAGGCAATACTAACTGTTTTCCCATCCACGTTAGGGATATTTAAAAGTTCGGGCCAAAGGAACAGCCTACTGTTCTGTGACAACCAGACCAACTTTGAGGCAAGTCAGGGTTCAATATGGTATTATTGCAGACCACATCTTATATTGTATTTTCAGAACATCTCATTCCAGTCTCTAAATAATTTTAGCATAACTGTTGGTCTTTCAAGATCCTATGAACAACCTGAGTTCAGACATTCCATTTTCCACCAGCACCTCATTCATTTCATTCCCTCTAAAGGGAGAGACTTCTCCAACCATACATGCATGCATGCATGAACATGCACACACACACATACTGCACATGCACAGAACTTACAAGTCATTATTGGAATCACTTTTTGGCAAACAAACTGCAGACTGTACATGGACCTCAGACCCTGCTTTAGCAGTGTCTTTCCAAAGTTTTCCCACATGTCCTGAAAAGGCATCTCAGTGCTTCACATGTATGTAAGCCTGTGTTGTTGATACCCACTTCATCCCCAAATAATAGAAACAGCAAACATGGATGATATAAATAAAAGGGAAGCCTTTGACAATCTTTCATTTACCTAGTTCTACATCTCAAGCCTCTCCCAGGATGCATTATGGAAGTTATAAAATACACATTGAATTATCTGTTCTGTACCTGGTCATGGATGAAGGTCTTTGCAAACTTCATTTTAAAAATACTAAATAGATTAAGTCCTTCCTATTCTTTTTGCCTTCAGTGGGCTCACTAGCATAAGAGGAGAGTGTGTGCTCACACGTGAAATGGGTTGAACAATTATAGCAAGCATTCAAGAGCTGGATATTAAAGGCCATACGTGCCTTATACCTTCTGAGGAGACACAGCATACTACTGGATGAGTGACCAGGGAAGGATTTTTAGAATATGTGACCCTTCACATCACTGCACAAAGATAGACAAGATTTTGTATAGGAAAAATGACATTTCTAGCATTTTTCCAATCATTAAACTACAGTACTGCCAGGATTCATCCAGTGGCTTCTATTTAATTCAAAGCCAAATGTTAATCGCAGACCCTGGTATGCCTATAAAGAGCTGCCTCTTCTTTCCCTGGGGCATCCCAGGGTGTGGGGCCTGCCAGAGGTCAGTGGGAATGAACGTTGAAGACTGATTAATTGTATGAAGAGTATTTCTTAAAATACAGACATGATTCTATACATCAAGAAAGTGTTTTTTGAAGATAGTAGTTTTCATTTATGTTGAAGTTTTGTGATTCTTAGAACCACAGGTATCATTAAAAAAAGAAAAGCAAGAGTGGTTAAGCATCAATTAAAGTTATTCATCAAATGATGGAACCCGGTATCACATAATTGAAAGGAAGAGAAATCCAGTAAGTTAGGAACTCAATTCAATCGGTTGACTTTTAATATATATTTTCTTCCTCCTTTTCTTCCTTCCTTCCTTCCTTCCTTCCTTCCTTCCTTCCTTCCTTCCTTTCCTTCCTTCCTTCCTTGCTTCCTTCCTTCTTCCTTCAATCCTTCCTCCCTTCCTCCATCTTCATTTTCCTTCTAGACATTAGCTCAAACTACTCTATTTTCGAGATACCAAATAAAGTATAAGTAGTCAGAATGCAAAAAGTAATTAGTATTGGTTATAGCAGCAATGATTATGAGCTGAGGTAGGATAAATTCAGTTTTCTAGACATCAAATATTGGTTGAAGTTGATTCCATGCCACACATCAATCATTAAATTTCTATAGACACAAGATATACAAGTAAGGCAGAAACAGAGCAGAGTTTAGATTTTGAGAGTTTGGTGTTCTGAAATCAGTCCTCACACAAGCTAAGGATATATTGGACAACCATTTCTTTCAAAGACCATCATGGAGGTTTGCATTATTCCATCAAAACTTGAGAAAATGAAACTAAACAGAGGCAGATCCATTTAAAACTGGTTCCCCTGGGGCATGATGCATATGAAGGGAACAGAGTATCTGGGATGATGTGAGGAACACAAGGATTTTAAAATCAGGCTAGTCATCACAACTTGACATGACCAAGAACAATGTATATAAAGTGTCTACGCTCATTCATTACAGAACTGAGGGAAAATCTTACAGAGTACTCAGCACATGGCTCAGTTCTCAAATCCAGACAGCTGTTGGTGGCTCAGTGCTTACACTTAAATGTGACATTCAGATCCACAGGCCATTGAAAGTCACCAAGACTTCACAACTGCCATAAGGCAAAGACTATGTCCCCCATACTTGAGAGCCTTTTGACATATGGGACACCTATGGAGAGGACCTTTGTGAAAATGCTAGAATGGCTCCCAAGCTACTTATGTAGGGAAACCCCAGACTAGGTCTTCAATACTTCTGCAAGACCACCAGCTTATCATTTAACAAATGCAAAAGATGCAGAAACCATGAAACAAAATATTGATTTTTCTCAGAATGGCAGGAGAGTAGCAACTTTTAATAAAAAATACAAAAAAATCTAGTATCATTTTCTAACTTACTGAAACAAACAAAAAAAATCTTCCTTTCTCCTTTATTTTTGTGAGATTATGATTACTCTAATTTAATACTACTTCAATAAGCCATCAAAACGAAAGGTAAAAGCATGGTACTAAATCAAGATGCAGACTACTGAAAAGTTCTATGGTTTAACATATCTATGAGAAATATGTTTAAGAGTGCATTCACAAATGTTAATGCAGAGAAAAACTCCCTGAAAGGGACTTCCTAGCTGAGCATGGCATTTCCAGTATTAGAAAATACATAAATGAACAGCATTATCTTCCAATGTAAGAGAGACTATCAGAGCATTTTTGTTTTAGTTATGTATGTATGTGTTCATCTGTGAGAGTTTGCATATGAGTGCAGTGCCTACGGAGGCCAGAAGAGGGCATCATATCTTCTAGAGCTGAAATTACAGGAAATTATAAACTACTTAACATGGATGCTAGGAATTGAACTCAGGTCTCAGCAGGTATTCTTAACTGCTTAGCCATGTCTTCAGCCCTGATAGGATTTTTTTTAAATTGACATAGAAATCTTGATTTGAGGGTTCAGAGAGAAAGACTATAATCCTAGAAAAAAAAAGACAGCAATTTCAGAGTGTAGTTATACCCAATTAAATACATAAATGGATCCCAGTGGCAACATGTTCCTTGTACCTTCCCCATTGTTCTGGGTTCCAGAATCTAAGATACTCACACAGCTTTTATATTTTGATAAACCTTAAACAGCTCAATGTCTGGGCCACTTTCTAACCTCCACACAGCTAATCCATCTTCCTCTGATATTCCCAAGCTATTACTTACTAAAATCTATATTTCATCTTTGCTACCCTGGACCCAGCCAGGCAGCCATCTTGGGGCCACTCTTCCCTGGCTACTACATGGTGGCTGTGCTCTCTATCCCACACCTTCTCAAGCATGACATCTTTCCTCTCCTTCTCCCAGCTTGGTGGATCTCTTTCTTTTTCCCCATTCTCCCTGTCCCTACCCTGGGAATACTAAAAGTCCCACCTATGTCTGCCCTGACTAGTCATTGGCTGCCAGCGTATTTATTTACTAATCAGAACCAACTAGGTGCAGGGTCCCTAAATGTCTTAAGAACAAACACTGGTGTCAGAATTTTGGGGGTCCCAAAATAGTATAATACTAGCTACATTAGACCAAACTTACTATAGGAGAGAGACTCTACTCTTCCATCCATACATATCAATAAATATATACTAAGATAGAGGGTGTGTTATGTCAAAGAGATCACTGGGGTAGGTGATTGAAGCTGGAGAAAACTTTATGGACCCATATGCCTACCATGGCAAAAATTACACTACTGAATATTCATTATCCATTAATATGCATCTTTCTGGTCCCTGTGCTCATTTGTCCTTGATCCATATGCATACTCCATTGCGCACATCATTCAAGAAATCTTCCATTGTGAATTAAAATCAATAGGTTGACATAGCTGTCTTTCTAAATCTGTGCCTTCAATGTGATTAGAAAACAACCTAAGCCTATAACCTGTGCCAGACACTGAGGCATGGTAAATGAACCAGGAGGAATGACTCCTTGTATACCTGAAGTCCTAAGGGGACCAAGAGATGAGACATCAGCCAATGTCTTGTTACCATAGAGCTCTTAGACACAGAGGAGAACTCAAAGCTCTCCCTCTGGCTTGGTATTTGTCATGATTAATAGGTTGCAGCTAGAATATCTCCTCCAGAGTAGGTCTTACAGATTAATAAATATTTGTTGATTGATGAACAGAATTAAAACAAATGAACAAAAATAGTGACACTGAGTCTCTTTCTTGAACCTTGAGAGTTCAATGCATTACTTGTATCTAAAGGTAAAAACTCAAAGCAATAGCCAATCTTCTTCCCTAATAAGTGAAAGTATAGACATCCATGGAAATCCTTAACTAACCCTGCCCATCCTTGTGCCTGACATCTCACTTCTTATTAATGTAATGACATCATACAGATTTGGAAAATAGATAATGGTGACCAACCAGAAAGTTTTCTATTATATTTTCATAATACAGACCTGCTCTCTGAATGTCGGTGCTAAGACTAGTAGATTTTAGAATAAAGTCAGGATAATTTTTGACAGAAACTGCTAAGTTTTCTGAAGAAATCAGCCACTTCCAGGTCCCATCTTATTGCTCACAGGACCAGAAAAGACAGCTTACCTTAAGGACCTTACCCTACAATTTCATATAAAATAAGATCTAGAACATTCCTCTGAGTCACACCAACTGGCTCTATCCTTGAAAGTCAAATCCATAATCATTGTCCAACATAGCTCTGAACCCATCCATGACTCCAGAGACACAATGGGTGTTTAAATCTTTTATAAACAAGATTATAGTGACACTGCCAACAAATAATAGTAATAGGGGAATAGTGGAAATTTTAAATAGAAGTAACAAGATAAAGGGCAGCCTATGCCAAGAGTCAGTCTAAGAATGAATCAAAAGAAAAACAACAACAACAACAAAAACCAAAAAACCAAAACAAAACTTGGAAGCCTTAAAGCAAATCCTTTCTAGAAAATTTCAAGCAGAGTTAGCAAAGTTTATGATCCAACCTGATTCACCAAAATGGTATGGCTGCCAATGCATTTTTTAAAAGAAAAATTAACAAGATTACTTTCCAGATCTATGGGGGTGGTAGACCAGCTGTCTCACATACCAGTAATAAATTTAATTCTCTAAGTAGAATGGGGAAGGGGGTGGCATCCTGTCTTTAAGTGCTACTCTAAAACATGTAAGAGTATAGCAAACATTGTGAGGAGTACAACTGAAAGCAGAGACAATATTCAACTGGGTAAGTAGATTGGGAGATTGGGAGATGCTGGAAATCATGTTAAAGCATTCCATGTTTACCTGGTGGAGAAAGAAACATCCATTTGCAAAGCTCTAAAAGACCAAGCAGAGTTCAGCTGGTAGGATTGGCAGAACATAAATTATTAAATTTACAAAAGGGACACATGACCATTCTATAGACTCCATCAACCCATGATGAAGAGGGTCAAGTCAAACAGTATTTGAGTCAAGACTGAACATGCACCTGAGTAGCGCCTGGTATTAGAAGGACTTAACATGAAGATTTCAGCATAGTTCTTCCCACGCAGTTCCACCAATTTCCCAGTTCTCACTGAAGGTCATGGAAAACAGGTCAGGTCTCTGTGTGCAACTTTTCATCCCTTGTTCATCTTCTCATTCTCTAAAATTGCCACTCTCATCACAGGGTGCAATAGCATACTGTCTTCTTGTGCTTCCTTGCTCCCTTGAGAAATGTGTTCCAGTTTGGGTAATTACATTCTGCCAGGCTAAATTATCCTTGCAGTTTACATTGAGTAAGGCATTTTTCTTTAATATCTATCCTAAATTGTTGCATAGTGTTTCTGTGTACCAGTAAATATTACATACATGCCACAGTAATAGTCAGATGCTTGGAAACAGCCCGCCCTATTTAGAGGAGAACAAGGAAGGACTAAAACTAATTAAAACTTACTTTGATAATTCATATTCCTTCTGCATATTTGGTCCTTTATGCTGTTGTTTATGGAAAATGGCATCATATAACCTGGTCTTATTTTCCTGATTTTTTGCAAATCTCTTCAGCATCCATATCTTCCAATGTCCTCTTTACCCAGAGGACACTCCAAAACTAAGCTTGCAAATAGTAAGCAATAATGAGAGGAGGGGAATGAGGTTGTTCCTGTACCCCTTTATCACAGAGAGAAGTTTTAAACACCATTCTGCACATTCCACCATGGTCATAGTTGCTCTACTCCAAAGCTGCATCCCCTTTTATATAGATTTTTTTTCACTTGTCTGCCTCCTTATTAAGAGTATTTATTCGACTCCCGTTGCTGACCTTGGCAGTTTATTGCAAATATTATTTCTCTTGCTTGCTCACTCTCTCCCTTTCCCTCCCATGCATATAATCCCTTTCCTCTTCTGACCCCATTCTTTAACAGTCTCAGTATCTCAAGATTACAAGCTTGCTTCTGTGCATCATCTTTCACTCGTGGTTTTGCACTACGTAAGGCACACTGGGACACACAGTGGCTTGGAGACCCTCAGGATAAGTGGATGATTTGCACCTGCTGGTCCTTCCACTGGGACATAGACCACATGTTGTTGACTATGTCCATAAGTTCTTGACTCTGAGGTCCTAGAGAGCAGGGGCTGAGTCTGCTTTTCCATGGATTCAAAGGGTTAACATAAGCCTCAACTAAGTGAGTGTCCAGGAGATGCTGCTGGAACTGCTATGGAAGTGAATAACATCAATTACACCTGATCTTTTATATCCTAAACCCCTCAATTTTAGGCATATTTCCAGAGATTGGGAGCTCTTCAATCTAATTTCTAAGCCTACATTTCATATCTCTGTGAGATTTGGGTCTTTCTCCATTGTCATTTATTGCATTATTAATTTAATTATAGATTCATCCTTTCATTTGGATAGGAGGATACTATGGGCTTGGAATTGAACTGCATGCAGGATAGAGATAAGTTACATTGAGGAATTAGAATATAGGCCATAATACAAATAATAACAAAATGTTTATATAAAGAAATAGCTTAATTTCTATGATAAAATCAGTGTGAGAAAAGAAAATATGATAGCTGGAACAGTATCTCATGAAAGTCATCAACTGGATCCAACTGGTGTATCTGCGTCACCTTGTCTATTGGGTTAAGGAGGTAGCATGAAATTTCTCTTCATTCTTCTTCTCAGTTCATTCACTGGACTAGGACAAAGATCCATGGGGCAGAACTCAAGTGTGGTTAAGGCTTCAACCTTGCCACAGGCCTTGTGTTGATCTTGAAAAGCCTCATCATCTGTAGACCTCCAATTCTGTAGAAGTGTAAAGGATGGAATGGCATAGATTTTCCTATGGTCCTTCAGTCTCTGACATTTTATCCATCTTGGGGCAGATGCCTTTACTTACAGTGAGCAGCAGGCATGTATGACTGTACCGCTCTTTAGTCCTAAAATCGCTTAATTAGGTAAAGAACACCACATACATTTTTCTTCAACTGAACTTTAGATAATTTTTGCCCATACAGTTTACTGTTTCCTCCATACAGTTTCCTTATCTATTTTAAAACTGATTCACAAATGGTTGCAAGAATTTGGGGGCTTTACTCTGGCTGTTTTGCAATTCAGACAAGTGATTAGAATACTCCCAGCACATACACTTAATCAAAACAAGCCCAATTAAGCTCACTACTCCACATTCCACCTCATTAGCTTTCTGTTCCTAAAATATAACAGATGTCATTGCTGCAGGCCTGGAGGTACAGACACATTTTTCAGCTAAGCACTTACAATGCAACCTAAGTTAGAGGAAGATTTAATTATTACTTTCATTGTCGTGGCTTCCTGTGGAAGCTCATTTTTCACTTAATAGCAATCTCTTCTACCTAGTTGCCCACTGCCACCAAAATAGTGTGTCTTTCTCCTAAAATAGTGAGTTCATAAAAAGTATCATTCCAGCCCTCTCCTTCCTCTTGAAAATTGATTTGGCTCCTCTTGGACTCAGCCAACCTAGCACATCTTGTGAGGTGTATGAGAAGAGGAACAGACAGAAAACCATGGATTCTTTGTCTTTTAGTGATATTTGGGTTCTGGTTTTGGATATTCAAGATGTTTGTTGGTACAATAGTATATTGTACTACCACCTTTGGTACAGTTGTATATTGTTGCTTTTCATATTAATCATGGTTCTCTTGAGTATTACAATTATAAAATGAATCTCTCTGTTCCCCACTTTCTTTCTTTCTCCTGGCTCTCTCCTATATACATACATACATACATATACATATATATATGTATATATGTTTCATATTTATGTGTGTGTATATCTTATTAGAATGAATTACAGGTTGTAGTTAGGTAATCCAACAATGGCTGACTATGAATGGAAGATCCAAGAACCCAGCAGTATAGTTGCTTATTCGATGAGACTGGATATCTCAGCTGCTATTTAGTATGTACCAGAATACCACAGTAGGTTCTATTGAAAGAATGGACTTGTTAGCAAGGTCAACAGCAAAGCAGGCAAAAGTCAAAAGTTCCCTTCTTCTATGTCTTTATATATGCTTGCAGCAGAAGGCATGGCCCACTTTAGAGGTGGAGCTTCTTACCTTAAAAGATATGAATTAAAGGTGTGTCTTCTGTCTCAAAGATCTGCATTAGAAAAGGCCTTTCCCACTTTAAGGGATTTAATTAAGTGAAAAGCTCTCATTATGCAGCTAATTAGAAGGTTTGATTAATTTTAGATGTAGTCAACTTGACAAGCAAGAATAAGCACCAAACCCTTGGTTTACCCTGCCTCCCTTCCCTGTTCTGTATTATCATGCTCTTGACATCAATTTGTTCACACCTGGACTCTAATATCTTTCCCCCTCCCCCTCCACCTCTCCCCCTTCTCCTCCTCCTCTTCCCCCTCCTCCTTCTTTCTTTCCTTCTTTCTTTTGTTTTTTGTTTTTTGTTTTTTGGGTTTTTTTTTGTGATTCCCAGATCTGATCACAGACTGGCCCACATCATGTCCTTTCTCTCCTCTAGAAGAGGAAAGGGAAATTGATGAAAAAAACCTGAATCCAAATTCAGGTATAGATAAAATAAATGAATGTAGTTTTCTGAAAGGAAACATTGACAACTGATCCTGTTAAGTCAAATGGCTATTAACCATTGGTTAAAAAAACAAATAGCTGTAAGTTTCAATGATACATATTATTCACTGATTGAACTGGGTTCTCTTTCAATGTAATTATTAATTCACTAAACCTGGCATGCCTATAGTTATTAGATATGTTCTTAGTTGTGGAAATGCCATATTTTAGAGTTCTGGAAAAGCAATAAATTTTCTTATATGTCATATATACATACAAGCATTCATCTGTGCCTTCTTTCAAAAGCCTATGGAGGGAACTGAGTCATAAGATTCAAGGTAAATTTGACATTTTATCTGCTTTTGCAGTGGGTTTTGTTCAGCTATATGTCTCTTTGCCTTTCATTCCTTGTTTTCTATTTCTCTAACGAGACTCCAGGCAGTTTTCTTCTGAGACATCAGGAAGCAAGAAGGATTCTAACAAAGCTCCATCTCCTGATGGAGCATCCCGTTCCTTTAGTTTGCAGCAGATGGATAGACCTCCTACACCTTTGCAGTTTTTGATACCTACATTCACCATCAACACATAAAAAATTGCCAATCTTGGAGGAACATGGAGAATGTTCTTTCAAATCTGGAGACAATTTCCAAGACATTCTATTTATTCTGAATAATGACATTGTTACCAGAATTTGTACATATTTGCCTAGATTGGTCAACTTGAAAGTCCAGTTTCTGTGGCCTCTGTGCCCCAGTCATAGTGTGTTTGATGCCTCCTCCATTGCTACAGTACCATATCACAGAAAAGCAAACAAATGACTAGAGTCAAATCCTGGCCTCTTAGTTTTTAAGATCCTTGAAAGAAGGACATTAGCCTTGTTCATGACTTTATGTAGCAAGCCTAGAGTACAGTTGAACATAGAGCAGGCAATATAAATGGTGAATGAGCCAGATTGTTGGATAATTCTCTAAATGGTGAACTAGCCGCATCTTGTTATCCTGACGGCTCTTTGACAAAGAAGAAAAGTTGGCCAACTTTATATAACTCATGCTAAATCTGCTCCTACTTACTTTTTGGATAGTTTTGGAGCTAAGGATGAATTTTGAAGTTATAAAATATCAAAAATAAAGTCCAAATAAAAATAAAATTTAGTAATGCTTAAAATATTTTTAAAATTAAATTTAGTATGCTTTATTACAATATTTTTAAATTAAATTTTAGTATTGATTTATTAAAACAAATGGAAATGTTGTTTAGTAAATTATTAGACAAGCTATTGGTAAAAGAAAGGTTCCCAAAAAGAATTCTCCCCTGATCTCTTGAAATGTCCACAGTGCTCAGACCTCCTCCACATGCCTATCACAACATGCCTACATCCACTTCCTTCCTCACTTTCCCATACTGTGCATAAGTGCTTTTCCTGGATACTTCCTTTCTTGGGGGGAGGATACAAACTTTGTCTTCTTTGAATTCACAGTTCTTAGAACTCTACCTGCAAAGTCGGAGAAGGAAGGAAACAGCGCATGAACAAACAAGCTTTGATATTCAAAGTCATTCCTGACACCACATTGGCAAAGCCAAGCCTGACTCCAGGGAGAGGGGAGAAGTGATCTTTAATCACAGGGTGCCTCTGCAAACAGCTGCTGTTGGAGCCCAGAGAAAGACTTTGTTCTCCTTAGTAGGTTAAATATGCCTCTCCACAAATGTGTTAACCTCCTTCCTTTGCTTAGCAAATCCTCTTTTCATGAGCTGTTCAAAGATAAACTTTATCCCCAGGTTGGATTATCATAACCTTCAAATCAGTCACCCTACATTAAGCTCTCTCCCTTCTTAAAGAGAAATTACACTGAGGCCCAAATCAACTATCGTTCTCTTCCTTTTATAGCCCAACATCCTGAACTAGTCTTTTATAATCTCTCATTGAAAACCAGGGTCATCACTAATGCTTTCTTGATACCCAGACACTTTAGAGGTTTCTTTCTTTCCCTTGCCTGTCAATGTTGGAAATCTCCAAACTCCTATGTAGGTTCCCTTCTAACACCATGTGCTCTCAAATTAGCTTGTTCACTTCCCTAACATGTGTAGGCTTGCCATAGACAAATAAGCACTTTAGAGCTCTGAGCTTATCAGTCAGGTACAGGACTAGAATTATACATTGGCTATGAGACAGTCACTTGAAAGATACTTGAATGCCCATAGACATTAAATTTTTAATATTCTGTAAAAGGTACCCAGACAGCCTGGGGAGATGATATATCTGTTGTGCAACTGTAAGGACGATCCCCAGGAAGCTTATAAAAATGCAGGTGAGTGTAGTGGTCAGCCTGTAATTCCAGCACTTATAGGTAGAGACAGGAGATCCCTGGAGTAAACTGGTTAGAGTATCCAAATTAACAAGCTCCAAGTTTAGCAAGAGACTCTGATTCAGTAAATGAAATGGAAAGGGATTGAAAAATATATCCAAAGATACACAACATACACAAGGAAACACACAGGAGTATTTGTACATTCATATATACACAAACACACAAACAACAACAACACACACACACATACATACGTACATACATACATACATACACATGCTCCTATGCTCATGACAAGACATAGGCCAATGTACATATATATATATATATATATATGCATGCATAGCACACATAAATAAACATGTATAAGCAAGAGTTAAAATTAAAACATTAAAAATAAAGTAGAATGCCCACCCTTATCCCTGCCCCCAAGTCCCTCATATTTGATTACCTATTTCAAAGAATACTGTCATCACATATCCCAGTCTTAGGCTATTCAACATCACTCACAAACTTAATCACCAATGGCTATGACTTGCAAATGCTAAATGTTTCTCAGTGACCTTGACATGCAAGAATCCCACCTGCTTCTGTCTTGCTTCTCATGAGGATATTCTCACCTGAATCTCTGAAGCAGTCACCTGGTGCTAATTTTCACTTACCATTCACACTCATCTTATGGTTCTTTCATTCTAAAAATGCATATTTGACTGAAGTGCATACCTACTTAAAAATATTGTAGGATTACATCCAAACCCCTTAACATAGTTCCAATGAATCGTGATGTGGATCTTACAGACCCATTTCCTCTTCTATAGAAATCCTGTTGCACTGTCCTGGCATAAGGAAGACTTTTGCTTTAGGAATATCTGTATGGCTTTAGATTCCAAGTTTTCCCATAGGGTCTTTTATGGTTCCAGAACATTCTTTCCCCATCCAAACCTTATTTACTCACTCTTTTGTAGTTTCTCTTTGTTATTTAAGTACCGGCTTTGATATCCCTTTGCCTTGGGAAGTATGTGGTATTGCCCCCACCCCCACCCCCACTACCAGCAGGTTTTGGTTAAGGCTCTTCCTGTCTCTCCTACAGGACTCTGGCTCCTCTCACTGCATCCACACCATGATGTTCCATCTTCTTCTTCCTCACCTAAATTAGAAATAAGTAGACATGTGTACTGCTACCCTTCTGGAAGTTTAAGCAAGGTGATCAGAAATCCAAGGCCAGCCTGGACAATACAGCAAAATCCTCTGTAATAATAAAAAAATTTGAGATGCAATCCAGTGGTCTAGCATGAGAAGACTCTGATCCAAATAAATAATAACAACAATAATGAAAGATAAATAGAATATAATTTTTGCAATTCATGCAGACAGAACATGTCTTTCTAAATACTTGCTATTTCCCTGGTTAGCTTTAACTGTCCATTTGAAATAAAGAATTATCTAGGAATAGAATCTCAATGAAAGAATTATCTAGATCAGATTACAGTGTAGACATGTCCCTGAGTTGTCTCAGCTGTGAAATGGTGTATGTGCTCCCAGCACACTGTGGATGGCAACTTCCTCTAGGCAGGTCGTCCTGAGAAAACTAGCTGGACAGGAAACTGTCTGTCATATAGCAAGCGGTATCTGTTATGGTTCCTGCCATGAAATGAGTTTCCTGGTCAGAGGTAATGTTGTGCAGATCAACACAAGTGCCTATCTTCCGAAGGATCCCTTTCTGGGTCCCCTCAATGATGGATTATGACCTGGAATTCTAAGCTAAATAAATCCTCACTGCCCCAGGTTGCACCTGGTCAGGGTGAGTGTCACAACAGAAATGATAGTAGAGCAAGTGTGTATCCACCAACTGTACTAAACAAAGTGGCGCATACTTATTAATCAATAAATATATAGAAAATACAGTCAAAAAAAGAAATCTTGTTGTCTGTATTTTGAAGGATATTGGATAAAGGAATCTTTTTTTTCCCCCATTTTCTTCGAAATGATTAGCATGGGCTAAGAAGTGTGCCTCTCAATAGTGAGGATTTAATTTAGAGACTTCCACAGAGGCATTAAGTACACTGTCCACCAGAAGACTATAATTTCTATGTCAGGAAATGATGTCATGGCTTAACAAATGAATGACTGAATTGGAAACATGAGCCATTGAAATTCCTAAAAAAACTAAAAGGTATGATCCATAAAAGGAATTTATTTTTGAGCAAGAAGTTTGCCACTACACTGCCACTGTCATTTACTCTGTTGAATAATGAGATCAGTGGTTGAAAACACATTCATGTGACCATAGTGTCCTCCTCTGAGTGGTGATCAGAGGTGCTAGTGGGTGTTAATGAATGTGTAACTGTGCTTCTGAACAGAGATCCTCTGTGAATTCTCCATCTATCCAGACAGTAGCCTTCCCACACCTTATTTTTAATTTTTTTGAATCCCACCTTGAAATGTGGTGATACTATCTCTCCCTTCCTCTCCTTCAAATTCACACGCATGTCATTCATATGTTCATCCACCCTTAGCAAATCTCCAGAAAATTGGAAGAGAGGTTTCTAAACAGATATGAATCGCTGAAGGTTTGGCACCCCCTTCATCTACTTCTGTGGATTTGCTATTAGCATCTGTGATGAGGCTTGGGGGCGGCTGCCAAACTTTGAATGTCACTGAGATGAGATTTAGCTGGTGGGGCCAAGGCCAGGCTTATTACAGTTCGGATTGAGCTTCATGATTGTCCTCTCTTGTTAGCATGCCTCCATTTAGCTTAGATTGCTTTGCAAAAATCTATCTTAATTAATCATAAATAGTGCCTGATGGGAAGATAGCTACTTTCATCTTAGTTAAATAAAACACAATCTCTAAATCCCTTTTCTTGCTCCAGGTTTTCACAGAATTGTGCAGGTTGCCTCCTTACATATCTGAGCTGCTATAAGGTCTAATCACATCACTATGTTACTGATAGCCTCATTAGACTGTGCCATCAAGAGCTATCCCCAGCCCTTTCTCCACCAACAGAGCCAAGTCCCAATGAGTTAAATGGGGACACAGGAATGGCAAAACAATTCCACTCCTTCCCAGCAGCTAATTAAGAAGGAGGGTAAAGGCACTGTGCTAAAGACTTCAGCAATTTTGCCTTGTAGCTCTTCAAGGGTGACCTTGTAGCAAGTGGTGAAAATACAGAAGAGAATCACTGTTGCGTGCTAAATGATCGTCAGGAAAGTTCAAACACTACCGAATGGGTGGCTAAGTATGCTAGCGTGTGCCTGCTTTGTTCTCTGCCCCCTTTGAACTTATGAAATTTCCTTTCTGTACAAATATAGAAAGCAAATAATGAAGAACTTAAGGCTCTACTTAAATGAACAATACATAATCAGCCTATTGCGTCGGTAACATAAATGCTACGGAGTGGGGCTTGAGAGCAGCAGCTTGCCATGGGGCACCCATGCATTGTAATGGATCCATGTATCTGCATAATGAGTGCTGGAATTGCCTCCCCTCTTGCCAGCCTCTACTTATAGAACTAAAAAATATCTAAAAACTCAATTTCCCATTTTCTTTTTTCAGCTTCAAAGGAAGCACTCTGGTTCGTCTCTGAGGGGTGGAATATATGGGAAATCTGTGGAACCCATTCTCCCACCACTGTCCTCTCTGCAAAAAGGAAAGGTGACAGAATTTCAGATCAGACACACAAAAAACTTACATGGGCAGATGGTCAGGCATAAAGACAAAAGGATCCTAATTTCCTAACACCACCCTAAATTTGTTCCTAAGCCCCATGTTGCTCACAACCAATGCCTTCTTCAAAGTTCAGCAACTGTTAGGCAGGTTTTCAGTTCCTAGTAGAATCTAAGCTTTTTGACCATGAACAAAGAAGTCTTCTGATTATTATTCTAAAATAGCACACACATATATTTTACTCCGTGGCCTCAAAATGTTCACCTGAGCCTGGACAGGAGAACCCCAGACAGTGGAGCTCAGACATAATTAAGCTCCTTTTTTGAGAAATCCAACAGGATCTTAGCATTGAGGACTTGAACATTTTCTAAGTTCATAAATCCCATTCGGATAGGATAAACCAGACAGAGTTCAAGGAGGAAAATAAAAATGTATGGGTTTCAACAGAGAAGTTTAATATAAAGGATTCAACATAGGGGCAGTGTACTGTCTAACAGAAGAGAACAATTTCTATGTATGTCAGTAAAGACTGGATAGTTGAGCTTGAAACACCTACAAAGTTCATGGCTGTTCCTTAAAAAGGACTTGGCGAAGTCTCTGACTATGTTGGGTGTTATCAAGCATCTTTGTTCAAGATAATAGACAAGCAGAAATATTCTCAGATGCTAACTTTCTGATACAAGTATGTCTATCTAATCAAGGAATTACCAATGTATTCCAGTAACTTGAACTCTACAGCTCTCTCTCCCTCCCTCCCTCCCTCTCTCCCTCTCCCTCTCCCTCTCCCTCTCCCTCTCCCTCTGCCTCTCCCTCTCTCTCTCTTTATGTCTGTCTCTCTCTCTGTCTCTGTCTCTCTGTCTCTCTCTCGCTACTGAAGAGGGGTTTGAATTGTCATCACTCACTGCCAGTCCAAACCATCATCACATCATTATTGTGAGGCAGGGGAACAAAGGCCTTCAGATATAAGTAACTGCTTCAGATGCAAGTAATGGAAAGGGAAAAACTGAACGTTTTAGGACTCAGGCCACAGAGATATATAATGAAAGGCTGAAGTTGAAAGTGGAAAAACACTTTCTGTATTATCTCAATAGCTATCAGACTTTCTCAAGCAAGCAAAAGACACAATAGAGATTGCATTCAACTGAGTATAGTAAATGCTAGGAATTTGATCAATATCACCTATGCAAAAAAGAAATTAAAACAGACAGTGGCAATAAGAACAAGAAAATGAAGAAAGCAAACAAACATTAATAGACAAAATCTCAGACTCGAAGAGTTGATATTAAAGTGGGACCATCAAAGAATCTGCCAATGTCCCAATGCAGTTCTTCATCAGACCTACCAAGTTAAGAGGTGAAGTGATGGACAAACAATAGGTACAAATCCATCTCCATCATCCATCTAGAGGTCTACAAAACGAGATTTGAGAGACTATCTAACTTGCATATGCCAATAAATGATTACTAAGTAAATAGGTAGGACATCAGAAGTCATCTGGGCCAGAAGAGAAACAAATGCCCGAGACTCAAGTTAAAGACCAGAAAGAAAATAATATTTCATTCTAGTCTGCAAATTTCAACCGTAGCACAACTTTTATATACCTAAGTGTAGAGCATGAGTTAAGTCTTGAATGAGTGTGTATTGTTTGATATTGGCTCAGCTATGACAAGGTGCCCAGTGCTTCAGCTTCTTGGGAATGGGAAAGCCTTCCTTCCCCTGATGAGACTAGAGGGATGTCAGAGCCTTCCTAAGGGGTCTAGTTTAAATGATATCAGTGTATGCTGAAAATATCCTCCCTAGCTTTCTCCCCTCTGATGTATATGCTTAACAACTGCTTCCCTGAAGAGATTGCTCCTACAGACATTAGCTAAACCTGCTTCCTTGGTTCATCTGTATTTGATAACACCACCTTCCCTTTCAGCTATATAATAAATTCTCAGTTTCCAGAGCGATGCAGTTTCTTGATCAGAGACCACAGTCCACCCAATTCCCAGATTTTCTGTCCATGTATATGTGTGTCTGCCTGTCTTAGTCGGGGTTTGTATTCCTGCACAAAACATCTTGAACAAGAAGCAAATTGGGGAGGAAAGAGTCTATTTAGCTTACACTTCCATATTGCTGTTCATTGTCAAAGGAAGTCTGGACAGGAACTCACACAGGGAAGGAACTCTGGATGCAGGAGCTAATGCAGAGGCCATGGAGGGATGCTGCTTACTGGCTTGCTTCACAAGGCTTGCTCAGCTTCCTTTCTTATAGAACCCAGGACTACCAGCTCAGGGATGGCACCACCCACAATGGGCTCAGCCCTCTCCTCCTTAATCAACAATTGAGAAAATGCCTTACAGCTGGATATCATTGAGGCGTTTACTCAAGGGAGGCTCCTTTCTCTGTGATAACTCCAGCTTGTGTCAAGTTGACACACAAAACCAGTACACTGACCATTTTTCAATTCTTCACTACTCCAATCAGGTCAATATGTGATGCCCTAAAAAGAGCCTAACACCTGGGGATTGTGATCCCAGCAACTGCACTGTCAATATTATTTGATAGCCCCAATTCTACAAAGGGATTTTAGTCTCAATATGTCCTTGTTCCCTTCCAGCTAATACCCATAAGTGGTCTGACTAGGGAGAAGAGACTAGAAAGGGACAAGGCCTAGATTTAGTATATTGATATGGCTTTGTTAGAATCAGAGGTAAAAGTTACCTGAACTAGGGATGTAAACTCTGTTCAATAGAACGGGTATCTAACTAGTATCGCATTCCTTGGAAGCCACCATCTTCTATAACCAGGCAAGGCTGCCAGTGCAGGAATTGGGACAACTCAGCCCCAAAACCATCTACAAACTGTCCTGCATTCAAGAAGTGCTGGAATAAAGGTGGCACAGAATTGTGGGAGTGCCCAACCAATGACTGGTCCATCTTGCAACCCATGCTGCAAGAGGGAAGCCATGCCTTACACTGGCTGAAAGGCAGAAATCCGAAGCTGGATACCCCAGGACCTAAGACAGATACAATTCTGAGTGACAGAAAAGTCAAAGAAATGGTTTCTAATGATACTCTGCTATATTTTTAAATCAGAGTCTAGCATAATTGTGATTAGAGAGACTTAATTCAGCAACTGAAAGGAGCAGAGACTCACAGTCAAACATTAGGCAAAGATTAGGGAATCCTGCAAAAGAAGGCGTGGAAGGACTGTAGAAGCCAGAGCAGTTAAATAACCTCAAGAAGCTGGCCCACAAAATAAATCAACCAGGGTTCACAGGGGCTCACAGAGACTGAAATGATAATGAGGGAGCCTATGTGGGTATAACCTGGGTCCTTTCTATATATTTATGGTTATGTAGCTTGGTGTTCTTATGGGAACAGGGCCATCTCTGATTCTTTTATTTGCTTTGGGAATCCCTTTCTTCCTACTGGATTGCCTTTTCCAGCCTTAATATGAGGGAATGTGTCTGTTCTTATTGCAACTTGATATGGGTTGATATCTCTGGGAGGCCTGCCCTTTCTAAAGTGGAACAGGTGAGGGATGGATGTTAGGGTGAGGGGAGATGTGGGAGTGACTGAGATGAAAGGAGGGAGTATAACTATGATTGGGGTAAAATAATATATGAAAGAAGAACATATTTTTTTAAAACCCTCCAAAAACATCAAAAATAAATAAATAAATAAATAAATAAATAAATAAATAAATAAATAAATAAATAGAAATTGACCAAAGCATCTTTGAACCTACTATGGGTCAGGATATGTCTATTTGGGTAGCATCTTTTGAAAGCAGTTGGCTAAGAGGTTGGAGTTACCTAGCACTACCTTAAGATATAAATCCTTTTCATTCTTATTCTGAATCAGTGATTCTTATGCACTTAGCCAATGCTTTCTATTTAATGTTTTATAAAGATTTTTGTGAAGTTCAAAGACTAATTAATAATAGAAGAGAAAAATCATTAGGTGAATAATGAGGACTGGCCATTATCATTCAGTTCTTTTAAGTGCAGACTGCTCATCCGCCAAGCGTTTAGGAGAGGGGCATATAATATAATAAGACCTTGAAGAATAGGCAAACTGCGCTGAGTGGGTGTGATCCAAGCGAAGCGCTGACCAATAGTATTTGATTCCGTAGAAGGAAGACATTGTCTCAGGTGAGAGAAACACAGCTTAAGCAGTGACAGAAAATGGGGACAGAGGTGAGAAATGTCTGTAACTAGGGTGAATTAGCAGTTCTTTTTCTCTTGATTTCCCAGTGTTGTTTGAGCAACTATCTCTGTGCTGGTTGAATGATGAATGCTTCAGAAAAAGACAGGAGATAGACATATAAGTGACAGTAGTTTTTTTTTTTTCAAAAAGAAATAATCAGGAATTGAAATCATAAAAGAAATTAAATTGCTCGGGATATAAAATGGATTCCATTTTACAATCACAAACTGATATATGCAAAAAGGTAACTTATTTTTCTATAGTCAAGTATAATTTCTGTCATTAAGATCCCATTTCTGTCTCATAGTAGAAAACTGATATCAAGCTGCATTCAGGTAAATTTCTTCCCATTTAAGCACTTCTCAGTCAATTCCAGTTTATAGCATAGCTGCATTCAGATTTTTAAAATCACTCTCAAATTTTATTCTCTCCCTTCTCCATCCATATATTGGTTCAAATCTCCACAAAATTTAAATAACTGCCAATGCAGAAGCTATAATGGAAAAAGAACACTTAAGGCACAGAGTTATGGCTGCCTCCTGTGTTGGCTTTTAGCCTGATAGCTATGGACTTGTCCTTATGTGTCTTCAGGTCAAGGGTTTTGGTTTCTTGACTCTGAGGCTGCTTCCATGTTGACGTGTCAGAAGTCCAGCCTTTATCTTCAGTTGGTAACACAGCCAGGTTACCTGGACTCTTTCTTACTCAGGCCCTCTTAGTATGAATATTTGGATTCTTAACTTGCTCTTTTGGTCTATCCCAAGGACCAAAATTGTTTTGCGTGGCCAATAGATACTTGTGTTACCTCTCACAAGTCTCTAGATTGCATGAGACTCTGCCTCCAAAAGACACATCACCTCCCACCAGGATTCTAGGCTGCTTCAGCAACTTCCTCCATTCTGCCCTTACCCCAATATCTACAAGAAGGTTATCTTGTGAAATGTGCTAGAAAACTAATGGGTACCCTTTTCTCTCCTGTTCCTTGATCAAGAACCTGGCTTTTGTTTGATTTTGATTGGTCGTTTGATCTATCTATCTTATCCTATCTATCTATCTATCTATCTATCTATCTATCATCTATCTATCATCTATCTATCTTTTAGTTATCCTTTAAAACATGGGTTCTGGAGATTGAATTTAGGTTTTCATGTTTGTGTCACAAACACTTAACCAAATGGGTCATCTCAATCAGATAAGAAAAGGACTGGAATGGAAAAATTAGGCTGACAGTACCTAATTTGATTTTCACTTTTGTTTCTTAGATAAGCTCAGCTACAGATTCTCCAGCTTCTGGAGCTCCTTCTCTCAGAAATCAGGCTGTCTTCTCCCCCTGCAGCCTCTCTCTTTCTGAACAAAGGTCGTTAAACAAACAACCTGCTGTGATCTTGTGTTCTCCTTTCCTATTTACAATTGGTACCTCCCTACTCCCATCCCCAATCCTCCCATCCACCAGTGCCCACTTACAACTGCCTATCCAGTCTCTTCTTAGCCACCCTAAGACAGTCCTGCCTACTGTTCCTCGGTAGCAGGCTAGGTCACACAGTGTGGAATCCCCTATATGACTCCAAACCTGTAAGAGCAAAGAATCCCCTTTGGTTCTCTAAATTGAAAGTTGTTTCTTTTCAGGACTCACATTACACATGACAGCTATTACTTACTGCCTGTGTTCATGATGCTAAAGCTCTCCTAATGTTGCTCATCTGAGGGACAGTTTATCTCAGCTACCTTTCTTCCTTTTCACCATTTTTTTTAAATGCTCAAAGCATAAGTTTTTTTGCTTGCATGTATGTCTGTGTACCATGTGTGTGCCTGGTACTCTCAGGGGCCAGAAGACAGTGTTGGATGCCCTGGAACTGGAGTAACAAAAGGCTGTGAGCTTCTGTGTGGGTGCTGGAAACTGAACCCCAATTCCCTGGAAGAACATCCACTGATCTTAATGCTATGTTGCCTTTTTAGCTCCTCCATTGGTTTTATAAGTCATAGCATAACAAGCCTAAAAATGACTTTTGAACATAAACACTAGGCTATAGAATATTTATTTTTGCATCCCGGAAGAGTTGTTTTCAGCAGCTAAACGTGAATCCGCAAGTATAATATACACCAAAATTAAAAATCACAAATCAGTGTACCACAGCCAGAACTTTTGTTGTCAAGGAACAGATTAAGAAAATTGAAGTGTACTGTTAACTTAAGGTTCCAGCAAGTCTGGACTATAAATTCTATTATTCTGGAAGAGAAAATCCACTCACTTATATGTGTATTCATTGAAAATTATCCATTGAGCATTAATGATGGGCAAGGTACTAAGATCTACAATGTGTAAAAGGCAGCCACTACCCCTCCCCTTTTTGAATCAGTGCTATAATTTGGAGATGAACAATATACACAAGTCAACAAATAATTCTTGGCAGCCATAAAAGGCTTAGGAGGATGCTATAAAACCTCTAGAAGAGAAGACAGTTTTAGAATGGCATCTATGGCAGTAGAAAATTCCTCTTTAATTTTTCTCTGGGATGTACCAAAAGGGGTAAAAAATAGCACCAGAGAAAGTTGTTTACTGCCTTACTGAGTTCCAGATAGGACTAATAGAAGCAGACTCTGCAGGCCTTCTCTGCCTGACACTGAACTCTGAAATGCTTCAGAACAGCAAAGCCCCTGCCTCCTGCTCTGGCTTGCTTTTGTGCAGCTTTAATTGCTTTTGAATGCATATGAATGTCAATTAGAGCCAGGCTAAATATGTCTTCTTGGAGACAAGAGCATTTGGTCTCTCTTTCAAGTTCCTTTGTTTGCTTGAATCAGCTTTGTAGTTTAACAGATGTTTTGGAGGGAAATGGAGACATAAGCTTTTATAATGCTGAAAATTAAATGAGAAACAATAGTTTTCTCCTCACCTCCCCCCAATCCCTTCACACACACACACACACACACACACACACACACAAATGCAACATTACAAAACTGGCAGCCCACCTTACGCTGAAGAAAATTACTTTTAGAGGGCACATGTTGGTAAAATGAAAGGTTTTTTTTTATAAGGTATGCACCTGGAGTTCATTAAATATTGTGCGTTCTTTAGGGAGATACATAATTGAAGGTGAAAGTGATTATCCCTTCAGCCTTGGGAAAGAATAATATTTTCTAGCCTCATAAAATAGCCTCTCTTTAATTAAAAATAAAATAAAATTATCTTAAAAGAATGAATGCCATAGTTTTCTCAGCCAAGCTTAGCCCTCCAAACTTCTGATCTACCACATAAGCAAACTCCTTGTGCAATTCCAAGGAAACCCACAGATGTTCACTGTATTTTTTTTCCAGTGGGCCGATGTTCTCTTATATGGGGCCACTTTCCAAGAACTATTAACAGCACTTGGATAAAATTATTGTTTCTATAGCAATCTAGTAATCTAGACCTACCTGCCCAGGGATGGCACTGGCCCCAGTGGTCTGGGCCCTCCTGTATCAAACCTAAAAGCATCTTGAAGAGGAAAGGGTTCAATTGGCTTGCACTTTTCTGACATAATTCCCCATTGAGGGAAGTCAGGACAGACACTCATACAGAAACCAAGAGACAGTAACTGAAATAGAGACCATAAAGGAATTCCATTTGCTGGCTGGCTTTCTTTAAAGGCTTGCTCATCCTGCTTTCTTATAAAACCCAGGACCACCTGCCCAGGGCTGGCTTGACCTACAGTGTATAGAACATTCTCACGACAATCACTAATTAAGAAATGAATGATTTATGTTCCCTAGGCATACCCATAAGCTAATCTGCTACAGAAAATTCTTCCACTGGGGGTGCACCTTCCCAGGTAGCTCTAGTTTGTGGCAAGTTGACTAAAACTAACTAGCACGCCATCTCTCCCTCCACTGTTTCCTGATGGTGAGGTTGGGAGTTTTTCAACTTGATATTAAACAAGCTAATTCTTACACTGGGAATGGGAAAAATTAGGCTTCCTGGCTTTAGGTCTCACTGGACACTGTCTCAGATGATGCCTTCAGAGACTGTTACATGCATTGTCTCTGTGAGATATGCTAATGGAAACCTCAGACTGTGATCTTATCACCTCAGCACTCACATAAAGGGGAAAATGACTTCCCAAAACAAAGATTAGAAGGGAGAAAATGGTCTTGAAATTCATATATCTGAACATTTTCCATACACCAAATCAGCATTTCATGCTATTGTATATAAAATGATTATTAACGGGCTGTCTATATTAATTAATGGTGGAAATTATTAGGGAAGCCATTATTGCTTAACCTACTATTCTCCAAATAAAAGACTCAGGGACATTTTAGATTTATAATAAGCTTTAAAAACTTAGAGATGAGAAGATATCAACCCTCTAAGCTATCTTGTCTGTTTCCTTGCCAAAATCCTTACAAATACTTGTGTCTGCTCCAATTAGGCTATTTCTGTTCCATGTAGGCAAGCTTCACTTTGCCACATGTTCATGGTCCATACACCCCATGGCAACTTCCTTCTTCTTCCTCTCCTTGCTCTCCTTTCATGGTACATGCCTGAGACCCCAAGCCCAAACTGAAGCTCTGCCTACCTCTTTTCTGCCCAGCTACAGGCTGTCATCACCTTTATTAACCAACCAGGGATATGTGCATATAAGGTTTATACCACAAAATTGATGTACATGGGAATTTGCTGTTCTTGGAGCAACAAATCTTGGGATACAGATAGCCTTTGAATATATAGAATCACCAAGCCAACCCTCACAGTTGTGTCAGTCAATATACTTTACACTTCCATCTTTGAATTCTGACAGTTCAACCAGGTTTCCAGCACAAAGGGAAGAGGGCTGTGTGGGTATTTTTTTCTTGCAATGGAAAACATAATTAAGGAATTTATGAAAGCAACATGGTGAATTGTAACCAAGTATTCCTTTGAGTTTTGTTTTCTTCATTGGTGGAGAAACTAGAAAAGGCTAGAATGGAAAGAGGAAAACAAGAAGGAAAAATACATGAGAGGGCAGCCCAGGTAAGAACTGTATTACTTTACGAAAGGTTTATTGGTTTCTGCAGTGTTTACTAGGTCACAGTGCTAAAGACATTTATATGATAAGTTATACCAAAAAGTTTGAAAACCAGCATCCTGGTGGAAAATTAAAATATGATTATCAGAGGAGATAAGGGTGCTAATCTACCAAAAATGTATGAAAATTCCTCTAGCCAGAAGGCTTGCTTAGAGGACACTTGGCTGATATTCATTGAATAATATTCAGAACTTATATTTTGATTTATATGCCTCTTGTCATTGAACAGAGCTTAATCCCATCCTCTGGAAGGAGAAGGTTCACACCTCCTGGGCTAGGATTTATGAAGGGATTACTGTGGTACTTGAGTTAAGTGTTAAAATGGTTCCGGATCTTAGTGCTCTGGGCGAGGCTGGTATGGTAATAAATTCCAAAGCCAGGGCACTAGAAGTAGAAAGAAAATCAGGAGTGGACAGGAGTGCACAGGAGTGGACAGGAGTGATCAGGTATAGGTGGAAGTGGGCAGAGATGAACAAGAGTGGGCAGGAGTGGGAAGGGTAGGCCAGGAATGGACAGGAATGGGCAGGGATAGGCAGGAGTGGTCAGGAGAGGAATAACTTCAGTATAGCCACTCCTTATACTATCTCTCTCCTAATACAACTATTCTCTGGGTACCAGTGGAAGCTGAAGCTGGAAGATATGCCTGATCTCACATACTTCATTGATTTTCACAAAAGATATCTGTAGAACAAAGATCGTTTTGAGAGCCCAGCTCAAGGTTGCTCGCACCCAGGAAAACCAGGAATATTAATCGCATAGGTGTGATTCCCAGAAGGAGGAAATAACTGTCCTTCCATACAGAAGCCTGGAAACTGGAGGTGAGCAACAGCCTGGTAGTCTGTATAGTCTGTTGGGCCAGGCATCAAGCCCTTCAAACAGAACTGGAGGGTGATGGCTAGTAATTTAAATGACCTTGACAGCCAGAGGCTCCCCTAAGTTTCCATGATCAGGAATAGACGTGGCTAATAGTCCAAATGACCTCCTTCCCTCGGCCCTTAAGCTAATATAGTTACCCTATCTCTAGAACTCATCTTCTTGGAAGAAATGACTTGTACCCTGAGCTGGGTTTGGTTTAATTACATTTTCTTGTGCACTAGGGATTGTATTACAGCCAGGAAACTTTTTTTTCTAAAATGTACTGTATTTTAAATATGCTGCCAGTGAACAGCTTGGCATCAGACTCCCCAGTCTGAGCGCAGTTAACGAAGAAGTTAATCTGAATAGAATTCATTCCCGTCTCTTAGTGGTTTGCTTCCCTGTGTGGGCACATGTAGGATCCCCCTCAAGACTGAGTCAAAGGAAGGATAAACTCCAGGACTGTAATGGATAGGAAAAAGAAAGACAGAGAACAACAAAGGAAAGAAGGAAGGGTGGGAGGGGCAGAGCTTCAGGTCAAGTCAGATCACCAAAGCACAAAATCAAAAACTAAATCCTGAAAGCAATGATCTTAACCACAAAGCTTTGTATTACATGAAGACCCAAGGACAAATCCAAAAGTAAAGTAGTGAAAGTCAGTTCGATACTGGGCATAATAGTCCAGTAAAATGCAGCACCCATTTAACTACAGAGAAAAATATACTAACAAAACATCTTTCATTTTAGACTCACTCAGCAGTATGCGATTTCTTTCCTTCTACCTTTCTCTTTCCCTTTTCTCTTTCTTTATGGTAATAGCCACAACTATACTAATGTTAAAGATATTGTAGAAAATGAACAATAACATAGAATTATTATGAAAGTCATTCCCTACTGACTCCCTTCACCCAGAGGACAATGTGGCATTTAGAATTCTGTCATAATAAATAATTTTTATGGACAAACTGATATAAAACTTACAATCTACCTGGATTGTATAATCATCTTTCTTGAGTGGTGGCTTCTATATGCTCGGCTCAGGGAGGGACACTTTTAGAAATTGTGGCCCTGTTGGAATAGGTGTAGCCCTGTTGGAGTATGTTTTTCACTGTCAGTGTGGGCTTTAAGACCCTCATCCTAGCTGCCTGGAAACCAGTATTCTGCTAATAGCCTTCAGATGAAGATGTAGAACTCTCAGTTCCTCCTGCACGATGCCTGCCTGATTCCCACCATGTTTCTGCCTTGATGATAATGGACTGAACCTCTGAAGCTGTAAGCCAGCCACAATTAAATGTTGTCCTTAAGAGTTGTCTTAGTTATGGTGTCTGTTCCCAGCAGTAAAACCCTAACTAAAGTACTTGATATTATAGCCTCTTGCATTTAGATTTCATTTCACTTGATCATACAAAACAGAATTTTGGGTTAGGGTAGATTTTAGAAAATATCCTTTGAATCTCTGAATTTTAAATGTTAAGGAGCCTGTATCCCCCAAAAGTTAAGTAACCCAGTCATTGTCACAACATAACATTTTCTGATGGCTGAGTTGTTTAGAAAGGTAACACAGGCCATAATACATGGATATGACTTGTCCAAACATAGTGCATAGTCTATGAATTGAGATTGATCTATTCATGTGTCTAGCTGGGGTTTAGCAGCCATTGCTACCACCTCAGCCGAAAAGGATAGTCTTTCACTGACAATATAATAATTAGGAGCAACTTTGAAGAGATGTTGCAACCGATGTCCAAATATTCCAACAACTGATAAGAGAACTTTGAGACCAACTTTCACTGAGCCTGAAATACCTCCTAGTGATTTGAGAGTGCTGTGAGAAGGGACCCTGGTCACCAAAACAGCACTCTTCATGCCCCAAATGCATTAAGTTTGAGAGTTAGAAACTGATGGGTGCACTTTAACAATATAATTATATACTGCTCCCAGTTAACAGAAAACCAGGCCCTCGTGGATTAGCATAGCCACAGTCTGGAAAGTCACCTGATCTGACTTATGATTTTAAGATTTATGATCTTTACATATTGAGCAAGTCACAGAGATCAAGGAGCCTGTAAGGGTCTGATGTAGGTGATATATAATGGCTGTGTAGCTCAATGTTCTTCTGGGACTCCTAACAGTATGAGCAGGGACTGTCCCTGACTCTTTTGTCTGCCTTTGGGACTCATCTCCTCCTACTGGGTTACCTTGGCTAGCCTTGATATGAGAATATGCACTTGGTCTTATTATAGCTTGTTATGCCCTATTTGGTTGATGTCCCTGGATGGCCTGCCATTTTCTGAGGGGAAGAGAAGTTGAGGGGGGTGAATCTGGGAAAAGAGGAAGGAGTGGAGGAATGTAATATATGAGAGAAGAAGAAATTAAAAGGAAAAAATATCTTGAGCAATATTCTGATGTCCTCATTGAGGCATACATAGTAACCTAGATGAGATGTAACACAGTATTTCTAAACCCTGCTCTTTGTAAAAGTAGAAGTATCCACAGGGTAGTGCTAGAGAGAGAAATAAAGATATGCCAACATCCAACAACTACTACACACACACACACACACACAGACACACAAAATTGGTAAAAGGGATCCCACACATTCATGAAAAGGATCCCAGGTGATAGGAGTGACAAAGGCTAATCAGAAAGCATAGTGTGTAACAGCCTGATTAATTTGCTAAGAACCACTTACTGTCTTCAGCAAAGGAAGCAGGCATCAAAAATTCAAAGAATTCCCACAGAAAGCATTCTCTTTTTCTTCATTTTTTTTTTCTTCTTTACAAGTTGGAAACCCAACAGTATTAAATATTTAAGGATGACATTTCATCTAGCCATTCAAGAAACCACATTTCATGAACACAATGAAAAAGAATAATTCTTAGAAATATAAATAGATGGCCATTTTCTGTCTCTGTTGGTGGTGGTAAAATTATTCAAGGCTCAATGACTTTTCTCTGAATGTCTCTCTTCCTATCTGGGAAGCTTTTCAAACACTAACTGCACATCTGAACTCTCGCGCTGAGCAAGACAAGCTTCCCTGGAAAACCCACTCATCATTAGTCCACGGTCTTGGTTCTCTGAGGTTTCACAAGGGAGACCTCAATGAACTCTCCATGAGAGGATCCTTCTTTATTGTACATAAATGATTTTTAAAAGTATCAGGTATAAGCCAAACCTACAAGGGAACTTGCTTTTATTTTTTCCTTTGGAAAACAGATTCAATACATTTCAGTGGCCCAATTAAAAAGTCTTTGCCCATTGTCTCTGGTTGTATATGCCCTTCAGGCAAACATGGGGCACCGGGTTAACTGTTTCCTGATTAATTTGCTAAGAAACACTATCAAATCAATCAGGATGTAAATATAAGAAGCATCTACTTCTTGAGCGTTCATTAAGTTACTATGTGATAGGTGCAATCTAGACATCTTTTTCAGGCAACATATAATTACAAGGCATCTTCTTGGCCTTCTTGTTGAATTTATAGATTAAAGTACAAAAAATACACACACACACACGGGGAGAGAGAGAGAGAGAGAGAGAGAGAGAGAGAGAGAGAGAGAGAGAGAGAGAGAGAGAGAGAGAGAGAGAGAGAGAGAGAGAGAGAGAGAGAGTTGGGAGTGATTTCCCTGGATGCTCTAGGAGACTTACAGGATGCCTGTGTATAGTCTCCTTCTCCAGCCCATGCACATACATAGGCTCACGGGGAAGACATTTCCTGAGTGTCAAAGACATATGTATAAAGTCTATGAGTGTTCTACTCACTCCCTTGATCACCAGTATGAACATCTGAACTGCTCAGATCTGAATAGGTTGATTGTCCTGTAATGAAATGTAAATAAATAAACATTACAGAAGTGTCATCTCAATCAACGCTTTCTTCCATAAGTTGATTTCGGCTAGTGTTTTATCACAATAACAGAAAAGAGCTAAATACATGTTCCTAAAAAAATTCCCAGGAAAGGTGAAGTGTGATTTTCAATCAGTACTTTTACTAGACTTAAAGCTTTATCTGTTCAGAAGTACATAATCAAGCAAATCCCAAAACATACAAATAAAGAGAATTTGTGAAGACAGTCGGAAAATTATAACATCGCTTTAGGTAGAAAAATACCCAGAATAGGCTGAATCTGAATCTCCCCATAGATCCTTCGGAGGCACACACAGATAACAGGGAAATTTTCCTTCTAGGACCTTTTGTTTGTTTGCAAACAGTTTTTTTTTTCAGTTGAACCCTTATGTATATGTGAAAAACCCACATAAAAAATATTTATCTTCACTAAGAGTCTTTACTCAAAGGGAAAATAGGTAATTTCATTATAACAGAACAGGGCTGAGCATCAGGCAAAAATACAATGGAAACAGTTCAAGCTGGGTGGCAAGAACAAAGATACTGTCCAGAATAGATGTCTTCAGAGTAGGAAGAAAGGGTTGTCTCTATGTGAAGAAGCACCACAAGCAAAGACCATACTTCTGAAATAAGCTAATGAATAGAGAAATTACAAGATGTGGACAAAAAAAATGATCTGCACAGAAAGCATCATTTTTTGAGTAAATAGGAGAGAGTTTCTACCTTAAGTTAAATTTAGAAAAATATTTTTTTTGAAAAATCAGACATGTCATTTATTGAAAATTATTTAGTACTATGACTTTCCAGTTAAACACCTCCTGTAGAAATAGTATTGTTTTCTTCTTCAAATCCTTGACCTCTATAGTCATAAATAGATCAGAGCTCAAGAGTCTAGAATTGGCCAGACTTTCTCCTTGGCAAAGCTAGTTTCACTGGTTTCCATTTATACCAAGCGCATTAGCCCACAAAATGTTTTAAAACTATGCCTTGTATGATGGTTAATATCAATTCCCCCACATGATAGTATTTCTTAGCACACAGGAGACAAACCGCTGGATACAGCTATAATGGAGAGTCCAAATGAGCTTAATTGGAATGGGGAGAGCCAATCTCAGTGGGGGTGACACTATTCCAGGAGCTAGGTCTCCAGATTAAATATAAGGAGAGTAAACTGAGCACTGATATTCATCACCAAAGGCATCCTGATAACAGATGCAGTGTAACCAGCTTCCTCAGGGTACTGTTGCCAGGGCTTCACTATCATGGTGGACCATACCCTTACAAGTACAATTCAAAATAAATATTTCCTTAATTAAGTTGGTTTTATCAGATGTCATAGGCAGACAACAAGAAAAGTATCTAATATAGCTGGATACTAAGAAAAGGGCTTGATTATTTTTGGCAAGAGAATCAGCAGCTGCATATGACAGTAAATAACTAAGTGAAATCCCTTCTTCACTTGTTGCTAGTTTATCCAAAGGCAGCTGTGACTAAGGAATTCCCCTTCAAAGCAAATGCTATGGATGTCAGAGACCCAAACACACTGGCTTCTTTGCTAACACTTCATGTGTGGTCAGGGGTATGAAAACTTCATCTCTGTTTCAGACATTGGGGACTTCCAAGTAGGCTCTAAATTCCATCTAGCCATGATGTCATTAGAGTGATTAAGCCTCTGGGGACAATATGGGTAGCAATTTGCCATGGGAACTGCATTACAGTTGATCAATTACCACTGCACAGTGTCCAGGATATAATAATATTTGGAATCTGACTAACAGGGTTTGAATTTTCTCCCCCACTATGATTTGGGAGCAGTTTGCCTGAACAATTCAAGCTCTGCTATTCATCTGATGAAATGCACCAGTAGCCTCATAAAAATAAATTCACTAGACTCTGTAATCTGATGTTTAGTGTCTTGCCTCTAAAAACTTTCTTCTTTCAACTATTGCTTTCTTCAATCATCCAGTAATGTTGCTTAATGTACTCGCATGTGATCCTGTCTTTCCCCTTGTTTCATTTTCTCTGTCTGCCATGGACAGGTCTATTGAAAATAAGGTTGTGAAGTTCTTTTTTTTTTTTTTTTTTCAAGCTCCCTGGGTAACCACATTGTGATATTGTGATGTCTTTAACCACCTGTCAAGAAAAGGTGACTCCTGGATCTTTGGTTCTAAGCCCTGAGTTTTCTAAGTCCACAATTATATATCCAGCTATCTACAAAACATTACCATAACCATAATACATAGAACAAAATTTACATATAAATAAATTCTTCTTCCAGTTTTCCATAGTCCAGATTAGGCCACTGAGGCAAAGACTTCTCTGCGTGGTGGCAACTGCACATAGCACATTTGACCAAAAGTTAAGACATGAGCCAAGAGACTCAAAATATCTGATAAAGAAAATCAGAAAATGTGAGCAACCCCGAGGATAATAACAGAAATTAATGGAAGCATTTCATCCATGTTTAAATCTGGGGAAAATGCACCATGGTATTTATTTTTAAGAATTATAGGTCATCTTTAAAAGGTTCCAGGAAACTAATTGAGAATTGGAAAACAAAGAAAAAAAATCTTTTCCCAAATGGAATGTACCTTAAGACAAATAAGAAATTGATGAAGTAAAGTGTTTACTTACAAGAATTAATGGCTACTAAATGGGAAGGAACAGACAAAATGGAATATAGACTGGGAGATGACTCAGTTAGTAAAGTGTTCAGCACACTAGCATGAAGACCAGAGGCTGAACCCCCAAATCCGATGTAAGAGTTGGACACAATGATGTGAGTTTGTAACTTAAGAAGACAGGCAAATAGCTAGTTGGTTACCCAGCCTAGCTATCAATAGAGGCTCTCCAAACTCAGTGAGAGATCCTGTTTCAAAATTTAAGTGAAAAACAAATGAGGAAAACACCTCTATCCCCTACACCAATATATCTAAGTGTGCATATTCCCCTACCTGCACATGTGTATATACACATGAACCTATACACACATACTGAAGAATATCATCACATCATCACATATTATGTACCATAATGAAGTAAAAATACTAAAAAGTATTTTTTAAATTAATTCTCATTATTGCCCTTCTTAATTGTCCTCTTATCCCACCAATCACACCCTCCTCATATTCATGGGCTCTACTTATTATTTCTATATAAATAAAATATGTAAACACAACACAGTGAATCCATTTACTGTTGACCACTTAATTTTGTATAACCAATGAGGGAACTTAACTCGGGAGAAGACTAACGCTCTCTCTCTCTCGCTCAGCTTATAAGCCTTCTGTATAGGAATAACATAGCTACATCCAGTAGGGCTCATCACCCCATGGCCATTTTTTCTCGGCACTTTTATCTTTTGTGGCTCTCTGTAATGATTTATATATATTGTATACAAAAGCCTCTTTAAGGAGGTGAGAGCTACACTCCTAGAGAGTGCAAGGATCAGATTTAGAATGCAGTCTGCAATTACACTGATTTAAGGGAGTGGCAGTAGTAGATTTTCATCTCAAATCTGTGCCCTTCCTAGCCATGGATAGTTGGCTAGATAAATAGATTTAGTTATAATTTCCCTTCTTTTACATGGGTCTTAAGGCCAATTAGACAGCTTTTGGTTACCACATAATACATTTTAAAAAGTACCCAAGACATGTTTAATTAAGGTATGAACATGTATGCATGAACATGCAAACATACTCACAGACACACATGCATGTGCAGGTGTGTGCACGCGCACACACACAAACACACACACACACACACACACACACACTCACTCACATTTGCTTTAGAGTATAAGTCTCCCTGACACCAGAGATAGCTGCAGACAAGAGTTCTAGTGTGCTTCTCATGGTATATCCTGAATCATTGGCAAGAGTGGGGGTGTGGGGGTCAGCGAGAGATACTTCTCAAGCCAGACAGCTTATTGCATCATAAGAATCACATAATTTTATCCTAAAGTCACACTGGGCACTGGATAAAAGTGAAAATTCTGATGCCCATCAGGAGTCTCTCGGGAGAGACTGGGGGGCTCTAAGGCTTGACAGACTTTCTAATGATGTTCACAGCTAAAGAATCAAAGTGGTTAATTTCAAGATATACTTGAGCATTCAACTAGGAATGTTTTATAAGCTGCAAGCTGGAGGCAGTTGGTCTAGAATTGGGTTTATGATAGAGTGATACAAATCTAGAACTCACTTTTATATGCTTTCAAAAGAAAATGTTGGATAAAGCCACCCACAGCCAAAAAAGAGGAAAACACGGGCTCCTGAAGAATTGAAAGGAAGTATTGGCAATTCTGGGAACCAATCAGTAATCATTTTTGTCCTGTACAACCCAAGTGATTAAGAGCTGTATGTACACACCTACGTGAGTGCATGCGTGTGCACGCGCAAGAACACACACACACATACACACACTTATCAAAATATTAACTGTTTGACAGTGATAGATGCAAGAGTACAATTTAGACCTAATACACAAATAGAGATACCTACTCCTACCTCATTCCTATTGTAATTATACTCCAAGATGTAGGACTCACTTCATGTATGTGCAATTCATCTGAGCCTTGTCCAATATCTGATATTATAACTTTCTTCTTGCTGAAAAGGGAGGGAATAAATTAACATACTTTCACATAAACCAATAAGTAAAGGATATACAGAGAGCAACAGAACTATGCATGCTTTGTTTTCTTGTATCTCCACTTGCTGATAGGATGGCACAATAGACGGAGTCACCCAGAAGAGAGTGAAGGATTAAGGCCCATAAAGATCCCTCCCATTTACTATAGACCAGGCAGGATGTAGAGGACTCAGATGATCTCTGTACAAACCATTCTATGATTTTCAATGCTCAAAATGATGTTACTAGCTCATATCATCCCATAAAGATCCCTCCCATTTACTATAGACCAGGCAGGATGTAGAGGACTCAGATGATCTCTGTACAAACCATTCTATGATTTTCAATGCTCAAAATGATGTTACTAGCTCATATCATAGTTAACAGAAATTAAGTTTCCTGGGTCGTTTTAAAAATCCCAGTTTTTATTGTAAAAGACTGGCAATTAACATTAATGGAGCTGGAGGGGATGGAGAGACAGCTCCGCAGTTAACAATATGTACTGCTTTTTTCAGAGGACCTGAGTTCAGATTCCTGCACTCATGTCAGTCAGGCAGCTCAGCACATTCTTTAACACTGACTCTGAAAGATCTGATAGCTCCTGGCTGCTGCAGGTGCCTGAACTCACTTGAGCACACAGGTCATAAAACAAATCTTTAAAGAAAAGAGTTTTAGGGCTGGGATGTAGCTCAGTTGGTAAGGCATTGCCTCACACACATAAAGCCCTAGGTTTGATATCCAGCATCATACAAACAGGGCATGATGAACATGCCTGATAATCCAGCACCCCAGGCATGTAAATTAAAGGATGAAAAGCTTAAGTCCATATTTGACTACTTAGTGAGTTGGAGGCCAGCCTAAAGAATATGAAATGCTGTCCCAAAAAACAAACAAACAAACAAACAAACAACTCATCTCCTTATTCCTAACTTTAAAAAAATCTTTTATGTATAAATTCTTTGTATGTATCTATATCTGTGTGTCATGTGCATGCATGGTATCCACAGAGGCCAGAGGGGGCATCAGATGGATGTGAGCCCACCAGAAGAATAGCCACTGCTCTTAAGCATAGGGTCTTTTCTCCAGCCCCATCATATCCTGTTAATTGAGATTTTATGTATTACATGCTTAGAAGATGGCTTAGAAAATAATAAGCACTGGATGTTTGTTATTGAAACAACTTATCAAGAGAGACAGCACTTATGGCAGTGTTTTGATAAAATGAGCTTACTTCATTAAACATAAGTAATATAAGACTGATTGAATAATTCTGCAGGTGAGTGCTTGCTTAGTATAGGAAAGGCTCTGAATTTGGTCCCCTACATCATATTAAACAATATCACACTACTACTATTTTAAAAGGCTGAATGTGTCCAGTTGACTTCTACAAAGAAGCATACGTAGGCGTGGGCTATATATATTATTAGTAAGCATCCTTGGACTAGCATTCGACAGAACACACACAGAGTTGTGAATGCATTGTTTGTGCATTTACAACATTGCTCCATATAACCTGATTGCTGTCTTACTTAACTTCCTGACATGATGTTCAGATTCTTTATCTGTAAAATAGTTATAGTGGTTTCCATAGTTAAAAAACTAAGATAATAATATTTCCTTTACAGTGTCATCAGATGAATAAAACTGGATTTATTTGTAGAGTTTCCCTTAAAATAGAATGCTTATACATTTTAAAATGCTATTATGACTCATCTTCCTGTTTTAATACTTAAAAAAAACTTATTTTAAAGTAGGACTGATTTGTCTATTAATGTTTTACAAATATATGGGACCAATATTCCATGAATTAATTACTGTATTAGTTTTCTATCACCATTTAACAATCAGTTTACAAATTCAGCAGCCAAAATGAACCCAAATTTATTTTCTCACAGTTTGAGGCAAAGTTCTAAGCATACCTGATCTCTGTCCTTCTGTAGCTGTCCCACATGGCTCCCTCCAAGATACCTGTTAGAGCATTAGTCTTATCTGATACTCCCAGAAAGGGTTCATTTTCACATCTATTCATCCAGGTGTTGAGAAAATTCAATTCATTGTGTTTGTTGGACTGAGAATTTCTATTGCTCCCAGGAAGTTTGTAGAAAACTACCTGATGTTTCTAGGAATCATTTAGAGTTCCTTACCTTGTTGTTTCTAACATGGTATTCTAGTTCTTAATGTTATCAAAACAGGGGGAGAACGCTGTAATGGCATGTAATGTAGTCATGTGATCACTTTCCTATATTTGCTTTTCTAAATCACACTGACTATAAAGTGTATGACAGAAAACTATGCATGTCAGCAGACATAAGGCCATCTAGAAGTCTGCCTATCATCTGCATTAATTGTCTCCTGTTGCTGAGACCCAGCACTCAGCAAGAAGCAACTTAAGGAAATCTTACTTTGTCTTTCTTTTTTTTTTTTTTTTAACTTTTATTTTTTTTTTAATTATTACATATTTTCCTCAGTTACATTTCCAATGCTATCCCAAAAGTCCCCCATAGCGCCCACCACTTCCCTACCCACCCATTCCCATTCTTTTGGCCCTGGCATTCCCCTACATTGGGACATATAAAGTTTGCAAGTCCAATGGGCCTCTCTTTCCAATGATGGCCGACTAGGCCATCTTTCGATACATATGCAGCTAGAGACAAGAGCTCCGGGGTTCTGGTTAGTACATCATGTTGTTCCAACTATAGGGTTGCAGATCCCTTTAGCTCCTTGGGTACTTTCACTAGCTTCTCTATTGGGAGCCCTGTGATAAATGCAATAGCTGACTGTGAACATCCACTCCTGTGTTTGCTAGGCCCCGGCATCGTCTCACAAGAGACAGCTATATTTGGGTCCTTTCAGCAAAATCTTGCTAGTGTATGCAATGGTGTCAGCTTTTAGAAGCTGCTTATGGGAAGGATCCCTGGATACGGCAGTCTCTAAATGGTCCATCCTTTCATCACAGCTACGAACTTTGTCTCTGTAACTCCTTCCCTGGGTGTTTTGTTCCCAATTCTGAGAAGGGGCACGGTGTCCACACTTTGGTCTTCATTCTTCTTGAGTTTCATGCGTTTAGTAAATTGTATCTTATATCTTGGGTATCCTACGTTTTGGGCTAATATCCACTTATCAGTGAATACATATTGTGTGAGTTCTTTTGTGATTGTGTTACTTCACTCAAGATGATGCCCTCCAGGTCCATCCATTTGGCTAGGAATTTCATAAATTCATTCTTTTTAATAGCTGAGTAGTACTCCATTGTGTAAATGTACCATAATTTCTGTATCCATTCCTCTGTTGAGGGACATCTGGGTTCTTTCCAGCTTCTGGCTATTATAAATAGGGCTGCTATGAACATAGTGGAGCATGTGTCCTTTTACCGGTTGGGACATCTTCTGGATATATGCCCAGGAGAGGTATTGCTGGATCCTCCGGTAGTACTATGTCCAATTTTCTGAGGAACCGCCAGACTGATTTCCAGAGTGGTTGTAAAAGCTTGCAATCCCACCAACAATGGAGGAGTGTTCCTCTTTCTCCACATCCTTGCCAGCATCTGCTGTCACCTGAATTTTTGATCTTAGCCATTCTGACTGGTGTGAGGTGGAATCTCAGGGTTGTTTTGATTTGCATTTCCCTGATGATTAAGGATGTTGAACATTTTTTCAGGTGCTTCTCTGCCATTCGGTATTCCTCAGGTGAGAATTCTTTGTTCAGTTCTGAGCCCCATTTTTTAATGGGGTTATTTGACTTTCTGGAGTCCACCTTCTTGGGTTCTTTATATATATTGGATATTAGTCCCTTATCTAATTTAGGATAGGTGAAGATCCTTTCCCAATCTGTTGGTGGTTTTTTTGTCTTATTGATGGTGTCTTTAGCCTTGCAGAAGCTTTGCAGTTTCATGAGGTCCCACTTGTCAATTCTCGATCTTACAGCACAAGCCATTACTGTTCTATTCAAGAATTTTTCCCCTGTGCCCATATCTTCAAGGCTTTTCCCCACTTTCTCCTCTATAAGTTTCAGTGTCTCTGGTTTTATGTGAAGTTCCTTGATCCACTTAGACTTGACCTTAGTACAAGGAGATAGGAATGGATCGATTCGCATTCTTCTACATGTTAACAACCAGTTGTGCCAGCACCATTTGTTGAAAATGCTGTGTTTCTTCCACTGGATGTTTTTAGCTCCCTTGTCGAAGATCAAGTGACCATAGGTGTGTGGGTTCATTTCTGGGTCTTCAATTCTATTCCATTGGTCTATTTGTCTGTCACTATACCAGTACCATGCAGTTTTTATCACAATTGCTCTGTAGTAAAGCTTTAGGTCCGGCATGGTGATTCCACCAGAGGTTCTTTTATCATTGAGAAGAGTTTTTGCTATCCTAGGTTTTTTGTTATTCCAGATGAATTTGCAGATTGCACTTTCTAATTCGTTGAAGAATTGAGTTGGAATTTTGATGGGGATTGCATTGAATCTGTAGATTGCTTTTGGCAAGATAGCCATTTTTACAATGTTGATCCTGCCAGTCCATGAGCATGGGAGATCTTTCCATCTTCTGAGATCTTCTATAATTTCTTTCTTCAGAGACTTGAAGTTTTTATTATACAGATCTTTCACTTCCTTAGTTAGAGTCACGCCAAGATATTTTATATTATTTGTGACTATTGAGAAGGGTGTTGTTTCCCTAATTTCTTTCTCAGCCTGTTTATTCTTTGTGTAGAGAAAGGCCATTGATTTGTTTGAGTTAATTTTATATCCAGCTACTTCACTGAAGCTGTTTATCAGGCTTAGGAGTTCTCTGGTGGAATTTTTAGGGTCACTTATATATACTATCATATCATCTGCAAAAAGTGATATTTTGACTTCATCTTTTCCAATTTGTTTCCCTTTGATCTCCTTTTGTTGTCGAATTGCTCTGGCTAGGACTTCAAGTACAATGTTGAATAGGTATGGAGAAAGTGGACAGCCTTGTCTAGTCCCTAATTTTAGAGGGATTGCTTCAAGCTTCTCACCATTTACTTTGATGTTGGCTACTGGTTTGCTGTAGATTGCTTTTATCATGTTTAGGTATGGGCCTTGAATTCCTGATCTTTCTAAGACTTTTATCATGAATGGGTGTTGGATCTTGTCAAATGCTTTTTCCGCATTAAACGAGATGACCATGTGGTTTTTGTCTTGAGTTTGTTTATATACTGGATTACGTTGATGGATTTCCGTATATTGAACCATCCCTGCATCCCTGGGATGAAACCTACTTGGTCAGGATGGATGATTGTTTTGATGTGTTCTTGGATTCGGTTAGCAAGAACTTTATTGAGGATTTTTGCATCAATATTCATAAGGGATATTGGTCTGAAGTTTTCTATCTTTGTTGGGTCTTTTTGTGGTTTAGGTATCAGAGTAATTGTGGCTTCATAGAATGAGTTGGGTAGAGTACCTTCTGTTTCTATTTTGTGGAATAGTTTGTGAAGAACTGGGATTAGATCTTCTTTGAAGGTCTGATAGAACTCTGCACTAAACCCATCTGGTCCTGGGCTTTTTTTAGGTGGGAGACTATTAATGACTGCTTCTATTTCTTTGGGGGATATAGGGCTGTTTAGATCATTAACCTGATCTTGATTCAACTTTGGTACCTGGTATCTGTCTAGGAACTTCTCCATTTCATCCAGGTTCTCCAGTTTTGTTGAGTATAGCCTTTGGTAGAAGGATCTGATGGTGTTTTGGATTTCTTCAGGATCTGTTGTTATGTCTCCTTTTTCATTTCTGATTTTGTTAATTAGGATGCTTTCCCTGTGCCCTCTAGTGAGTCTGGCTAAGGGTTTATCTATCTTGTTGATTTATTCAAAGAACCAGCTCCTCCTTTGGTTGATTCTTTCAATAGTTCTTCTTGTTTCCACTTGGTTGATTTCGCCCCTGAGTTTGATTATTTCCTGCCGTCTACTACTCTTGGGTGAATTTGCTTCCTTTTGTTCTAGTGCTTTTAGGTATGTTGTCAAGCTGCTAATGTGTGCTCTCTCTAGTTTCCTTTTGGAGGAACTCAGAGCTATGAGTTTTCCTCTTAGAAATGCTTTCATTGCGTCCCATAAGTTTGGGTATGTTGTGGCTTCATTTTCATTGAACTCTAAAAAGTCCTTAATTTCTTTCTTTATTCCTTCCTTGACCAAGGTATCATTGAGAAGAGTGTTGTTCAGTTTCCACGTGAAGGTTGGCTTTCTATTATTTATTTTGTTATTGAAGATCAGCCTTAGTCCATGGTGATCTGATAGGATGCATGGGACAATTTCAATATTTTTGTATCTGTTGAGGCCTGTTTTGTGACCAATTATGTGGTCAGTTTTGGAGAAGGTACCATGAGGTGCTGAGAAGAAGGTATATCCTTTTGTTTTAGGATAGAATGTTCTGTAGATATCTGCCAGATCCATTTGATTCATAATTTCTGTGAGTTTCACTATGTCCCTGATTAGTTTCTGTTTCCATGATCTGTCCATTGGTGAAAGTGGTGTGTTGAAGTCTCCCACTATTATTGTATGAGGTGCAATGTGTGCTTTGAGATTTACTAAAGTTTCTTTAATGAATGTGGCTGCCTTTGTATTTGGAGCTTAGATTTTCAGGATTGATAGTTCCTCTTGGAGGATTTTACCTTTGATGAGTATGAAGTGTCCCTCCCTGTCTTTTTTAATGACTTTGGGTTGGAAGTCAATCTTATCAGATATTAGAATGGTTACTCCAGCTTGTTTCTTCATACCATTTGCTTGGAAAATTCTTTTCCACCCTTTCATTCTGAGGTAGTGTCTATCTTTTTCTCTGAGATGAGTTTCCTGTAAGCAGCAAAATGTTGGGTCTTGTTTGTGTAGCCAGTTTGTTAGACTATGTCTTTTTATCGGGGAGTTGAGTCAATTGATATTAAGAGATATTAAGGAAAAGTAATTGTTGTTTCCTGTTATTTTTGTTGTTAAAGTTGGCATTCTGTTCTTGTGGCTGTCTTCTTTTAGGTTTGTTGAGGGATTACCTTCTTGTTGTTTCTAGGGCGTGGTTCCTGTCCTTGTATTGGTTTTTTTCTGTTATTATCCTTTGAAGGGCTGGATTCGTGGAGAGATAATGTGTGAATTTGGTTTTGTCGTGGAATACTTTGGTTTCTCCATCTATGTTAATTGAGAGTTTGGCTGGGTATAGTAGCCTGGGCTGGAGTTTGTGTTCTTTTAGTGTCTGTATAACATCCGTCCAGGATCTTCTGGCTTTCATAGTCTCTGGTGAGAAATCTGGTGTAATTCTGATAGGCTTACCTTTATATGTTACTTGGCCTTTTTCTCTTACTGCTTTTAGTATTCTGTCTTTATTTAGAGCATTTGTTGTTCTGATTATTATGTGTCGGGAGGTATTTCTTTTCTGGTCCAGTCTATTTGGAGTTCTGTAGGCTTCTTGTATGTTCATGGGCATCTCTTTCTTTAGATTTGGGAAGTTTTCTTCTATAATTTTGTTAAAGATGTTTGCTGGTCCTTTGAGTTGAAAATCTTCATTCTCATCCACTCCTATTATCCGTAGGTTTGGTCTTCTCATTGTGTCCTGTATTTCTTGGATGTTTTGAGTTAGGATCTTTTTGCATTTTACATTTTCCTTGATTGTTGTGCCGATGTTCTCTATGGAATCTTCTGCACCTGAGATTCTCTCTTCCATCTCTTGTATTCTGTTGCTGATGCTCGTATCTATGGTTCCAGATTTCTTTCCTAGGGTTTCTATCTCCAGTGTTGCCTCATTTTGGGTTTTCTTTATTGTGTCTACTTCCCTTTGTAGGTCTAGTATGGTTTTGTTCAATTCCATCATCTGTTTGGATGTGTTTTCCTGTTTTTCTGTAAGGACTTCTACCCGTTTGATTATGTTATCCTGTTTTTCTTTAAGGATTTGTAACTCTTTAGCAGTGTTCTCCTGCAATTCTTTAAGGGATTTTTGTGCTTCCTCTTTAATGTCTTCTACCTGTTTACCAGTGTTCCTTTGTATTTCTTTAAGTGTGTTATTAAAGTCCTTCTTGAAGTCCTCTACCATCATCATGAGATATGCTTTTAGATCCGTGTCTAGCTTTTCCGGTGTGTTGGGGTGCCCTGGACTGGGCGAAGTGGGAGTGCTGGGTTCTGATGATGGTGAGTGGTCTTGGTTTCTGTTAGTAAGATTATTACATTTACCTTTCGCCATCTGGTAATCTCTGGGGTTAGTTGTTGTCGTTGTCACTGTTTAAAGATTGGAGCAGAAGCTGTGTTCCACTCACCAGCAGTCTCAAAATCCTGTGGTGGGGGTCGTGGCTAGCTGGCGGGTGTCAGCTGACCCTGCGCTCTAGCTACCCTGGTGCTGGTCCGGCTGGAAGAGGCCTGTGGTCCTACTCAGGCAGGTTTTCTGCTTCCCTAACTAATGCATTCTCAGGTCCCACGTGCAATTGGATTGGAGCAGAAGCTGTGTTCCACTCACCAGAAGTCTTAAGATCCTGTGGCGGTTGTTGTGGGTAGCTGGCGAGTGTCAGCAGATCCTGCGCCCTAGCTACCCAGGTGCTTTTCTGACCGGAGAGGCTTGTGGCCCTACTGAGGCCGGATTTCTGCCTCCCCAACCAAAGCAGTCTCAGGTCCCGTGTGATTGGACTGGAGCAGAAGCTGTGTTCCACTCACCAGCAGTCTCAAAATCCTGTGGTGGGGGTCGTGGGTAGCTGGCGGGTGTCAGCCGACCCTGCGCTCTAGCTACCCCGGTGCTGGTCCGGCTGGAAGAGCTTACTTTGTCTTTCTAATTCCAAGGAGATGAAAGTCTATCAAGGTGGAGAAAGGTGTATTAGCAACAGCTTGAAGGGCAAGTCACATGACTTCTGATGTAAAAAAGCAGGAAGCAGACAGAAAGTAGGGAAAAGCTACAAAACTTCAAGGTCTACTCTCAGCGATTCCATTCTTTCATTGAGGCTCTATCCTTTTAAAGATTCCATAACATGCAAAAACTGTGCCATGGGAACAAATGTTCAAGCACACGAGAGTGCAGGAGTATTTCAAACTACTATTCACACCCAAACACAAGAGGAGAGACACACTTCTAGTATATGTTTGAGGCTTCATTTTTCTATGCACACAGTCATGCCAAGGAAAATACTGAACAAGAATCTGCTATATGAGCAGTATTACACTAGGGCCAGTAAAAGCTCGGATAAGGAACATGACATAAAACCACTCTCAGAGAATGGCGATATAGGTGATGCCACAATCATACAGCAGTAGTTAGAGTGTTGAGAAAAGAGAAGAAATGAATTATGACTGACATGCTTAAAAGACGAAACTGCAAACACAGCTACTAGGAAATGAAAAATATTGACTTGGTGGAAAAAGAATAAACTGAGAAGATGACAACTTTCAGGGAAATGTAAAACATTTGACTTTGTTTTGGATGCAATGAATAATATAAAAGACTCGTTTGTTTTTCAATGTTTTATTTTGAAGAATGGGATTATAATCCTTGTGCAATGTGGGTTATTCTGAAAATAGTGCCACTGAAAATACACTAGAATCCAGTCACAGCTAACTTGCCTATAATTACTATTTCCTGTTCAAAGACTCTTTCTAAATATGAAAATAGAATAGTAAATGCTGGTTGTTTTAGTACTCTGTGATGTCTTTAAAAAATTCTTTGATAAATACTAACAACTTGTATGTCAGTGATTTCTGCCTATACATGGCTAAGAGCAAGAACGACTTAAGCTCTTATAATGTTAAGCCTTATCAGTGAAGGTGTAGAATTGAAAGGCTTTAAGCTGGGTAGAGGAAAATGATTTAAGGGTTCAGATGAGTTGCATAGCCCCGTAAAATGGTATTAAATCAGTTCTGAAAAGATTTGAAGGGGACACAACACCCTGGAAGTGTGTTACACTTCGGTATCATTAACAAATAATTGGACAACAGGAGAGGAAAATAGAAGATGGGATATCAGACCCTGCACAAGACACTGTAAGTCATAAGTAGTATTTGAGTCTTGACAGTTGACAACTGAGCCATCGTTCCTTATCACACCAATGCTGATCACTGGGGCAGTGTGGGGGCTGGGGGTGTTTGGCAGAACTCACAATGTTGGGGGCTGAGAGAAGCATTTGGAGACATTTTGTTTTTGTGTGTTGAATGACTCAGGAACACTGTGACCTTGCATAACTTTGACCATAAGAAAATTCAGTCTGAAAGCCTTAAGAGAGTTGTAAGAATATAGTCACAACACTAGTTGGTCAATGACTACTTTCCTTTCTATATCTAGTGACCTCATATGTCCTTTTAGCTCCCATATGTCCCTTTTAGCTGCTGTATGGTACAATTGTCATCTAAAGGAGTAGCCAGCAACTCCTGCAAGGTATGTTTTTTGAGTGAAAGAATAGAGAGGTTAGAAGTGATTTGCCTTGCCTCCTTTGTGCTCTTGCCTGCTGAGAATGATGATATTGTATTAAGAATAAAAGTCAGAGGCTGACTTTTCCCTGGTGACCATGTATTGCTGTCTGTCTTGTCCTGGGCATTTTCTGTGTCTTACTTAACTTCATAAAAACTGGACAAATTCAGGCAAGGAAACATAGATGGATGGATGGATGGATGGATGGATGGATGGATGGATGGATGGATGGATGGGTGGATGGACGGACAGACAGACAGACAGATGGACAGACAAATACACAGACAGTTCAATTAAGCAACTTCTCTAAAGCTCAAAGAACAATAAAGGATAGGGCAAGTCTTCAAAACTTCCTATCCATCCCAGTTACCCACCAACCTCCATAATACCACTAAAAACTTACTGTTAGTTGGTAGACAACAAAACTATACACTTTAAAGTTAACTATCAATAGGTGTCTGGGTTATTTTAAGTATTTGATTTTCAGCATCAGAGACTATAAATTGGACCTATAAAAATATTTAGGTCACCAAGCTCAGAGACCACAGCTGGTTGACCTCCCTTGCACTGCTACCTATGAGCTTCTGCTACTGGTTGTTTCTCAGGGCCAAATGCTCAGGGATCAATAACAAACAGGGGCTGAGAAAATATTCTATGACTCATTACTCCTTTACTTAAAGCTTTTTACATGAGGCTAGTGGCATAGTCTTATTTTTAAAGTGTTGGCATTACTACTTTTCTTTGTTGCAATGGTAGTAGAAAAAAAATATGTTCCGTGATAGAACAGAATTACTGAATATTAACTAACCAGCTCCCAAATTGCTTGAAATTGGTGCTAATAAAAAGCCCCTCTAAGGATAACTACCTATGCTACCAGTTTTACTTTGCTGTGAATTGCATAACTTGACTAATTGAGGCCTCATTTCCTAGAGATTCCCATTCAGTATACAAAACTTACATACTGAACCCTTTATAAACTGAGGAATTAATTTCTCTCTATGACTTGGATATTTCTCCTAAAGTCTTCAGATACATTACAAGTCCTGACACCTGTCTGCAGTTGTGGATTCTCAGTCTTGGATAACCAGATCCATTGATATATTAAATATGAGTCCTGCTACATATGAATCTAAGTAGATCTTTATGAAATCAGTATATTTCAGCTAGTAAACTGTAGACAATTGATACAATGCATAGAGACCTACAGAGATGAAGAGGATTAAGGTGAAAAGAAACATAATTGCTTAAGGTACACTAGTTCGGGAAATCAGAACTCAGTATGTATTGATGTCCTTGTCCCACATTCTTCAAAGTTTTATATGAATGAGAATCACATAGAGATCATGCCATAATGCAAATTTCTGATTTAGAATGGGACTTGACAAATTGTATTTCTAATAGCTATCCTTGGGTAATCACTTTTCTGATCTACAGAACATGCTTTGAGTAAGAGTTGTAAGAAAAGAAATAACAATGACAACAGAAACAAAAAACAAAAAATGGGTCCATTATAGGATTGGATGTGGATGAGAAGGAATGGGAATTAGGTTAATCTGTTAGCTATAACCAAAGAGGCAATTGCTTAGTCAGCTGGTGATAAAAGATAGATCGTAGTTTTTAATTCTATGCCTGGGTATTCATTCTGTACATATTTGTATGTGCACAAAAGTGCAGGAACCAAGAAGAGGATGTTGGTTCATCAGGAGCTGGAATTACAGGTGACTATGAGCTGCCCATTGTAAGCACTGGGAGCTAAACTTGGCTACTCTATAAGAACAGCATGTTCTCTAAACCACTGAGGCGTGTATTCAGCCTGTCAGTCAGCTTTTGAAGAGATCAAAATCACAGGACTTTTTATGTTTTATATATTGCCAATATATATTCAACCCGTTATACTCACACCAGCCACTGGCCAGTATCAGGGATCAGAGCTTATGTGTTGGCCTTGATCCTTACTTTATGGGGCAGAGTCAATTCTCAATTATGAGAGCAAGCAGGGGCTCTAGAAAGAATGAAACTGAAGTCAAGTGGAATTTCATCATTCACTAACCACTCTACTTTGGTCAGAGGTTTTTTTTGTTTGTTTTGTTTTTTGTTGTTTTTGTTTTATTTTGTTTTCCTGAGTAAATTTCCTTTAGCACTGAACCCAGAAATCAGTAACCTCTATCTACTACTGTATCTATCTATATTAATGAAGATAGCTTAAGAAGCAACTCTGACATGCTTCATGCATTAATGATTTACATTACAAATCAATAATGATATTTGACACAGATTTTGATGCTATTTTGAGGATTAAAGATTCTTCCATTTTATTGGCCCACATATTATGTTTTCAGAGCTCTTGCATCTCTACCAGGAAATGTGGAAATGGATACAGAAGAATAAGAAAAGATTTGCCTTAGCAGATTTAGAAGTGGCACCCATCAATTCTGCATGTTTTCTGGGTAGAACTTAGTCACTTGGTCTTATCTGTCTTCTAGGAAGAAGTAATAATATAGGCTATGTTTATGTTCAAAACAAAGAGGAAACATATTTTCTGATGGCTATCTCTTCTTATCTAGGCAATTAAATCAAATGCTCCAAAATATTCATGATGTATAATAGATTAACTTCTCTCCTATTGCATGCAGAATGACATCATCCATATACTGGGGGAAATTGGGAAAATCATCACTCACGTACATTTTCATTGTGACTGTCCAGCCTTTCCTGTATTGTGATACCACAGATGTTGTCCAGAAGATCCAGTGAGGAAATGTGTAGAGATATTCATACATTCCATAAAATTACATGAATGCAAATTGCTATGGAAAAGAAAATAAATGAAACAGGCTGGGGTGGAAATAGTATGTGTGGAAGAAACAGAAGGCACAATGAAAGCTACTTTCCTCTTTTGCAATATTGACAACTGTCTGGATTATCTAATAACTTCTTTATTCTTTCTTTTTTTTTTTAAGGAGTCTTGGACACACTCGCTCCTTTTATTCACTTTATTTATGTGAATACATTGTTGCACACCAGAAGAAATCATCAGATCCACCATGGTTGTGAGCCACCATGTGGTTGCTGGGAATTGAACTCAGGACCTCTGAAAGAGTAGTCAGTGCTCTTAACCACTGAGCTACCTCTCCAGCCCATCTTCTTCATTCTTATAGATCTCTTACCCTGAATTTCCTTTAGCTGCATAAGTTTACCAAACTCCTTCCTAAGCCTACTGTGTCAATGGTCATTTTAGAAACCTCAAGTAACATACCTATGTTTCTTAGTTGGCACACTGTATGTGTGTTGTTAGTTTGATAGCCATGCAACTTAATAAGAACAGAAGTTACTTTGTATCCTTCTCCCTTCCTTGGTCTGAACAGAATTTAGCATTCAAGGCCTATGTTTAGAATACTTTGTTTATTTAGATTTTTTAGAGGGAAGTGTATTGTTATCTGTTTGGACTCACTAGAAGCTCAACAAGCATGTTGAGGGTCTCTGAAGAGGTCATGTTCCCTAAGAGCTACCCCATACTTGTTATTAATTGGGAAGATCTTCAAATACATCCTTAAATGAGTATAGTAGTTGGGGTTCTCTGGAGGAACAGAACTTATAGAAAGAATACATATAGAAAGGGGATTCATTAGAATGGCTTCCAGACTGTGGTCCTGCTACTCCAACACTAGCTATCTATCAATGGAAGGTCTGGTAGTCATTTAGTCTGCAAGGCTGAATGTCTCATCTGGCCTTCAATATATGCTGGAATTCCAAAGAAGTAGGCTTCAATGGAAGTAAAGGCATGGGATTGGTGGTGGTAAGAACAACAGTAAGCAAGCAAAAAACAAAAACAAACAAACAAACAAAAAAAAAAAAACGCCAGGCATTCAGCACTTGGGAGGCAGAGGCAGGTGGATTTGTGAGTTCGAGGCCAGCCTGTTCTACTGAGTGAATTCCAGGACAGCCAGGACTGCACAGAGAAACCCTGTCTTGAAAAACAAAAAACAAAAAACAAAAAACAAACAAAAAACCCCCCAAAAACAAAAAAGCTTATTTCTTCCAAACCTTTATACAGACTGGCAGCAGAAGCTATCTAACTAGGGTCCAGGGTGAAGGTAAAGGTGGATCCTTTCATCTCAAAAGTTCTGGACTAAAGGTGTATATCCTCATGTCAGTGATGTGGGTTAGAACTGGGTTTTCCACTTCAAGTGATTTAATTAAGAGAAAATTACTCACAGTTGTCCTCATTTGGGTTTTAGTTAATCCCGGATGTAGTCAAGTTGACAACCAAGAACAGCTGTAGACCAAGTAAGACCAAGAATAACAGAAATGCATGGAGGATTCTGCCTCTAGGATTTCCACACAAGGTGGTAACTACTTCAGGAACTGGGATAAATGGGTGCAGTGTTCACTTCAGGGAGATGATAGCTAAGTTTTTCTCAGTGGTGCCCAAATCATTATCAAGATATGTCCATACTGTACCAGATCTGGAAATAAGATGTCACAGATAGCGTAAAGGCTACTATTGTTCTTTGGAGAATCAATAATGTTTTTCTAGAATGGCTTGCAGGAGAAGCCTGTGTCCCTAGAAAAGCCAGGACAAAAGTGGAGTCCGGAGTTCTGTTTTCTCAATCATTCGCTCCTATATGAAAGAGATGCTAAGTCCACGTTGCCTTGCTGTCACAATTTAGTCATTCCAGTAAAATCCATGAATGTGCATTATCTAGCTAATCTCACAAATTCTATGCAAGCCTGGTCCAATGACTTTTCTGTGACAAGCTACCAGACATCTCTTCTTAATTTTAAATTTCTCCATTTTACAAGAACTTGGTAAATAATTATATCTGACAGCTTTTAATCCATGTAAGAGTGATCACTGGCAATGTGGGCTTTGGAAGAATTGTGTGCATGTTGTCCTCCTGGTACATTCTGTTACCTGCTTTTTAATCAACAGATATGCCACACACTGACAGAGTCTTTCATTATACAATCTATTCAGGGAAGCTAGTATTTTTTTTTAACTTCTGGTACATGATAAGCAATAAGGATGTGCCCCCTGCTAGAAAAACAGATTTATTAATAAATAGCTGACACTTTGTACTTTTGCAGAATATCAAAGCAATTAGTGACAACAGTGAAATGATTTTCAATAGATACTAGGCTAAATATCATATTGATTCATGCACAAAACTTTTTCTAAATAACAGTTGCTGAGTCCCTGCACAGCTCAGAGCAGCCAGGGAATGAAGAAATGGCAGCCAAAGAAACGACAGAAAGAAACACATTCAAAAAAAGGTGGGACAAGTTGGTTTGAACTCTCTGATGAAGAAGCTACAGCACCCAAAAACTCAGAATGTTTGTTACACACAGTTGGACAGGGAGGCACACATCTGACAAAAAGGGGGTGCCTATTGCATACAGACAAAATAGAAGCAGAGTCATTATATATAGCTGGACAAAAAGGCAAGGTTGGCTTGTCTCAGAAGGGTCAGTCTCTATAGGGGAATCTGTCTTCAGGCCATAACTATACAGGGAGAGAAAGCTGTGGCAGAGATCTCCTTCGCACACTGTGAACATTAGCAGTTGACCTTGGGGATAACTTTGTCCTTCCTCTAAGGTCACCCAGGCTTTGCCTTTCCCTTGGGACTGAGGCATTGGGTTGTCTGAAGTGGCTGTGCCCCTGTAAATAGCAGGAGTTCACCCTGGACAGTCAAAGAATTGTTTACTGTATTTGATTGATTCTTTTTTAATAATAACAAGTATAGAAAAGACGAATACATCAGTAAACCTGCCTATCTTGCTTCCTGGATCATTCATTATGGAAGTCATTTTATCCATGTTTTAAAAAATCCAAACAGCAGTAAAATATAACTAGGAGATCTCCCTCTCTGTCTCTCTGTTTCTCTGTCTCTGTCTCTCTGTCTCTCTCTCTTTGTGTGTGTGTGACAGAGAGAGAGAGAGAGAGAGAGAGAGAGAGAGAGAGAGAGAGAGAAGCATTCAGAAATTCTCTGGATTTTATGTAAATTTGGGATATCCACTTGTCTAAAGAATGGAAGTTTTACTGTGGGAGAAAAATAGAGCATTTAGATAGTAAAATCTTAAAAGCATAAAATTGCTGGATGTTATACCAGAGAAACACAAAGAGATGTGCTAGCCTGATTCCTCCCCTGAAGAAATATGGTACTAGAACCCCTCCTTACTGGGCACAATGTTATAGATGACGTTTTGACACCAGTGAGAACCCAATTTTCCATAAAATAAGATTTTAGTCTTGTTTTTTTGTTTTTATTCTGGTGTTTCTTTTTTTAATTTTGTTTTTCAATTTAGATGCCTGGCTGGAAAGGTGGCTCCGTGTGTAAAACGCTGGCTGTACACACTTGAGGACCAGATTTGGAATCCTCAGCACCCACATGAAAGCAGAGCAGGCATAGCATCCAGTCTGTTATCCCAGCAGCACAGGAAACAGAGGCAGACAGACTCTCAGGAGAAATCAGGCTTGCTAGACAGGCAAATCTGCTAGCTCTAGATTAAGAACAGGCCTCTGGTTCCATCCATTTGCCTGCAAAACTCATGATGTCCTCATTCTTAAAAGCTGAGTAGTATTTCATTGTGTAAATGAACCACATTTTCTGTATCCATTCTTCTGTTGTGGGACATCTGGGTTGCTTCCACCTTCTGGCTATCACAAATAAGGCTGCTATGAACAAAGTGGAACACATGCCCCTATAGCATGGTGAGGCATCTTTTGGGTATATGCCCAAGACTGATATAGGTGGGTCTTCAGGTAGATCTATTTCCAATTTTCTGAAAAACCTCCAGATTGATTTCCAGAGTGGTTGTACAAGCTTGCAATCCCACCAGCAATGGAGGATTGTACCTCTTTCTCTACATCCTCTCCAACATGTGCTGTCACCTGAGTTTTTGATCTTAGCCATTTTGACTGGTGTGAGGTAGAATCTCAGGATCATTTTGATTTGCATTTTCCTGTTGACTAAGGACTTTGAACATTTCTTTAGGTGCTTCTCAGCCATTAGAGATTCCTCTGTTGTAAATTCTTTTTAGTTCTATACCCCTGAAGTTGTAGCTCAGTCTTGATCCAGTGCTAGCCTAGCAAGTACAAAGTTCTAACTCCAGCAATAACAAACAGGAATCAGAGTATCAAAAGGTCAAGGTCATCCTTGACTACATAGTGAAGCTGAGCACAGACTGGAATGCAGGAACAAGCAACAGCAAGGAGAAATGTGAATAATAAATAGGAATCATTAACTGGAACTAGATGGTATGATGCAGTGTGAACCTGTGCCTGCTCCACCATGGAGAACATGCCCATGGACTGGAACGGTGCATGGCTCAGCAGCTAAGGGCACTTGCTGCTCTTTCAGAAGAACAGAACCAGTTCTCAGCACTCATGTCAGAAGCCTCGCAGTTGCCCATAATGCTAGCTAGAGGGGATCAAACACCCTTTTCTAGCCTTTCTGGATGCTTGCACTGATGTGTGAGAGTGTACACACATGCACACACACGCGCACACACACACACACACACACACACACACACACACTTTAAAAAACTTAAAAGAAAGAAAACCATACTTTAAATCTCTAAAAGAGAAAACAAGACTTCCAACTTGTCATTTACAGCGTTATATTAATCTAGTCTAAGGAGCATAAAGACAGGCTAAAAAAAGCAGTGGGACCTACTCACAAGGATCACACTGTGATGGCGTCTTTTTTGGCAAAAGTAAAAATGAATTTTCTCATGTGTTGAGATATCACATGGTATCCTTTAACTGTGCACAAGTTCAGTGGCTTAGTTTAAAGTTTTAAATAAAGGTAATTTTAAAAATAAATTTACAAAATTTAACAAAAATTCCATGAACTGTTTTTGAAGTATCTCCCTTTTAAAGTACAGAAGCATATTAATTATAGACCCCTTGGTATCTGAGAATTCATAAAACCAATTCTTATTTATAGAAATGATCTCTTTTAGAGGTCCACCTAGATTTGTATCTTAAAAACTTTATATTTAAAGAAATAAATATTTATGTGTTTACTATCGGATTAAAACATAAAAAATACCTACTCAAACAGCTTTGTGCTGTTTGTTTAGTTTGTGTGTGTTTGTTAATGGTTTTGTGTTTATTTGTTTTGGCTTTTTGCTTTTATTTTGTTTGGTTTGGTTTTTTTGTTTGTTTGTTTGTTTTGTTTTTCTTCTTGGGATGCTTTGCTTCTGCCTAGCTTTATCAGCTGGGGTTTGCTGCAGGTTGTGTCTGAGTTTTGTGCAGGGGACCCTATCACTCTCTACCTTTCGGCCATTTCTCTCCTTCCACCATCTGCAAACCCCTGTTAGTATTCATGAATGGGGACTGCTTTGCTGAGCTTTGGTCCTGTTAAGTTTGAAGTAAATATGTAAAATAATACATTCAGATATTAGCTTTTCTGCTTGAAAGGCTCTAATGAAAAAGGAGCGCCCTGCCAACACAGGAATATTAACGTTAGACGGTGGGAGCAGCTCTGCCTATATGGCAGCTCTAATTTTGCTCAAAAGGTGCAGTTTTTAGGCATTGCCATTTATTTGTAGGCTAACGAGTGAATGCATTATTTATTTATCCTTATGTCAAATTATTCTCTCTGATGTGATCTTTGAACATCCTGGGTAACATTATCTCTGAATTCTTATCTACTGAAAACACAGGGTCCCATATGCACAGCCAGTATCAGCTTGTCCCTCATGCAGGGAGAAGGGCTAATGCAGGATCCTCAGCACAGCACGTTCTGCGGATTCTCCATGTAAAGCCTCATGATTGGCCCCACGTGGTTCCAAGAGCTCAAGTGAGTCATGGAGCAATGCATGAGCACGTGAAAGAACACATTCCCATTTCTCCTGATGCTACAGCAGGGGGTTGTTGTTTAGAGAATGAGCCAACATGAGAAAGAGATTCACACAAGGCAATAGAAATTAAAAATCATCTGGTGTTCATTGAATGGGTAAAATTTTCACCATTCTCAATCTTACTTGTGTGGCCTTTAAAAAGGATCAGTTTGCTGGCTTCAAAAAAAAAATCATTATTTCCTCTACTAAGTATGCTTCAACTCTCACTCATGTTTATAACAAATATCAAGTTCACATTCTGACCTGTGACTATTTTCTTGCTTTTGTCCTAAGCATGAATAGGAGATCTGTTGACAGTTACAAAACTTGCTACCAGGGCCCTGGAGAGAGATGGCTCTCCCAGGGAACCAGGGTTCAGTTCCCAGCACTTCATAACAGCACAAAGACCTGCAACTCCAGTTCCTCCTTCTGGAACATGAAACAATAGGCTGACTATGTTCTCCACGGTACAACCAAGAAGTAGAAGATCAGACAAGATCAGGCTGGAGAAGTATCAAAAGCTGCATGGCAGATTTGGAAAATGAGGAATCACTGGACAAATTTCCAGAATCGAAAAGAAGCCACAAACTCTACTGAATCAAATAACACCTGACCATGTGAGGTGGCTTTTGCTGAAGTATCATGAGAAGACTATGGATAGCAATGTTCCACAGCCCCTGATACACATTTCAAAATACACTATGCATATTATGATATACATATTGTAAGTAGTTAAGGATATTTAACAATTTGATTTCCATTTTGTTTAAGATTTATTTGTGTGTGTGTGTGTGTGTGTGTGTGTGTGTGTGTGTTTGCCATATGCATCAAAGTGTTCGGAGAAATCAGAAGAGTTACTGGATCTCTTATAGCTGGATTCACAGCTGAGCCATCTGCCACAGATTCTGGGAATCACTGCAGGAACAGCAAACATTCTTGAGTCCTGAACAAATTCCTCCAATCCCACAATTTTATTTTCTAAGTCACAGTTTTTCAGCATTTTTTTCAAGATGGAACAAGAAGACTTACACATTGTGATATCTAAGAGAGTCCTGTATCCATTTCTCAGGCACCAGTTTAGAATTTTTATTTTATCTCTACTAGAGTTTTAACTCTACCATGTTTTAACTCTACTAGATACACATGTGCTTGAAGGCCATCTAATATCACCAGTAAGCATAGCAAACAAAGAATCATTGATGTGGGGCTCAGCCCAGGTTCATCCAGAGGTAATTGTGACCCTTTTAAATAGACTCTTTATATACTTCAGATACCTGTTTTCTTATTTATACAGTAGAAACCTCCTTGTTCCAACCTTCATGACAAGGTTCTGTATTTTGAATCTGAAATATCTCCTATAGGTTCACCTCTTTCAACTCTTGTTTCCCTGTGAGGCCAGATGTACTGGTTGGGAAGGCTGTGGAACCTTTAGGAGGTAGGGCCTTCCTGGTCACTGGAGGTAGACTATAACCAATCAGATATTATAACAAGGTCCTAACACTTCCTGTTCTTTCTCTGCTTCCTGAGCACAGGTGTAATGTGACCAGCCACCACCCATTCCTGGAATCATCATATTTTCTCCACCAAAAGTATGGCATGCCTTTGAGTTCTAACCAAAAATAAGCCCTTTCTCTCTCCTTAAGTTATGCCCACATCAACAAGAAAAGTAACTAGTACATGAGAATACCATAATCATAAAGTATAGAAAGATATAAAAAGCAAAACAAAAACAAAACAAAACCCTCTGGTGTTTATTAGTGTGCACCTAAAAATCCTTCAGATTTAAAACCTATTTCTGTAAGTGGGAAAAATACTCATTATTATATAGAGGAATTCCTTCTGGATATCACATATACACACATGCACATGCATGTGTGTGTACACACACACAAACACACATGCATGCACACACACATATAAAACTCAATAGAAAAACAAAATACAGGGACAGAAAATCTTTCTTTGCAGTAACGAATTCTTCTGACTCTTAAGAAGATGAAGGTAGATAGCTTGGCCCACTCATCTAGGAGACCAGCCCACCTGGACCCCACATCCCTGAACCGTGATTATGGAACAAGACTCCAGCGAAGTCTCCTGGTGCTCTTCGGAAAGACTGGTTTTGCCTTTTCACCTTACCATTGAACAGAGAACTCAGGCATTGGTTTTCCGTGCTAAAAATGGTTGTTGTGTCCTTCGATCAACATGGGAAGAAAAGGCTTACCACAGGGTGATTTTATAAGGGCAAAGTTACCTCGGTGACAGGATTAAGACAACTATCTGAGGTGAAGTCATTATAACTCTATTCACTTAGAAACAAAATGTCATTTCTCATGACCCAATAAATGAAGTGTAATTACCAAAAGTACATAAATGATAGAACTGAAAATGTTCTCTGCCTGATCAGGCTCCTGACAAGAAGAAATTTCACATATTTAAATAACTGAGAACTGAATAGAAACACTCCAAGACAGGCCCAGCATTTTGGACATAAAGTTGACATTAAAGATCATGTTAAATAATCATTCTTTTGAGAGACCTTAGGCTTTTGACAGCTGCTAAAGTCCAAATGTGAATTTCACTCTCCCTTGGGAAATATTTAGCTCCCACTGAGATTTATCTCAAGAGACAGACACCTGGGGATGCTTCTGAAAATGCCTCTGTGGCCCTTTGCCTTCTGAAACAAGAGATTCGACCCTCTTCAATTTTACCAACAAAGAATCATCAGAGATTTTAATCTTCTTAGACGCAAAGCCAGTAGATAAATAGTTCTCTGATTGCCTATAATAAAACACCCATAAAACTTCCCATAGAATAGTAAAGTCAAGTGCAGGATTCTTTGCCTATTTGGAAACCACGTCAGTATTTTATCTCTCTCTAATTTGGACTATTGAATGCTCAATTTTTAAGTGTTATTATTATTAGGAAGAAAAATTATTCAGTCAAGCACTTCTCCCAGAGAAAATCTGACTAAATGACTTGACATTCTGAAAGGACGCCGATTTCTTTCCTAAAACTGTACGTGGCACTCAAAGATGTATGATTAGAAATTATGAGGCCAATTTTCCAAAGGTGTTTCTTCATTTGCATCAGCAAAAAAAAAAAAGAGTACTTGTAATTGTCCATGCAAATCAAGGACTTTCATATGCAAATGCTTATATGTGGATGTAATTATGCTGCTCCCCATACAGGAACTGAGTTTTAAAACTGTGATACAAATAAATGTAAATACGCATTTGTATTTTTAATTGTATTACAAAAATAAAACTGTTATGTATATATATATGTATATATATATATATATATATATATATATAAAACTATTGATAGGAATAGACATGATGAAGTAGCAAGGGTCACCTGTTGCACTCTAGATAAGATAGTCTTCACCAGCCAGCACATTAGGGCCAGAATTGCATCTATCCTTTCAGTCCTATGCCTGGTTATAGAACGTTAGTCGCTAAGACAGATTTTGTCTTCTATTATTATGATAAGTCCACTCTACAGAGACCAGCTACCATCCCTTTACATATTGATTATCTCTGAATCTCCCATCCTTTACTCTTCTAAGCAAGCTTGACCTCCATGACTGCTTGTGTTAGTTTCCCAGTAGGTGCTTCAACGCCATATAAGTCACACTAGGCAACTGTTTCTAGGGAGTGCCAGTAGCTTTCCCTACCAGGTGTATTATCTTTGACACCACTGTTTAGCCAAACTGTCTCACCTGCCACACGCAATTATTATTGGTGATGTTTTGTTCTAGAAATCTGGACCACTCTGCCAATGCAAACTGAAAAGTTTATATACTACCATGAACACATGAGTCTCACTTTGGGGACTGTTTTCTCTATACAATAAAACACTGGTGCAAAGAGAAAGATCTATTTACTGGGAATGATGCTGCTGCTGATTGGAAAGGTGTCTCATTTCAGTATGACCCTCAGAAGGGATTTCAGTGGGTAGATAAATTATGCTGTTTTGACAAATCATAAGCATCTCTCCTATCTTCTCTAATTATTCCAGTGGACAGTGAAAACTAATGACCAAGAAAGACATACTTTGTCAAACTACAAATCATCTTATTTCATTCATCATTTTCAATTTAAAAAAAGAAAAATTTTGGAGAAACATGTGTCTTACAAAATTTTGATATAAGTTGTACAGAGAGAGAGAGAGAGAGAGAGAGAGAGAGAGAGAGAGAGAGAGAGAGAGAAAGATTTAAATCTGAAAGTATAGCTCAAGAACTGAGTAACTATGTTTTATATTGTTTTCACAGCCAAGAAGAAACTCAGATGATGTGACATCATAAAAGATATTAAAATTTCTAGAAAATTTGATGGGTTTAATAGGGACAGCAAAACCGGCATGTTAAAGTTACAGATATCATTAGAGCAAACCACACCATAACAGGAAAGGATGTCTAATCTCACTGAGGGGCCTAGCAACACTTGTTAGTTCAAGAGCCAGAAAAGAAATTTTGGGGTACCTTCGAATTATTGGGGCTAAATAAGATGGTCAGCTAAGTTGTAATTGTTTATATTTAAATGATTATGTGTGGGAGTGTTCTGTGTACACTTACTCTGTGTGTGTGTGTGTTGGGGGGTGTATTATACATTCTTGTATGCACTTGTGAAAATAAGAGGTCGACCCAAGGCATCTTCCTAGACCACTCTCTTTATCTAAGCCCTGATTCTGTTAGTTCAGCCAGTGAGTTGCTGAGGCGACTCTGCTTCTGCCTCCCAAGATGTGGGATTTTAGGTCATCTCCCAGGCTGGTTGGCATCCTCACTGTCCTCATGCTTGCTGAGTATGTCGTTTGCCCATTGACCCATTTTTCCAGCTCATGTACTTTTCTTTTTAATGCATCAAAGTTAAAGATATTGTTAGAGATTCTTTAAGGCTGGCTTATACATGAAGAAAAGAGGTTTGAAGAAGAAAGTAAGAAAGATTTAATGAGAACATGGGAATAGGCTTCTCAAAGACAACTGGCCAATTTACATTTTATATCATTTTTACTGAAAAGCTATTTGTAAACCCGTACTGGTGGTGTATGGCATATACAAACTCAAATAATATTACCAACTTTCACTCATCCATACAATTAAACTGCCCAAAGTACTTGCATGGAAAATGAAAAATTATTTAATTTTCTGAAATACAAAATAGTCATTGGGCATTCATAGCTGGTTCTACTTCACTTAAATTTAGCCTTGGGCAACAGAACAAAAGGTTGTAATTGGTTATTGCGAAAAGAGCGACATGATTTTATGAAACCCAGAAAGTAGAAAAATTTCATAAAAATATTGGAAAGAAATGCACAAAAAAAGCATTTAAAGTTTTATTGAACTCCAAAGTTTCAATGTTGGATCTTCTCCCTACAGCCACAGCAAAGGAACTATTATCTCATAAAACCTGTCCTGGAAGTCACAGGGCCCTGTCAGGACGGCAGGAAACATTTAGAATAAAATCAAGATTGGACAATAAGGACCATAGTTTTTGTCATTTCAAGAGCAGGCCACACACTAGATGCAAAAACAATTTAATCAAATAATATTCTGCTTAGAAATGTGTACTTTTATTCCTGGTAAGGAAAGCTTGTGGCCTTGCATCTTGTGTGTGGCCTGACAGAGTAGGTAGAAAATTCTGCGTTCTCAGCAGTGTGACCCCCTTGCCTTCCATGGAACTAATACGCACCCAAGTTCCACTTGGCTAATCTAAGATGGGGAAATAATATAATTGTGAAAATATAGATCAAAGCCAAATCCCCACTGTCTAGCTGCAGACTCTTCAACTTTCAAAGACAGTTAAGGAGATAATAATTCATCACCCAGTTCTTGGCATTGAAGTAGATGCCATCATATAATTTCCCAAGATTATTTTTAGTGGAACACTGTAAGTATCACTCAAAAAAATTTTTTTAAGAATCCAATGTTAATCCTTTGTCTGATACAAGTTAGAAGAGATTTTGATCTTGCATGCTGACAACCAACCCCTAGAACTGCATTGTACTCTAGCTCTGATTTCCATCACAGGCAATTTTATGTCTTCTAAGCACTTGAAGTATAATCAAATTGTGATACAACAGAGGTTGTGTGTACTTGTAAGCAAGTGCTTCTCTTAGGAGTTGGAGGATAATTCCCCTGCTCTCTCCACCCTCCTGGGACTGGCAGGCCCACCAATTCCTGCCACTCAGCACAAATGTGTCTCAGCCTCATATCGTTAATGGAAACTGACACATGAAGTGCTGTGTCTTAATAGATCTATATTTATATCTAGCTTGTTTCAAGTTCAATTTGCAAGGAAGCCTTATCTTCATTGCTATCAAGTATGCTACTTACCCTGCTATTTCCACCTGCCAGCACCTGACGCCAGGATCTCACTCCAGTGAAACCTATAACTTCCTCCCCTACTTGCACAGACAGGCCTTCTGGGAATTCATTTTGTCATGTCTGTACTCACAGTGCTTCCTGGGTCTTCCCTTCATCTCTCTAACTAACTTCATTTATCAACAACGCTCTGCTCAAAGGTTGACTGCTCGAACAAGCATTTTTTGACCTTTAAAGTCATCTTGGAAATGACCTCACAGTTTGACCTAGAAACACACACACACACACACACACGAGAGAGAGAGAGAGAGAGAGACCCTTAAGGTTATCTCAAGCATACATATTTTTACTTGCAATTATTTATTGCAATTATTTGTAATTTTGATCTCTCCTCCAATCAGATATCTGACATGAATGATAGGAATCAGGCTTCATCCTGTTCAGATTTCTAACACAGATCATCATGTCTTGTGTGTGGTAAGTGTTAATGGAACAATTTCTCTTTAAAATATAGTACTATCGCATGGTTCTACTGGCCAAAAATAAATAAATAAAATAAAAATAATCTTCGTTTAAAAAAAGGAAATCTGCTTATGTCAAAAAGAAATTTTAAAAAAATGCTTAAACTAACTTTTTAATATTTTCATGCTTTCATAACTTTTTCTATTTGCAATTTTTGGCACTTGGCTCATTTCAGAATATTTGCTCTTAATGGTTTGGGGGTACTCAAATTTTCTTTTTTAACTTAGCAAAATAAGAGGAGAAGGCGTAGGCTTCTAGATCCTAAGTCCCAGAAACCATGGCTTATACTCAAGACTCACTTAACAGATCCCTTCAAAATGCAGGAGAAGTCCTTAATCTCCCAGTCTCTAATTACTTTGGTGAATCAAGACTTGATAAATGTGGCACTGGAGAGATGGCTCAGGAGTATAGAGCACTCGTTGCACCTCCACAGGACCCATGTTCAGTTTCCTACATCCACATGGTAGCTCACAATAGTCTATGACTCAAGTTCCAGGGAACCTAATACCTTCTTCTGACCTCCACAGGCACCAGGCATGAATATGACACACAAATAAAATGCAGGCAAAATGCTCATACACATAAAATAGAATAAAATTTTTAAAAAGTATCAATAAATGTATGATCCTACTTCTTATCTTCAGTAAACCTTTGAGTGTCTACTATGCTCCACACATCAGGAGAGATACTAGAGATGCAATGGCTAGTGAAAAAGCCCCCATCTTAAAGGAGCTCATTGTTTAGAAGAGGAACATAGTGACACAAAGCTATGATATGGATGGGAGTTCCAGAGATAACATCAAAGACAAGGAGCAAGGTAATGTCAAGGAATCCCTCAAATATACCTTGATGAAGACCTAAGGTAACTTCTGCAGGGGATGGGGGTAGGGGATTTAAAATGTACATGTTAATTGATACCAAAGATTTTTAATTAAAACCCTAATTGATTTGCACAAACAAGTAAATCGCAAGAGCTTTGTTGTGTATTATGCACCAAAGTATTTTCTTTGTCTTATGTATAAGGTTTCTCGACCAATGTTCTTTTAGCTTTTTAATGAGATATTTTATAGCATTTGCATTGATTGATTTGCAATGATGAAAGAACATTGGGTTGGCTTCATTATGAAGCCAAGTATAATCATTCCATTTGATTTCATTGTCAGATAAAATTGATCATGCAGCTGTTTGGCTAAATGTCTGATGCCTGGCCATACATAACACAAATGACTAGTTTTCTAATTTCAGTTGTTGGAAGCCCTAGAAAAGAGACACCTTGTGTACACCAGCACTATTCAACAATATCAGACTCCATATTGCCTCATTTCCAGGGGTGGCAGCCAGGTTTGCCATTGAGTGATAAGTAGTCAAAGTTGGATAAGAAAGATAATCTTACTCAAGAATACTTATAACAAATGACATAGTCAACAGAAATGTGTGTTTATGTACGCCAATTTGTACAAAGATGGCAATATTTTGAGTCAACTTGAAAGCAAAGATTTGAAGGACTTGTACAGAAAGAAGAGCCACAGCCCTTTAGTGATTTAAGTGAGCAGCTGATAGTGGTTGCTTTATGGTCTCTGAAGGGAGAAATGTCAGAATAATGTGGTTAAGGGACTACATGGTCATGCTGGTAACAGGATGCCTGTGCAGACTACACTAGTGAGAGCTTTCTAAAAACAACTCAGCAACTCTGCCATGACATATTTGAAACTTAAACCATTTATTTTGTATACAGGTCTATGAAATTTAAATTAGCTGTATGGATAAACCAAACCCAAATGAAATTATTTTACTTCTTCTATTTGACTTTTGTGAAGCCACTTATTTATTTCTTATTCAGACTCATATCAAGTACATCACAATGTTCTGGCTAGACTTGGGCTTTTGCTATGGAATTAACAGATTTGTGAACTGTTATCAACATTCTGAATTATTATTTTGGGTCTACGGTTTTGTGGGTGGGTTGCTGACCTTATCCTTTCACTGGGAGTCCTGCCTGTCTCCAGGAAGCAGTAACTTCAGGATCCATAGCCTCCACTTCTAGGAGTCTCACCTAGAGTTGCACGCCCCAGACACCCAGAGGCCGGCCCCCATCCCAGGTCTCTTGCATATCCTAGAGACTGCTGCTCCGCCCCAGCTGCCAATTTCTATTCTCTCCCCTATTTTCCCTATACCTGATCTGCTCCACACACTCCCCTCCTCATCCCCTCTCCCACCTAGTTTCCTCCCTCCATCAATCTCCAATATCTATTTTGTTTCCCCTTCTGAGAAATAATCAACCATCCTCCTTGTGTCCTCCTTGTTATTTGGCTTAATTAGGTCTTTTGAATATAGTGTGGTTGTCCTGTACTTTATGGCTAATATCCACTTAGGAGTATATACCATGCGTGATTGCAAGAGTCTGGGTTACCTCACTCAAAATGATATTCCCTAGTTTTGTCCATTTGTCTGCAAAATTTATGATGCTCTTGATTTAATCACTGAGTAGTATTCTATTATGTAAATGAACCACATTTGCTGTATCTATTCTTCAATTGAGGGACATCTAGGTTGTTTCCATTTTCTGGCTATTAGGAATAAAACTGCTATGAACACAGTTAGGCAGAAATCCTTGTGGGATAGTGGAACATCTTTTGGGTATATGCCCAGGAGTAGAAGAGCTTGACCTTGAGGTATAATTATTCCCAGTTATTTTAAGAAATCAGCAAATTGATTTCTAGACTAGTTGTACAAATTTACACTCTAACCAGCAATGGAGGAGTACTCACCTTGCTCATAACACTTATCAGCATTTGCTGTCCCTTGAGTTTTTGATCTTGGTCATTCTGATGGTGTAAGGTGGAATCTCAGAGTCATTTTGATTTTCATTTCCCTGATAACTAAGGATGTTGAACATTTCTTTAGGTGTTTCTCAATCATTCGATATTCCTCAGATGAGAATTATCTGTTTAGGCCTGTACCCCATTTTTAAATTGGATTATTTGGGTCATTGGTGTCCGATTTCTTGAGCTCTTTTGTATTTTTGATATTAGCCTTCAGTCAGATGTAGGAATGCTGAAGATATTTTCCCAATCTGGAGGCTGCCAATTTGTCCTCTTGACAGTGCCCTTTGCCTTATAGAAGCTTTTGAATTTCATGCTGGTCCATTCATTAATTGTTGATCTTCGTACCTGAGCCAGTGGTTTTCTGTTCAGGAATTTGTCTTCTGTACCAATTAGTATATCTAGTTTTATGTTGAGGTCTTTGATCCACTTGTACTTGAGTTTTGTGTGATGTGACAAATATAGATCTATTTCCATTCTTCTACATGCAGACATTCCGGTAGACTAGCACCATTTGTTGAAGATTTGTCTCACTTTTCTATTGTATGGTTTTAGCTTCTTTGCCAAAAATTGTGTCCATAGGTGTGTGGGTTTATTTCTAAGTCTTCAATTTGATTCCACTGAGCCATCTGTCTGTTCCTATACCAATACCATACAGTTTTTATTACTAATCTCAAGTTCTGTGCTCAGCTTTAAGTCAAGGACGGTGAGACCTCCAGAAATTCTTTACTGTTTAGGAATGTTTTGGCTGTCTGGGTTTTTGTTTTTCCATATGAAGTTGAGAATTTTTCTTTCAAGGTCTGTAAAAAGTTTGTGTTGGAATTTTGATGGGAATCTATACATTGCTCTTGGTAAGATGGCCTTTTTTACTATGTAATCCTACTGATCCATGAGCATGGGAGATCTTTCCATTTTCTGTTATCTTTCTCAGTTTCTTTCTTCAGAAACTTGAAGTTCTTGTGATATAAGTCTTTCACTTGCTTGGTTAGAGTTACATTAAGATATTTTATATTGTTCGTGGCTATTGTGAATGGTCTGATATCCCTAACTTCTTTCTCAACCTGTTTATTGGTTTTATAAATGAGGGCTACTTACTTCTTTGAGTTAATGTTGTATTCATCCATTTTGCTGAAGGTGTTTATCAGTTGTAGGAATTCTCTGGGAAGATTTTGAGGGTCACTTATATATAGCATCATATCATCTGTGAATAGCGATACTTTGACTTCTTCCTTTCCAATTTGTCTCCCCTGGATCTCCTTTCATTGCCTTATTGATCCATCTTCAACTATAAGTACTGTGTTGAAGAGATAGAGAGAAAGTGGACAGCTTTTTTTCCCCCTGATTTTAGTGAAATTGCTTTAAGTTTCTCTCCATTTAATTTGATGTTGGCTACTGACTTACTATAAATTGCCTTTATTGTATTTTATAGAAGCTAATTTTAAAGAAGAAATAGTTTTGTCTCATATAAGCTTACCCTGGTAGCAATTTTACTGTTGCAATATTATTAGTATTTTTTGGAGTGGAAACAAAGTGGTATTTGTGATGTTTTCCTCATAATTTGACCATTATACCAGTTCTCATATTTCTTTTTTTTTTAATTTTGGAATATTTGAGATCTTAGTTGTTTGGATAAGGGATGGTCAAACTGTAATTATCTAAAGTCAAGACAAACTAGGAACCTATCAGAACAGAGTTTTTTGTTTTGTTTTGTTTTGTTTTTGTTTCTTGCTATAATTAAGTTAAAAGTATTCTGAAAAGGACGATAATACCTCAAGCTACATATTGTGATTCTGAGAACAATGGCCAAGAAATTATAAGAAAATATTGAAAAGAAATCAAGGGAGGACTTGAGGTGGCAGCTATGATGTACCCGATATGATACAAAAGGAAAAAGTAAGGGTGCGGGGGGGGGCGGGGGGTGTGTGAAGTGAACCAATACAGATGTAACAGCAAACAGTGAGGCTCTGACCTCTATGACCAGTGCACCTTTGGCAAAATGATAAAGACTGTCAGGCTGAGTAAAAATGCAAAGCCTGCTCACAGCCTCCTATAAGAGAAACACATTTAATTCAAAGACAAAAATGGATTGAAAGTAAAATAATGGAAAACTAAAATATATATTAACCACAAAAGAGCCATTCACGGTAGTCATTTCACACAAAATAGACTTTAAGGCGAAAAATATTAGGGGTGTCAAAGAGGCATGTTTTAAAAGCATGAAAGTCTCAACACACCAGAAAGTTGTAAGGATTATTAATATGCATATACCTAACGAGAAAGTCACAAAATACATGAAGCAAATCTTGATGCAAATGAAAGAAGAAGTAGACAATTTAATAACACTTGAAAATTTAAATGCTCAAACACTGGCAAGAAGCATCCCTAAAGCAAATCCACAGATGCACAGAAGACATTCGTAATCCTGTCAAACACACCGTCTGATCCAATGTCAATCTCACAGCTCAAGGTCTGCAGCACAAACACTGACACATATATAGGGAAAATACCCCCAGCACAGTAGGCTGTGATCAGATGACTCTGCAAATTTAAAGTCTAGAAATTATGTTAGAAAGCTGTAAATCAACAACAGAAGCAAATCTGAGACAACCAAAATAATTAGACATCAAACAATAGACTTTATATAAGCTATAGAGCAAAATGCTAAATCATGAGGTTGCTTGAATAATAGAAATTATATAAACACAATATTACAAAATTTAAAAGATATACAAAACCTTTGGTGCTTATCTGTAACTATGAATGCCTGAGTCAGAAATAAAATAGGTGCAAGACAACAGTTCAACAGTTTGGTTTCCACATTAACAAAACGTAAAAGAACAAACTAAACTCTAAAACAAAGAACATTAAGTACATTCATTAAGTTTAATACATACAAAATAAGGTAACTCAATGTTACTTCTATAAATAAAATGAGCAATGAGAAAATACTCTAAGAAAGAATCACAACCATTACTGTGCATGGGAGAGCATACTGGTAATGCTTCATTTAGGAGGTAAAAGTGGAAAGATTGAGAGTTCAAGTCACCCTGAGCTATTTAATAAATTTGAGGACAGCCTGTATATGTGAAACTGTCAAAAAAAAAAAAAACCAAAAAACAAAAAACAAACAACAACAACCCCAAAAAACAAAAAACAAAAAACAAACAACCAAGCAACAATAAAGAGTGACTGACCAAAATTTTATGAATGGATTATCAAAATTAATAATAAAGGGAATTGTTATCATTTTATACAAATTTAAAGAAATAAAATTAATATTAGCATAACTATATCTCAGAAATTGGAATGAGCTAAGCTAGAGTATATGAGTTTATTCTCAAAAGGACCTCCTCTACTAATACAGTTTACTCAGAAACAAAAATAAAATGGAATCTATGATTTCTCTAGTTTACAATAGGTAAGTTCATTGTTAGCAGTTAAGAATATTCTAATACAGAAAATGTTACATACAACTAGCTTCTCTTGTAATAAATAATTATAGAAAATGGTATTATTCTTTTACACGTTCTTTTAGAAAATATATGAAAACTTAATATATTACAAGTCATTATACGAGACCAGCATTCTATGACACCAACACATGTTAAGAGGAAGAATTACTGCTAGAAACCAATGTGCATTCTAAGCAGTGTGTGTGTGTGAGAGAGAGAGAGAGAGAGAGAGAGAGAGAGAGAGAGAGAGGACCTGTCACAGAGTAAATGTGGAGGTCAGAGGACAGCTATTAGGAGTCAGTGTTCTTGTGCAAATTGTGATGGTCCAAAGGGTGCAAGTCAGCTAGTTAGTCACTGTGCAACACTGACATCACAAAACTTACAGAAAATCAGGCACAGGAAGAATTAACTCAAAGGTAACTGTAAGAGACATTGCAGTCCTTGTGCTCACAGATAAGCACTAGGAATTTGCAATGTTGAACACACAGGGATGCTCTTTCAAAGGAAGGGACACATCACCTATGAGCCACCCAGAATGTTTTAAGCAGAAATGGCTAAGAGCCTGGTGTCCTTTGCACTGTCTTTGTTGCCAAGACCACACAGGATCCTCCTCCAAACCCTTACTTATACCATGACCTTGTTTTTCTCAGTCAGTCTATAGAACCCATCTGTACTGGCTGGTTTTGTGTGTCAATCCGACACAGGCTGGAGTTATCACAGAGAAAGGAGCTTCAGTTAGGGAAATGCCTCTATGAGATCCAGCTGTAAGGCATTTAGTGATCAAGGGGAAAGGCCCCTTGTGGGTGGGACCATCTCTGGGCTGTTAGTCTTGGGTTCTATAATAGAGCAGGCTGAGCAAGCCAGGGGAAGCAAGCCAGTAAAGAACATCCCTCCATGGCTTCAGCATCAGTTCCTGCTTCTTGACCTGCTTGAGTTCCAGTCCTGACTTCCTTGGTGATGAACAGCAATGTGGAAGAATAAGCTGAATAAACCCTTTCCTCCCCAAGTGCTTCTTGGTCATGATGTTTGTGTAGGAATAGAAACCCCAACTAAGACACCATCTTTATGGAAGGTGTCATGTATTTTACAGATAGTTCCAATGTAGTCTTATCTAATCTTTAGTTAGCTTACTTTGTGGCCTACAGTACACACAGGATTGAGTTAATTATCACCAGGAAATTTTCTCCAAATTGTGCTTAAATATGCCCAAAATAAACTACCTTGGGTCAGACTCCTGACATTTGACATAACACTTTCTACTTAGTTATGTTGAACTGAACTACCCTCTTGCTTTCCTCAGGTCAACACTCTGCTGGCATGGTGGTCACTGAGATGCCTGCAGTCAGCCACTGACTTAATCAAAAAATCTAAAACTACAAAATCATTCAAATAAAAGTATGAGAATAAAATTTGAGGTTTTGGAACTAGGAAGATTCTAAATAAAATCTACAGGCAGGACAAATTAAAAATATGGGGGTTGGGGTATGGGAAACATTTGCATTTGAATGGACACACTGAAGAAATGCAAAGACTAAACATAAAAAAGAACATCATTGGGAAACATATCTAGCAAGATTCTTTTTTTTTTAATTAGGTATTTTCCTCAATTACATTTCCAATGCTATCCAAAAAGTCCCCAATACACTCCCCCCCAGTGCCCCCCCCCCCTTGGCCCTGGCATTCCCCTGTACTGGGGCATATAAAGTTGGCAAGTCCAATGGGCCTCTCTTTCCAGTGATGGCCGACTAGGCCATCTTTTGATACAAATGCAGCTAGAGTCAAGAGCTCTGGGGTACTGGTTAGTACATCATGTTGTTCCAACAATAGGGTTGCAGATCCCTTTAGCTCCTTGGGTACTTTCTCTAGCTTCTCCATTGGGAGCCCTGTGATCCATCCAATAGCTGACTGTGAGCATCCACTTCTGTGTTTGCTAGGCCCCGGCATTGTCTCACAAGAGACAGCTATATCTGGGTCCTTTCAGCAAAATCTTGCTAGTGTATGCAATGGTGTCAGCGTTTGGAAGCTGATTATGGGATGGATCCCTGGATATGGCAGTCTTTAGATGGTCCATCCTTTCTTCACAGCTCCAAACTTTATCTCTGTAACTCTTTCCATGGGTGTTTTGTTCCCAGTTCCAAGAAGGGGCACAGTGTCCACACTTTGGTCTTCGTTCTTCTTGAGTTTCATGCGTTTAACAAATTGTATCTTATATCTTGGGTATCCTAAGTTTTTGGGCTAATATCCACTTATCAGTGAGTACATATTGTGTGAGTTCCTATGTGAATATGTTACCTCACTCAGGATGATGCCCTCCAGATCCATCCATTTGCCTAGGAATTTCATAAATTCATTCCTTTTAATAGCTGAGTAGTACTCCATTGTGTAAATGTACCACATTTTCTGTATCCATTCCTCTGTTGAGGGGCATCTGGGTTCTTTCCAGCTTCTGGCTATTATAAATAAGGCTGCTATGAACATAGTGGAGCATGTGTCCTTCTTACCAGTTGGAACATCTTCTGGATATATGCCCAGGGGAGGTATTGCTGGATCCTCTGGTAGTATTATGTCCAATTTTCTGAGGAACCACCAAACTGATTTCCAGAGTGGTTGTACCAGCTTGCAATCCCACCAACAATGAAGGAGTGTTCCTCTTTCTCCACATCCTCGCCAGCATCTGCTGTCACCTGAATTTTTGATCTTAGCCATTCTGACTGGTGTGAGGTAGAATCTCAGGGTTGTTTTGATTTGCATTTCCCTGATGATTAAGGATGTTGAACATTTTTTCAGGTGCTTCTCTGCCATTCGGTATTCCTCAGGTGAGAATTCTTTGTTCAGTTCTGAGCCCCATTTTTTAACGGGGTTATTTGATTTTCTGGAGTCCACCTTCTTGAGTTCCTTATATATATTGGATATTAGTCCCCTATCTGATTTAGGATAGGTAAAGATCCTTTCCCAATCTGTTGGTGGTCTTTTTGTCTTATTGACGGTGTCTTTTGCCTTGCAGAAGCTTTGCAACTTTATGAGGTCCCATTTATCGATTCTCGATCTTACAGCACAAGCCTTTGCTGTTCTATTCAGGAATTTCTCCCCTGTACCCATATCTTCGAGGCTTTTCCCTACTTTCTCCTCTATAAGTTTCAGTGTCTCTGGTTTTATGTGGAGCAAGATTCTTTTACTCATAATATGCAACAGTGTATATCTTCAATTTAATAACAACATAAATAGTTTAGTATGGTATGATATAAGACATATGATAATCCAAACACATACACTAATCAAGATAGAGATAAAGATACAAATGGCCACTTTAAAACAAAAAAACAACTTGCAACAGCTTGTATGTATCAAGCAAGATGTATACGGGGATTCATGAAAAAAGGCTTGCTGACAAATATTAGGTATGTGAAAAGCTGCCCTGTAAATGATTAAAGAGATTAATTCAAACCCACCAACAGTTACCATAAAACCTTTAAATAGAATTATAAAAATATCTCATCATGTTAAACTTTGACGGGTTATAGACAACAGAAAGCAACCCTGCATTGTTGCTGGAAACTTAAAATGGTATAGATACTTTGAAAAACTATTTAAGTTTCCTAAAGAGAAAAACATGAACTGACTCTATGAACCAGCAATTCTAATCTTATCAGTCCACCCAAGAGAAATGAAAATGTGTCCATACAATGATTTATATAAAAATGCTCATAAAAGCAGTTTATAACAGTCTAAACTAAACAATCCAAATATTTATTAACTGGTAAATGGATCATATAACAAACTGTGGTATTTTACATCCATACCATGAACTATTCAGCAATATAAAGAAATGAAATATTGATTCATGCTGCCGTGTTTATGAACCTCAGAAACAGGACTACAAATGAAAGAAGCCAGACTGCAGAGACTACAGACTACATGATTTCATTTATAGGAAATGCCTAGGAAAAAAAGATAGATTTATAGACACAGAAATCAGTTCAGTCAGTGGATGCCGTTAGCAGGAGGTGAGTGGGTTTTCAGTATGTACTCATAGCTAAAGAGATCACGGAAGTTGTTAGCGCAATGAAAATGTCCTTATGTAACACAAAGCCACGCACAGTGAAGGTACACAATTAAACTTCTGAAACAAAGTTATTTTCAAAATCACATAAAAGGAGTGTTGTGGGCAATCACACAACAAAAATAAACATTTCTTGCCCTCAAATCCCATCATCAACCAAATTTTATGGATCCAAGACTGTGCCCTCCCCCCTCCCAGTCTTGAGTGGGTTGAATCAGATCTTGTTTCTGCCACAGTCTGCTAGCCCACCTAGGATGGAGTCTTCCCAACCTAGTTTAAGTCTATTGTGTGCCATATCTGTAGTTTCCTGCAAGAAGCCACCACTTGCTGAACAGCCCAATATTGCTTTCCTGATGAAGCAACGAGATCCTGGCAAAGTCGGGGATGGATCTCCCCACTTTAAATTCAAGACCCTACAATTAAAGATTGAGCCTTGATCAGAGAACTTTGTCTTGACTCATTATTTCTCTCACCATTTTTCCCATCCATCCCCAGCTTTCCTTTAAGGAACCCAGTAACCTGTGGCTGCTGGTGGCTACACAAGACAAGTATGGTTTTACATCATTTTTCTTCTCCTTGGGAAAACATAGGATACAAGACAACAGTTGAATTTTGAAGTGAGGTCATATGAGCATTAAGAATGATATCCGCAGGACGGAGGACTTAGTAATTCTGAGAGCTTCATGATGCTAAAATTCCAACTCTTCTTTGTGTTCCCCTGTTCCAGTATTATTCATGAACCAGATACCTATAAGCACCAATTCTCCTCTTCAAAAAGAAGAATATTTGAAAAACAAAAACAAAAAACCAAAAACAAAAAAAAACAAAAACAAAACCAAACAAACAAAAACCAGACATGAGCTGCATGGCAGGCACTTGTGGAACATTTTCTCATCCACATTTAAAAATACATGGGAACTAAAGGGAGCATAGACGATTAACAATCGGCCTCCACCATTGTGTTGTTTTGTGGTTCAGAGAGTTGAAACTGCATGCTGGCCTCATTACAAGGATCTGGAAAACTAACAGAATATTCTTTGAATACAAGCCTGCTGAGATGAGCCATCTGAGGTGTTCAACCAGGTGAGCCACGATTGATAGACTTTACCTCTCACTTGTGGACTATCTCTGCTATCCAGATCACAGGCTTTAGCTTGTCTTGGATGAGAGATAAAACATCAAGAACCTACTCATGTCAAAGCCACAAAGACGTTTGGCATTCTTGAACATTCCTGGGAGTCAGAACTCCAAGGATGGAATAACTATGGGTATTAACTGTAGTAGGAAGCAGAGAAATTAAAAAACAAACACACAACAGAATAAAACTGGGAAGGGGAAAGAAGTGGGAAAGGGAGGAAGTAAGAGTGGGCATTCAGAATTATTATATACTGGAAAGAAGCTCTTGTGTTCAATTACACCCACATGCTTATTGTTATCCAAACTATCTCATGTAGAGTCAAAAAAATAAGACCTACCTTTAAGACTCTTCTAGGTGCCTAGTGGACAAAATGTTATATAGCTATTTATATGATATATGAAGGCATGAGAATATTTACAAGGAAATAACCATTTCTGCTTTTACCATGTAAGACCTTTCAGATCTGGGCAATTAAAAAAAAAGTTCTAAAACGTTTTATGCAAAGAAGAATCTCAAAACCTTAGAGCCAGTTTAGCAGTATGGGTTCAAGGCAAGGGTGGACACTTGCATTCTCTTGGTACCACAAGAGTCTAGAGAAGTGACACTAGGATATGGTGGGTAGGGTTTTCCTCTTGACACTAGGGACAATAGTATGTCATTAAAATAGTAAGGTCCCATATCAGCACTGGATGGTGGATATGGAAAGGGCAATTTCATTTAATTTACAATATATTTTTCAAGTGCTGGAGAGCAAACCTAGGGCTTCAAACATACTAGGTAAAATATGCACACAGCTCTATTTGCCAATGTTCTCTGAACGAACACAACTGATAAAATGCATACATTTCAGAACAGATGTTTTAGATTGGCTTGCAGGATATGGGCTAGGGAGTCCCATGTCTGCTCTCGCCCTGGAGAGCCATGAGGAACTATACTAAAGTGTCGCAGCATTAGGAACATTGATAACAACTGGCTCTAGGTTTCTTGGAGAGCCACTGGTCTATAATCCATACTGGAAGGCTAAAGTGCCAGATACTAATGCTAGCAAAGAATGGAAGCATTAGTGTGGCAGTGTCAATAAATTGACAACAAAGTAGATAAACTTGCCAGCACAACCTGAAGGCCAGTAGGCAAAGGTGAAAGTCTTTTCTCTTACAGACTGCTTTTTACTCTGCTGACAGTGAAAGGTGCTATTCATATTTAGGTTGGATCTTCCTACTTCAATTAAACCAATCAAGATAATCCCTCCCAGGTGTGCCTGGGGGCTTGTTCTGTTGGTTGATTTCATTTCCAGTCAAATTGAGAACCAAGATTACCATTATGGCCTCCCTTGTTTGACTTCTTAATCATTAGTAGTGAAGTTGCCTAAATTGTTCTTGAACCCATTCTGTAGAACAGAATGGCCACCGGTATGTTCCCTGCCAATCCCAGCAGAGATTACAGATCTGCCTCCTGAGACACAGCTGCTTTTCACATGAATTCTGCTCTCACTCCATCTTCAGTCTCTCTTACAGCAAATCTCTTCACTCTCCACCCACACTGTGTGAGTCTGTTTTAGAAACCAGGTTGTAGAAGATGGCAACAAGCCTTCTGGACCTGTCTGTCACCCTCTGGGAGTAAGTGTTCAGAAAGAGATTGCCAGGGGCTGAGTAGTTCGTGAAGGGGCAAAGTCAAGAAGGCAATTCTAGAGCTGGGCGTGAAATTTGAAGGAAATGGAGCAAAATGACACAGCCCATAATTAGAAAGGCATTTCAAGTGATCTAGATAATGCAAAACTCTCTTGACAGATATTTTGAGTAATCAACTTTCTTTACCAAGCATGGACTCTGAGTGGTTCTGATAATACATTTAATCATTTTTCTCTTTTACACATAATGGCACATTAACCACAAATAACAAATAGTAGTAATTATCTCCTCAACGAATGTAGAGTGAAACCATTTCTGCAATCCCAATGCCTTGTTTATCTGTAATAGGATGAGCGCATGTGGACACATGCATGTTGAGGAGGAGCAAGAGGTAATGTCAATCAATGGTATTCATAAACACAACTTACAGGCAGACCTTGCATAATTTAGACTCTCCCCTGGCTGGCGGCTTCCGAAAGCTGGCATGCTTTATGTTGCATTACCATTTTGATTGAATGAACAGGGTCAATAACATCACTTTTTCTCATCCAAGGAAAGAAAATTATTCTGAATCAAATCATCAATCAATGCATGTAATCAGTCTGTTTAAAATACCTTGGGCTCTCGTACCACTCGCTATTCCTGGGAACACAATTGAAAGAGCCACAGTCTGGACTGACTTGGTAGTCCTACCACATCCCCACTAAAGTACTCAAAGGCTAGCTAGGATTCAGCATGTGCTCTTATTAACAAGATTATGGCGAGGGAATCATTTGAGAACTTAAGATTCTGCACTCTGAGACCTCCAGTATCTCTGTCATTTGCATATAATTGTTTGTCCATTACCTCACCATACCATACAGCTACACCACTTTTCCCCTATAATTTCTAGAGGTTAATGGCTTTTTTCCCCTCTAAATTCAAAGTCAACACAAACTGACACTCAAGTCAAGAAAATGTGCTTTTCAGAGTGCGGTAACGACACTTGGCAGTCTGTACATTGTGAAAAATGTATTTGATCAAGGAACTTTTGCTAGCAGCATGCCAATGGATGCACGCCGCTTTACTTCCGAAATAAAGGGATTAATCCTCATCTTCTACTTAAGGGTAGAAAAACAGTCTGCGGCATCTCACACCACATAAATCTACTCAGCCTGCACGCGGCCTCCTTTTGGGCAAGCAAATATAACTATTGAGCACAAAAGTGGAACAAAATAACAGATATTGAAGCTTCCCCCTGTATGTTGGGGCTAATTAGCAGGCAGCTGGAGCTGAGTGGGTTTCTAGTGCAGCAATCATCCTCATGACACTCATGATTCCTCCAACCATGCACAAGTATTAGGAGAGCTGAACTGGGGGCAGGGAAGGGGAGGACAAAACTAAGTGAGTGGCTGGGCCCCTCCCAACACTGGGTATGTGCTCCTGACACCATAAGGGTATACCTCTCAACCATTACAGGTGTACTCTCTTCTTTGTAAATTGCAATAGAGGGCTGTTTCTAAAAATGTTTCAATGCGGTATCTCAATATGGTCAAAATAAAACAGATGTATATGGAAAATATTGACCAGGTTTACAAAAGCAGACAGGGAGGTGAGTCCTGTATGGAGTAGGAGAGATGTCGTATGGGGTGAATAAGATCAAAATACATTGTATACATGTATGACAATTTCAAAGAATAAATAAAAATATCATTTAAAATTATTATTCAAACATAGTCAAGACAGGAGTATACAAAGAGCAAAGTTCAGAAACCAGAAGTTTTGAGAGCCATATGTAGGAAAAAAGCCACAATAGGCACAGGTCCACCCATGTCGTGGCATGGGCCAGCACTTGATTTTTCTAAAAAGCCATATAATATGCATGCATGTACTGTGTTTATGAGTAAACTTTCAGTGGATATTTCAATGGTGTTTGCTTTTATGTGAATAACTCTCTGACCAACATTGGTTTATATTTTATTGGATATTGGTTTATAAATAATCTGCCTAAGTACCTATTTCCATTTCCTTTGGATGCATGTAGGAATCTGTGTGTGTGTATGTGTGTGTGTGTGTGTGTGTGTGTGTGATACATATATGCATGTGCATGTGTATTTAGGATACTTATGTGCATATGTGTGCATATATGTGTCTGTATGTAGGATACATATATGTATGTGTATTTATGTGTATATTTATTATACTCTATAAAACTCATAAAAAACACATGAACACTATAAAGTCTACCAAAAAGATCCTGTTTTGAGACTCTTCTGTTATTCTCCAGGCCTTCTGTAGCATAAATTGAAAGGATTATCCCCCAAAACAGAGAAAAGTGGGAAATGAAATGGCCTGATGTCAAAGTGAGAAGGAAGGATATATCTAAGCTAGAGGAAGTCAGCCATCAATGTGAAAATAGGATAGTTATAACAGCAAGGGATCACATACACAGAAAACAGAGGTATTCATCCTTACATTTTGGAAAATCAAGCAATCCCAAACAAAATAAAACACAAGAAATTACTATCAGATGAGGTCAGGACACTCCTTCATGAAGCTGGAGGCCTGCCACACAAGCATAGCATACAAATAAAAAATAAGGGAACAACAACAAAATGCTATATTTGGATTTTTTAAGACAGTTTAACAACCATCTTCTTGGTAGTTTAAAAAAATGTACATGTCAGCAATGACATGTAAAAATAACTTTCAATCCAGATTTATATCTACAGCAGTGCTACCTTTAAAGATAGGGTAAAACAAATATTTTTAGACAACTGAAAATTGAGTCTATTGCTAACAGGCCTTCACTTGAGGAACACAAATTCACAAAACAGCAAGGAGAAGCAATATCATCCCAAGAGGGAAAAGATGAAGTACAAGGATATACAAACAATAGAAATCAAATATGATACATATATTCATATATACAATCTAGGAAAAAAATAAGAATGGCTTATAATTGAGCATGGGAAACAATAAGACATAACTGAAATATTGAATACTAATTACATGTAAGAATAGATAAAAAGCTCTCAGATCTTAGCTGATCAAGTTTGGTAGGTTGTCTAAGATAGCATTCAATTTCTTAAGTCAAAAAAAGCCATGTTAAACTTCTAGGTTGCTTGCTGCAAGCTGGCAATGGCTTTGTAGGAGTGTCTGTTGTCACCTAATTACAGGACCCCATCAACATATGACTTGACATGAAAAGGGTGAATTGAAGTAGAAAATCAGTTTGAAGTAAGGTTTTGGTGTGGGAGGGATTGTGGCAGCCTGAGGGAAAAAGAGCACAAATTCAAGACCAGCTGCTCTGTATAATGGACACCTGCTCCAAATGGGAGAAACAAGTAGAGGTGAGGTTCCAGGTCAGTTAAGTGTGTGTGTATGTGTGTGTGTCTGTGTGTGTGTGTCTGTGTGTGTGTGTCTGTGTGTGTCTGTGTGTGCGTGCGTGTCTGTGTGTGTCTGTGTGTGTGTGTGTGTGTCTGTGTGTGTCTGTGTGTGCGTGCATGAGTGAGAAAGAGAAAGAGACAGACAGACTACAGAGACAGAGCTGCACAGATATGGTTGCATGGGTGTGAGCATGAGTGTGGAGCCAGGGGGTCAATGTGTAAGATCCATTTTCTTAGTCATTCTCTGCTTTTTGTTTGTTTGTTTATTTGTTTTTGTTTTTGTTTTTCCAGAGACAGAGTTTCTCTCTATAGCTTTGGCTGTCCTGGAACTCACTCTGTAGACCAGGCTGGCCCCGAACTCAGAAATCCTCCTGCCTCTGCCTCTGCCTCCCAAGTGCTGGGATAAAAGGCATGCGCCACCTCTGCCAGGTGTCTGCTTTGTTTTATGTTTGTTTGTTTTCAAGAAAGGTTCTTTCACTGAACCAGACATTCATCCATTCAATAAAAATGACTGGCAAATGAGCTTCCAGGGGCCATCTTTATCTTCTACCCCTCATAAAGCCGAGGTTCCAGGGTTTTGTCACCACAATGCTGGACCTTCTATTTTTGTGGAGTCTCGGGATTAGAATTCACCTCCTCATGCTTCAGTGGCAAGCACTTAGATATGACAGTTTATTGAGATGACCTATATAACATAGGTATATTACACTGAGTTATGACTATGGGCAAAATGTCCTCACAGTCATCATTAAATGTGGAGGAAATAGAAGAGAGAGGTGCTGTAAGAAAGGCTTGAGGAGACATGGCTGTCCTTAAGGGCAGAGGTAGAACAGAGGCTTCCTATAACAGTCAGGAAAAGAAAGAAAATGGGCTCTCCCTAGAGCTTCTAAGTGGGAGAATACACTCTTCTGACAGCTTGTATAAGCCCAGTGAGACTCCTTTCTAACCCCTGGCCTCCAGGACTGTTAGTAATGGTCTTAGCTTTTCAGTTACCACATTATGTAACTTCTTCCAACAGCAATAGAAAGCTTGCAAGTGATGACTTGAAAAATATTAGAATGTTATCAATTGCAAAACGTGCAAGCAAAAGAATTCAGTCAGAATAAAAATCAATCTGAATGAAAATCCTCACAGGATAGGTAGAGATAATCAACAAAAGGACAGAGATATTCCAACCTATGATGGCTTGTAGAGGTCAAAATTGAGATCTCTCGTTCCTAAATAGGACATGTATATCATACCCTTTCTTCCCAAGTTCAGGCATGATTGTGGAAGTCAGAACAGAAAGGTTGTGAGAGCAAGAGGTAGTGGAGGATTACAAAGAAACAATGGATACAACAAGGCAGTTATACATGTGAACTCAGAGGTTGTGAGAACATGGAAAACAACTATGCAAGCTCAAGCCAGAAAATTATCAGGAGGAAGAGGGGAGGAAGGCATGAAGTCCCAACCTGATCTTAGGAGCTATTGACAATGAGGAGCTGCTAGGAAGCTCTCAAATGCTGTGGCTCCTGCTAAATTGACCACAGTCAATTGAATGCCCACACACCCAGGAGTATATGCTCATCAAAAATTAGACTTGATGAATTTTAAAAGTAAAATGGATATAAAGTTGGGTGGAAGGAGATGGAGAAGATGAGGAAGAAAAGGATGACGATAATCAAAACATTGTATACATTTCTCAAATATTTTTAAAAGCACAGAGAAATTAAGAATGTATAAATAAATGCTATATGAAAAATCTACACCTATTGTTCATGGAAGACACATTCATCATATTAAGAAAATAAAATTGCTAAATCCATAAAATTTGGAATCATGAAATAAAAGAATAAAAGACACATACATAACTAATATTGGGTTGATATTACAGGCATATTTTGATAGGTACACATTTTACAAGATACCTTCATGGGGACTAGTTGATCATGAAATCTATGTGACAAAGACATCAAATCAAGTACAATGGAATTCATCTAAGGAAAATATGCTACCTTTAAAAAATAAAGAAAGAAAAGTTGAATCATTTGTAGATACCCACAAAACTCAATCACATAAACAGGTTCTGCAAGGGTAGGTAGGTTTGCCCTGCCAGGAATGGTACTTGCCTCCAAACTTGATGAGCCAAGTTCAGTTACAGAAGTGCACAAGATGAAATAGGGCACTGACTTTCCCAAGCTGTCCTCTGAACTCCACAAGCATGTAATGGCACACATGTAGACACACATACACACAATGAACAAATATAAAACTTCTTTAAAAAGAAGCAAACTCAACAAAATTATCAACAAACCAGACCCCCTCCCCCGAGCTCCCAGACACTAAACCACCAACCAAAGAATACATAGGGAATGACCCATGATTCCAGTTGCATATGTAGCAGAGGATGGCCTTTTCCAGCATCAATGGGAGGGGAGGCCCTTGGTCTTGTGAAGGCTCAGTGCCCCAGCATAGGGGGATGCAAGTGTGGTGAGGTGGGACTGAGTGGGTGGGTGAGCCCCCTCATAGAAGCAGAGGAAGGGGGAATGGGATAGAGGGTTTACAGAGGGGAAACTGGGAAGCAGTTTAACATTTGAAACATAAATAAATAAAATAACTTATTAAAAAAAGAAACAAACTCCATTGGACTCTGGGATTAGGGTTAAATTACAGCAAAAATGTAAATGTAAGTAGGTACTGTGGCATCTTCTATTATATATACTCAAAGACTGAGCATGCACACAGACAGACACATGCACACGTGCAAACACACACACACATACACACACACTCACACACTCACACACACACACAAATACACTCATACACACACTCACACACACACTCACACAAACACACTCATACACACACTCACACAAACACACAAACACACTCATACACACACACTCACACACACACTCACACAAACACACTCATACACACACACACAAATACACTCATACACACACTCACACACACTCACACAAACACACTCATACACACACTCACACAAACACACTCATACACACACACTCACACAAACACACTCATACACACACACACACACACACACACACACTCACACACACACACACACACACACACACACACACATGTCCCAGTTTTTTTGGTTAGGATGCTTAACATCAAAGCAAGACACAATATCACAAGGCAGAAGAAAACATACAGCCCAACTTTATTTTTGCAATTAGATGAAAACTCTTTAAAATATGTCCACACATATCAAATTTGAGAATGGATTATGACTATAATACACAAGGATCTCTTTGAGATCATCTGAGAATATATTTTAAAAGCTATTAATTCAATTATCAAACAGCCTCATTAAAGAGGAAAAACAACACATTACTGTCTCCACAGCTGCAGAAAAATGTTCTGAGAGATGTAACAACCAGACTTTATGAAAGACATAAATGGCAAAGAAAGAAAATCTAAGTAAAAAAAAAAATTCTCCATATTCTGATAAAGAGTATCTATGAAAAATCTTTGAACAGATGTAATTCCTGACAAAACATCGTGCCATTCATTTTAACAGGTAGGAAAAGTCAAGAACACTCAAATACTGCCTCTTTTCTACAATGCCATACTGACATGGGGAGCAAGCAAGAAGAATCTAAAATGAAATGGATGGAGCAATAGCCATGTCATTACCAAAGAATCAATAGACAAATGCTTGGCATTCACAGATGACATTAAATAAGGTTCTTGACCCAAGAAGAACACATAAGTGCCAATGTATTTATATTAATTAACAATAAGCATATGGTATAAAAATTTACAAGATCCCCTTTTAAAATAGAAAGAAAACGCATGGCACTTAGTAATGAATATACTCAAGGTATATGAACCTTTTCTATCGAAAACTGTAATATATTCAAAAGTGTTTGAGCTCTATAATTAGAGATGTGTGGCATATACATAGATAAAAACTAAATGCTGAAAACCTTTTGTCCAATTTGATGTTTTCATTGTAATCTGTATTCAATTACCAACAGAGGCTCTGCAAAGAGAAAACACACACACACACACTCACTCTCACAGAGAAGGGGGAGGGAGGGAGGGAGGGAGGGAGGGAGAGAGGGAGGGAGGGAGGGAGGGAGGGAGGGAGGGAGGGAGGGAGGGAGGGAGGGAGGGAAGGAGGGAGATGGCTAGTAAAGGACCTGCAGGACCTGCTACTTGTAGGGAAAGGATGAGTTTGTTGAATTTTACTCAGAAAATTATATCCCCATTTAGGAAGGAAAAGAAAAAGCTCAAATTTCTATACTATATTAGATACAATGCACTAAAGTACCGACAAGACTCCTGTTGAGAGAATCTTTATGATTTCAGGGTGGTAAGGACACCTCAGGCAATATAAATAACCTGCAAATCCTAAAACAAATGATACACTCGCTTGACTATGTTATGTTAAAATTAGTGATCAGTAAATGGTAGTTAAATCCACTTAAGGTTCCACTTTAATCTGCCCCTGAACCTTTGTATATACCATGACCACTATGTCATCTCACTTATTTAATCTTTCTACAGAGGGGGGCTATAAGAAAGGCAAGAATATAACCAGCCTCATATCCTACTGTCACAGGGATGGAAGACAACATGACTACTCTCAAGTTGCATGGGTCACACTTAACCAAGCCATGATACCCTACCAGAGAAAGGGTGATCTCTTTCATGTAGCCTAAGTCAATTTTGTCCATTCATTCCTACAACAAAAGTCCTGTGTGTGTGTGTGTGTGTGTGTGTGTGTGTGTGTGTGTGTTTGTACGTATAATGATTCCTCAAAAGGTCAGCAATTTTACTGCTTGCTATAGTATTAATAAATCTCTTGTTGGAGGACAATTATGAGTCCTTTCATTGCCTGCCTCCCCCTTCTCCCTCCCCAAAACATAACAATAGGCACAGAGTGATGTGTTCTTGCTAGGACTGCCCTCAAGTTTGAAGGACATGACAAGTGAGGAGATAGTCGTCATTACAGAAAATGTCCGAATGCTCTCTGTAGTTAACTGCTGCCTTTATTTCAGCTGGCAGTGTGAGTGTTTGCATAGGTCTGTTTCTAATGAAGGCTACGTATTCGGGGACTGAATCAAACACAGTGAAAGTGAGCCATGGCCAGCATCAGTGCAAAGGAAGAAGTCATGCTCATCTTCCCTTTCTCCTTCTACAGTGTTGGCCTGGCACTCTTCCCCACCCCGGCGCATCTTTTTCAGGTAATCAGTGCGTTCCTCTACTCCTAGGTTTTGAATGCCTGCCAGCAGGAAAGAGTGTGCTGTCAGGCCTTTGTACCATAGGACAATGTAAACCTGAATGTCACTCTGCTTGGATGCAGAAAGGATGGAAATGAATGAGACATTAGGCCTACTTCCAAAAGCATCTCCCACAGGCTAGAAGAAAAAAGAACACCTTATTCTTTGCTTGAGGCACAATTTAGTATTCTGAATCTGGGCATCAAGACCTGGGAGAAATAAGGAAGATTTTTGTATGGTCATTAATTGGCTGCTTTCTGGACACTTTACACAATAGAAACCCTAGGGGATGCTGTCACCCACATTGAGAGGGTATTCTAATCTCAATTAGCATAATCAAGATAATCCTTCACCAATATGCCAACAGGCCAACTTAATGTAGAAAATCTTCCATTGAGACTCCCTTTCGGGGTTATTGTATATTGTGTCATGTTGATAATTCACACTAACCACCATAGATATCCTAAACCCTTCAGTGCAAATCAGAAACAGCCAACTCTATAGAACCCCACAAAATGCTCTTCTTCAGGACTATCACAGGCTCTAACAACATCCCTCCTTCCGGTGTCACCATTGGTAACCACTTGGCGTTATTTACCTGGCCTCTGATGTCATTGATAGTGTTCTTCACACTCTGGAGCCCTTTAAATGTTTGACAGAGCAGGGGGCTGTGTGTTCCTCATCAGATGAATACCAAAACCCTTGTCAGGGTGGCACAGCTATTAAGTGTCTATTCACACAGCAATCAGAAATTTGAGCATCAATCAGTAATCATAAAGTCAGGGGCCCTTTCCTCACAAAGTCAGGAATTCAGAGGGCTTTCATAAGCTAATCAGTATGCATCAAATAGACAATCAATCTAATTAGCTGCGAGTCTGGGGATGGTAATCAAAGCAACATAGTGAGCTTCATTAGCGATGATATTGAAAATCCTGATCTGTGCAGCATTCACTAGAAAATGAATATCCGCTTTTGTAAATAGGTAGGGAGGACATGATTGCTCTGTGCACAACATGTGCCAGTTCTAGGCTGGCAGCAGCAGACTCCATCTGAGGACAGTTTTGGCTTTTCTGTTATCCTGAAAGTAAAGGGAGTGAGAGTCATTCATTGTCCAACGAAGCAAATGGGACACATCTCAAAGGGAAAGTAAGGAGGAGGAAGCGGTGGAAATCAGCCATTCTGGAACTTTCTTTGCTTATGAAAATGTCCTTTGTTAGTGCTGAGGTCAACGGCACTACAGCTCCATGATCCATGATTTTTCTGTTGTGAGGGATTCTGTTGGAGAAATGGAGACCACAGCATTACACTGGGATGGGGGAGGGAGGGTGGGGTGGGGAGGAAATAAACGTGGGTAAATGGTGAATGGTGACCATTTCCTTGATCAGAGAAAAATCTCATCATTTTTTTTCAGGTGGCTTGAAGGAGCATTAGTAAGGCAAGGGGACCCCTCACTGGCTTTGTCTACAATGAGGTTAAAAAAAATGAGGAGTCTCAGTAAGCATTACCCCAGTGTCTGCTGACTCTAGCTATAGGAGTCCCATGAATGGCTGCTGGGCTAGGCAGCATGAAGCTCTCTCTCTCTCCCTTCGCACTTGCTCTGTTCACTCCTCCCTGATCACTTTCTTATTTTGCTTGGGTACAACACAATGAATTTACAAACCCTGGCTCTGGGTCAGTACACTAGTTCCCCAAGTTCATGTCACCAGGTGCCAAAAGAGGTTCCATCTCTCTTGGAGCATCCAGATCAAAGGTAGGCCATCTCCCAAGGTCATCTATTAAGCACCTGAAAGCAGCCATCCACCAGAACGCCCTGGTTAAGTCAAGAGCCTTTCCCAACAATTCCATCATTTTGCCACAGCCCCCAGTAACAGGATGACAGCTGTGGCTCCCATATTCTGCCAAGAATTGTGAGAGAAGTTTAGAGGGAATTTAGGAAATGGTGACTCTTCTCCAGGACATTTTAACCCAAACTTTGGGATACGTAGTGGGGATAAAAAAAATGCAATCAGAAATAGAATATAACTAAAGTGTACTTGCTAAATTATTTATCTGTAAATGTTAGGATTTGAGAATTAGACACAGGGCAAAGTTATATACAAAGCTAGTGTCAGGAGAACGTCATATATAAAGCTGGTGTCAGGAGAAGCTTCTGGGGAAAAAGAAAAGAACAGCAACAAACTAGAGATACAAAGCGGGTTGTTTTCTAAGTGTTACCTTATAAATTGCTGTGTTTTTTTTTTTTCAAAAGGATTGATGGTCCTTTATAGTGATAGCTAGAATAAACTTCAGAAAGTGAGTACAAAATTGTCACTTAATATAACTTGGAAAAATCGCAAATAAACACACATATTTTGCCTAGCTTAGCACATTTTTAAAAGTCAAATTGTCTAGCAACTTTTCATTGGTCAATGAATAGGGAGTTTTCCCTTTTTCTCTTTAAGAATCTATTTTTCTATTTTATGTGAATGCACACACTCCGTGGTGGCTGAGTGGAGGTCAGAGGGTCACATGTGGGTGTCAACCCTTTCCTTCTAATACAGGGTTCTTTGAATTAAATACTTTTGAGGGCCTAGTGACAACTGCCTTTACCTGATAAGCCATCTCACCAGCCTAAATCAATGCATGTTTACCTATGAAAGATGTTGACAAATATTCAGAGTCACCCCACCATAATCTATGCCCCGAGGATAAACACTTTTATGGGAAAGGCTTCTGCCTCAGCCATTGTAGAGTAGCTATGCCAGAGCTGAACACATGCACTACCCTAAGCATATGGCAAGAGGTCTGATCTTAAACAGCCCTCCCTTTCAAATCTCTCCTTCATGTCCTCCAAGCCCTCTCTAAAACACACCCCTCCTCCATCTATACAATGTTCCATCTCTTTCGAATGCCACTTCACACTTTTAAACACATTTTCAAATCTCTCTTGCAGAGCAAACCCATTTCTTCTTCAATTCGGTAACCCCATCAACTAATATGTAATCCAACGAACAAACGAGGGGATAACCATTTCTCAATTAGTTTGAGTTATGTGAAAACTTGTCGAGTTCTGTTGGAGGAAAATGTTTTAGACACTGTGGAAGCCATTATGGTGATTTATTAAGAACACTTAGTGCCCAGAAGGCTATGCGTGAGATATAAAACCACGTCTCTGTCTCCAAGGAGTTTCTATGCTTATGTTTGACAGATCACTCATGGATTCACGCGGCGGGGAGTTTAATATGAGGGTTGGAGAGAACAAGCTTTCAAAGAGTGAAAAATCTGGTTTATGATCAAAAAAAATCCTAAGAGGTGTTCAAGGGGCTTGTTAGATGGAAAGAAAAGTTTAAAAGGCAAGAAAATAAATGAGGACATGGTATCTTAAGGGAGACAGCAAGAGCAGGCCCTACTTTATACAAAGAATGCCAGAGTCTTAGAAAGCATGCAGTAATTCCATTGAAGATATTTAAGCTTCTACATTTCAAGATAAAATTTTCAGATGAAAAGTACCATAAATGAACTAGGAAAGAAAATCCCCGTGAGTGAAGTAACCTGCGAGTTTCATTTGTCTCTCTCCTTTTTGAAGTTCCCCTGCTCACAGCACTTGGTTATACAAAGCTAGGGCTTGGCTGCACCTGACAATGGCACTCAGCGGTAGGAGCTTCGAGTTTGGAGCCCACCACACAGCAGCTGTAAGCCCCAGCAGGCACCCTACCACGGCAGGCACTTAAAGAGGTGCCGCAGGGTGCAGTCCTGCCTGGGTTTGGGAGCTGAAAGGCTTGTCATTACTGTGCTCCAAGATGAGTGACAGCCTGCTGGTGCTCTGTGTGATATTGCAGATGCTCTGTAGAGGAAGGCATGTTGGCAAATAGTTGCCTCTATGAACAGGGAAGTCTGCTATTGTAGACCTGCTGGGGCCATGCATGCATGTGCTTAGGACTGAGCAAACACTGTACTTTATATGTATGGACTCAGGGGCCAAATTCTTTATGTAGAGTAGCAATTCTCAACTTGTGGGTTTCGACCCCTTTGACAAAACTCTATCTCTGAAAAATATTTACATTAAGATTCATAATGGTGGCAAGACTACAGTTACAAAGTAGCAATAAAAATAAGTTTATGGTTGGGGGTCACCACAACATGCAGAACTGTATTAAAGGGTTGCAGCATTAGGAAGGTTGAGAACCACTGGTCTAGAGGATCAGGTGGCTTGAGAGCCTCAGATCAAAGTTTCTGCATACCTGCTTTCTTCTGATGCCCTTACACTTAGCCACAAGTGTCTACCTTCTCAGTGTGTCCACAAGGTCTTCTCTTTCTGTCTGTGAGTCCCAAGTGTGCCTTCTTACAAAGATGCTATATCAGATTAGGATGTACCCAAAATGTCTCATTTTGCCTTAATTGCCTATTTAAAGGCCCCATCTACAAATGAAGTCACATTCTGAGGTTCTCAAATTAGGGTTTCAAAATGTTTTATGACCAAGGAATTAGGTGGGAACATGATTTAACCCATTACAGGAAGAAGTTGTTTCCCAATCATTGCGTGGCCTCATACTGTCCACTCTTCTCAGACGTTCTTCTCCATTCTATAAAAAAGGAAATATCTGAAGAGGGTGTATTACTACCAGGCACAAATATTAAATACTCCATAAAATATTTTATGATCTCAATGGTCTTATGATGTGCTAATCATTTCTGTTAAGCTTTACATAGATGTACATGGAGACAGAGTTTTCACGTCTACTTTTATTTATTTATGTTTGTCTAGTTTTAATGGCAGCATCTTAGAAGTATAATTGACAGACAGATTAGTATGATATAAGTACTAATAAAACTTGAGTATGTACAGAAATGCGCACACTTATGAACCTACCCCTCAGTGGAAATTTTCCCTTTTCCCTTGATAACATTCCTCTACAAGTGAAATTTTTTAGCATAGATGGATTTGGCTTCTTACCTTAAATGTTATTTATCTGGAGACACCCCATATTCCTTGGATTATCAGTAGTCCATGCCTTTTATTGCCAAGTAGTAATCCATTGTGCAAATGCACCACAGGTTGTCTGTCCATTTACCTAGGAAAGAAGATTTAAACTCTTCCCAGTTTAGGGATACTAGAAAGAATTCGGCAGTAAATATAACATCTTCATTTTTAATTACTCTGAAAAAATACGTGACAGAAACAAAGGGAGAGGGATTTATTTTGCTGGTGTTTTTCAGAGGTTCTAGCAGATTCAGATAGCAGGGTGGTCACAGTAGAAAAAAGTAATGTACACAGTGGCTACTAGGAGAGAGGGAGGGAGGGGGACAGGGAAAGGGAGAGGAACAAGGAAGAGGACGAGCATGGGCAAAGGGAGCGGGATAAAGAGGATGGACAGCAGACAAGGATAGGGAGAGAAAGATGGAGAGAGACAGAGGGACAGGGGAGAAGGACTGGGACAGGGAGAATATGCTATGGGCTTCAGCCTCTCCAGTCCTTTTATCTCATCCAAGTCTTCAGCCTGTGAATAACCATCTGTAATGGCTATTCCTTGTTGCCAATTTGACGACACTCCAGAATTGGAGGGCACACCTGTGATCTAGATCTTGAGGCTGGAAGACACAAGTTTCTGACCTGGTAGCATGGAGATCTTGAGGCACAGTGGCCTTGAAAAGCTTAGGCTCAGACAAGGTAGTACATGCCTTTACTCCCAGGAGACTGAGGCAAGGAGATATCTGAGTTCAAGGTCAGCCTGGGACATCACAAGTCCCAGATCCAGGCATGTGGTACACACCTTTAATCTGAGTCACACCTTCTTCTGGACGCCTAAATAAGGACATTGGAAGAAGGAAGATTCACTCTTTTATGACTGCTTGCACTTAATTGCCAGCACATCTGTTGGAATTTACTTCTACAGAAGACCAGCTTAAACCAGCCTCATGAGACTGACCAATTACTAGATTCTTGGACTTCCCATCCACAACTGCCCATTGTTGGGTTAGTTGGACTACAGACTGTAAGTCATTACAATAAATTCCCTAAATATATATGTCCCATCCAGCAGGACCTAATTATTCTGTGGGTCGAGGAGGACTGAGGCCTGCAAGAGAAGCGGGCAGAGAAAGAGGAGTGAGACCAAGCAAAGAGTTGTCAAGGTCTGTTTAATGGAGGATAGGAGCCTGGTTATAAGCACACAATGAGAAAAAATAGGGAAGGGTCGAGGGGGCATAATAAAATACAGAGAAAGGGATGGACACCTGGGGTGGATGCTGATTGCAGGCTTCAAACATCTTGCAGCTTATCTTGGAATGTTGGCCCTAAAACAGTCCCGAGCAGCCTTCAAACATTCTGCAGCTTATCTTGGAGTACCATAAACAGTCCCAGGCACCAACCGGAGACGTGGAGGAGGAGGTGAAGCTGCCTTCATCTAAGCAGTTCTAGGCGCCAAGTGAAGGAGGGAGTGAAGCTGGCAGTCTCAGGCGCCAGGTGGAGGCAATGAAGGAGGGGGTGACAAATTCTCTTCAAAGGGTCAGCGGATCTTCAAGGTGAGAGTTACTGAGGGCCTAGTTTCCCACAGTTTGATCTCTCACATATATAGAGACATTCCATTAGTTCTGTGACTCTAGAAAACCCTGACTAATATGCCATCTACACTGGGGGTTCTTCTTCCTCTCTTAGTCAATCCTCTCCTGAAACCACCTAGCACACTCTAGCAATGTGCTATACTAACCTCCTACCTCATTCACAATCCAATCCAGCTGACAATAAAAATCAACCTTACATTCATGACTCTGTGGGTACATGCTCACCATTCTTGCAGGAAAATGCTCAGGAATAGAGATGATGGGACATATGTACAGTTTCAAGGACATTGTTAGATTGCCTATCTGAGGGTAGTACCATTATACCCTGACAGTGTGTAAGAGTTTGGTTTCCCCCACACCCTTCATTGAATGTCTTGTCTTCCCAGCTTCCTAACTCTTCTGGAATAATGTCTTAGTGAATCTTTACTTGAATTTTCTGTATCTTTATTCCTTTAGTGAAATGATTCAAAGTTCTTTTGTTATTATTGATTGTTTCATTGACTCTAATACTCTAGATTTGTAATTTTCAAAGTATTTTTTTACTTGGTCCTTCATATTTATAGTGTTGCCTCATTTTCTCAGTAGAGTCTTTCAAGGACAAATTTTTGTTTTTCAATTTTTATGAATTATAACTTACTAAATCTTCTCTTTTATCAGTTGTGTTTGCATGTGTACCTAACACAAGATGCACAAGTTTTCTTTTATGATTATCTCCAAAATATCTTATAGTTTTTTCTTTTATAACTGAGACAGTTTTCCAATTTTAGTAGAATCCGTATATGAGATTGTATATAAAGTCACTTTCCATTGTTTTGGTTGTTGTTTTGTTTTTATATGTATATTTTTTATATGTATATAGCCAAGTCTTCTAGCCTTCTTTGATCTCTTGTTCAGAAAAGTAAAGTCAGGGTGAGGGAACCTTCAGTCTGCAAATTACTCCTCTTGCAAGCATGGGGACCTGAGTTCAATATTCAAAACCTGTATTAAAATCTCATATACAGTGGTGCACTCTTGCAATCCCAGTGATGGGTGCCAGAGAGAGATAGACAGATCTTTGGGACTCAGTTTGCATATATCCAAGCCTGCATGGTGATCTCCAGGCCAGTAAGAGACACTGTCTCAAAAAAGGAAAGAAAGTGGACAGATCCTGAGGGAAGGTACTTGGATTGTACTCTGACTTCCTCACCACATACAAAACCACACACACAAAAAAGACTAATCTACTCCCACGACATGTTTTTGTATTCAAGATCAGTGAGCTGCTGAGCCTAGTGGCTCAGGCCTGGAATCTGCTGCTCGAGAGGCTGAGGCAAGAGGACTGCAAGTGAGGTTTTGCTGGCCTGGAAGAAGTTTAAATCCAGTCAGGATATCTGAGTGAGACACTGCCTCAAAACACAAAAACAGAGTCAGGCTATGTCTCATCGGCAGGGCACTTGCTCAGTCTGTGAGCGAGGTCTTGGCTCAGGGCTCAATACTGAAAAACAATGTTATTTATTTATGTCTGGCCCTATTTCAGGAATGTGTTATATAAGGTAAACAATGTTATTTATGTCCGGCTCTATTTCAGGAATGTGTTATCTAAGGTTATCCGATACTCTGTGCTTTAGGTAGTGTAAGTTCTCTAGATCCATTCCTCTTTTCAAAGCTGTGTTAACTAGTCTATGTCCTTGAACTTCAGCTGCTAAAAGGAGTTTAAACTTAACAATAGACAGCCTCCTTTTAGAAGCCAAGTTAACTGCTAGGACATTCAGTCTCAGAAAAGGTATGTGTTCACATGACCAACAGAGGTATGACTATACAACCATTTCCTCCTCTTGTCAAATGGGATAATATCCTATTCTTATTATTAAAAATCCATTGGTTATCTGGCTCCTTGAGACCCATTTGATTTATTGTCCATTATCTCAATCTTCTTAGAAATTATTGTTATTTCTGTTCGAATCACAACACCACAAATTAAAACTTATGGGGTCCATCCTGTTAGCATAGCAACCAGTATCAAGGGTCTTCACTGTTACTACCGAAAAGCCTGTTTCCAGTATCAAATCCTATGTGTGAGCTATGAAGCCGAAGAGTTTGGCTCAGAGTTTCACATCTAGACACTCTTATTAATGCCACAAAATCCTACAACGCCATTCTTCTGTCTTCCCAAACTCTACTTAAAATAACTGCACTTTTCTTCTTCTGTCTGCAGTGTAATTTAACCTCCCACTTGAGTACAGAGCATAATTCAATTGAGAGGTGTGTTTATATCACACAAAACACAATAAAGCATGATGAAGTATTTCTTAAATCATTTGCAAATGAATGGCTGCAATATTCCCAGTCTGCTCTCTGCTCTCCAGCAAGCTCAAAACACTATGGCTATTTATTAATATATGGATCCCCAATGACTTCTTTGGACATTTAAAGGCTGGAAGAGATGAGCAGGACTGAATAGAAAATCACAGAGAATGGTATTGAGTGCAAGGTGTGCACTAATACTGAGATAATTCTAAATAGTGCTGACCAGAAGGGACAAAAATCCTGTCACCCAGTGCCATGGCACAAACCAGGGGACAGATAAAGTGGGATGGTATGACCTAAGAACTACAGAAAGAGGGGATGACAAGGTTAGAACCAACAATTACAAACAAGTCTCTAAGCTCAAAGTCTGTGCTATGGCAGAGGGTGGAAGAGAAAAGATAGTAATAGTCAGGCCTAGTGGGCATCTGATGGCTGAGTTCAGCTACAATTAGAAGTAGAACAGCTGGGAATGCTTTCTTTTTTATTTTTTTATTAATCATTTTATTCGTTTACATTTCAATGGATATCCCCCTTCTCAGTTTCCCCTCCACAAACTCCCCATCCTATGCCCCAGCCCCCTCTACTTTGCCTCTATAAGGGTGCTCCTCCACCCACTCACCCTCTCCCACCTCACTGCTCTAGCATCCTCCTACACTTGGATATCAAACCTCCACAGGATCAAGGGCCTCCCCTCCCACTGATGTCAATAAGGCCATCAGTGGTGCTTTCTTATATGCAATTCTTTGGCCACATTTGTTCTTTAAGTACTTAAGTATATTGTTATATTTTCCCTAAGTTGCTATTTTCATCTTTAAGTAAAACATCTGTTTTTATTTTTCCATCTTTTCAATGCATGGTGACTCACATTCTAGATAATAGTACCTTGTTGGATTTTTTTTTTCCACTATACTGTTGCTTAAAAATCACCTTAAGTTCAGGAAAGAGCTGAAAATATTACAAGAGTCACCAGGCTTAGGTGCAAGAATGAGTAACGCTGTGTGGTGATTCACAGCTGTGGCGTATCTTTAGCTTCAACCTCTACCCATTAAATACCTGATGTCCTGTCTACCTCATTAGGAGAGAAAGAGCAGATCTTCTCATAATCTCTTGTGGCACAGAGGGAAAAGAATCACTCAAGGAAGCTCACAATTTATTCATAATAAAAATCAAATCTCCTAGCAGGCCAGGAAATGAAAGAAAATGTGATTAAAAATAAAGTATATGTATAAGAAGTCTGCAGCAAGAGAAGAAACAAGACAGGGAGTCACTTTCTTATCATCTACAACCTCTACTCCACACCACAGTGAAGGCCCTGATGAAGGCAGCAAGAAAAGAAACAGAAATGTAGGGGGAAGGGGGGGGGGCTGGGAAAGGAAAAAAGCAAATCTATCAAGAGTCACAGAGGATTTAATGTTAGCATTATTAAGTGGGTGCAGAAGTTGCTTTAACTAAAACAATGCATGAAATTATATCATTATCTTAGTGACAGCTAAAAGACTTGAAAATGCTACATAGAACATGAAACAGCACATGTCAATCTTGTGAAAAACATGCACAATTTATGTAGCTAAAATAATAAAATTCTATTGAAATAAAAGGGAGTTAAATAAAGACAGCACATGTTGAACAGTTTCACTATTCATATGTAAGTCTGGCAGATTTTTTTCCAAATCTAGATTCAATTCATCACAACCTAAAATCCAAATTTATTAGTTTATAACTTCACAAGTGATAGTGCTACCCTATGGCTCTGCAAATATAAGTAACAAATAATAAAACCAAGACTCATTTAAAGTAAAAAATAGCATGGTATATTTTCTCTAGTTATAATACCACAATAGAAAGATTGATAAAGATAAACTGAAAAAAGACAAATAGAACAGAATAAAAGAGCCAAGAACTGGTTTATCTAGATTTGTGTATGTGGTTTCTATGTGAGTGATAGAACAAGAACAGATTCACAGTAAATGATGCCGGAATCATTTGTAAATAATAAAAAATGAAGTTTGAATGTTGTTTCATATTACTTAAAATATATCAACTCAAGGTAGGACATAATCTTAAATTTGAAGAGAAAAACAATAAGGCTTACTATAGTCAACGTGATAATATACATGTGTGATTTATGTATGAAATGATTTCTCAAATAAAGGGAAATATAATAACCAATATTGAATATTAAAATATGTCAGACTGTAGTGGGTTGGTTTGATGCTGCTTGTATTCGAATGCAAAAATACTGGCTCCTCAAGAGGTAGATTTCCCCAGCAAACAGATCCTCACATACGCAAATGATCCATGTGAATCTTCTTTCTGATTTAACTGTCAATAAAAGGCTAGAACCTGTCATTGGGCAGAGGAGGGAGAAAGGTGGAACTGGAGGTTTGAGAGAGGGGGTTTGCAGGTATAGAGAGAGAAAGGGGGATAAGAAGACTAAGGAGGAAGAATCTGCCATGGACCAGAACCAGTGACCAGGAGAAACAAGTAACAAGGGCTTTATAGCTGTGGGATAACTTAGGGTAGCCCCGGATCTGTGCAATCTAGGCATATGGCTTATAAATAAAATACCTGGATTCTGTGTCCTTTTTGCAGCTTTATAAGGATTATAAATTTCTACCACATCAAACTAAAATAGTTTTCATTAAAAGAAAAATTTAAAAGATAGAAAATGTTAGAGAACATATTTGTCATCCATATAAACAAAGAAGGATAGCCAACATTCATGAAATGGTACCTCCATAAGGATGTCAAATATCAGGTAAATACGTAAAATTGGGACTGGGGAGATGAGGCCTGGAGAGCCTGGAGGCAAAGACATGTATGGGTCAATAAAGGATTCATTCCAACCAGTATAGGCAATTGCTGAGCTACAGGTTCACTGAAAGATTATGTCTGAAAAATCAATGTGAAAAGAAATACAAGACACCTGACATTGGCCACTATCCTCCAGCTGTGCATGCTTGGGAACGTGTTCCACTACTCTCATACATGTGTACACAAACATATGTAAATCAAACACACACACACACACACATGAAACTATGCTCACTCTTGAGTCATCCAGGAAGTACAGATTTAATACAAAGTGTGATTCCATTTGCACATAACAGCAAGTGTTGGTGATAATGTAGAACAAATGGTACTTTCATACTCAGAGCTGGATGTTCATTAGGTCAGCCTAATCTGGCTTGTTCAACAATTCTATTTCTATCCATGTATCCAACACATCTAACTACACATGTTTATAAAGAAATGCATAACAGGAAACCAAAAAGATGGATTTCTTAGTTAAGAGAGCTTGCTGCTCTTCAGGAAAATGTAGGTTCAGTTTCCAGCACCCCTAACGGATGGCTCATAACCACCTCCAACTCAGGCTTCAGGGGAATTTGATATTTCATTCAGGCTTCTGCAAGCATTCACACACAGAGCCACATACTATAATAATAAACAAACATATAAATTCAAAACACATATATTTAAGTTTGCAATAAACAAAACCCAGACTATGGCGATGAGTCAGAAGTTACCAATGAATATTGCTTTTGAAGAGGTCCAGAGTTCAGTTGCCAGCACCCATATCAGGTGGCTCACTTCTGCTTGTAACTCCAGCTCAAGGAAGATACAGTGTTTCTTACCCATGCACTTACCCATGCATGCACACATGTGAACATACACACACAAACACACACAAATGCACAATTCAAAAACTAAAAGAAACCTTTAAAACAAAATTATTTAGTTTATACAAAATTACATTGTTTCCATTAAAGAAAATACTGATAACAATGAAAAATAACTACATCTATATAGAACTGACATGGGCCTCATAGATGAAGTTATTGGGTAAAGAAATAAAGGTTTTAAAATATATTTAAAAATTTTTTTCTGAATCTACAGAATTCACTGTAGACTCCTAACAAAATATACATGTAGTAAAGGCACTTCAGTGACATTACCTTAAGAAATGTCAAAATAAAGAAGGTATATGTTCATCAGTAATGAATGGATAAAGAAAATATGATATACATATATATGTATATATTATATGTACATAAACATGTATGTGTACATATATATAAAGTGATTAAATTAAAACAAACTTGTATCCTGATCAGTCCTACATGCTTTCCAGAAAGACCTTAACTCCTGAGTTTTAGTGTCTCACCAAGGACCCTTCCCTTCCCTGTATATACCATGTAAATGCTGAAAGGCAACTATTGGTATGGTTTCAGGTAGAGTTGCAATATAAAAGAAAAGTAGAAAATGAGAGAACTCTCTCTCTAGGTATCCCAATGATTGATAATAATTATAAACTGCTAACGTGAATTAGAAATAGAGTCTTAAGTTTGCAAAGTGCATGTACTTATTACCATTGAGCAAGCCATGGATAAGGGATACTGAGGGTGATTTTCTATCTTCACTGGAGCCGGCAGATTTCTCATGGGCCTAAACAATGGACCATCAATTACACATTTCAATCTAGCTCAATCACCCTAGTAGTAGGAATTCCTTCCAGATTTCACAGTAGGTTTACTGTCACTCTTAATTCATTCTGTTGTGAGTTTAGTAGTCATTCAAGTAGAAGCCAGAAGACTTAGTATCGTTTTAAATAAAGTATTGTTTTTATATTGTTCACTGTCCCTACAGTACCTGGAATTCTGAGAATACTGTGAACTCAACCAACAAAGACACAGTTCTGCTTATACATACCACAAATATGCCAGTTTAGTTGCATATGTATTTTGTAATGTGATTTGCATTTGTATTCATTGGAACGAAGTCTCACACTAGCATTATAATGTATAAAAGATGCAACCATAACAGTATGCTAGAAATTCAACATGAAAGTTACTATTTATATACAATAAGTGATACAGAAATGCTGGACAAGATGATGAATGAAGACACTATGGGTTTTTAAAATATTATTTATTTATTTTATGTATATGATAATCTGTCTTTACACACACCAGAAGAGGGCAGCAGATCTCATTACAGATGGTTGTGAGCCACCATGTGGTCTCTGGGTATTAAAATCAGGACCTCTGGAAGAGCAGCCAGTACTTTAACCACTGAGTCACCTTACCAGCTCCAGGGATTGTTATTTTTTAATACTGCACATATGAACACAGTATTGTGCATGTGAAGCAGAATGGTCAAATCAGGTATCTTAGAGACAGTGGGGTTAGAAAGACCACACCCAGTACTTCACATACCAAGGTATCATCTGTCCCTAGAGACGTATATAAGAACATGAAGGAGAAATGTGTGTGTGCGGCAGGGAGGGCTGGGGAGGTAAGAGTATAATCTAGCTAAAGAACTAGTTGCACATACTCTAGCATGGATGACCGAAATACCCCTTGTATTAGTTAACATGCCCCATATTTAGTAAATCTGTGAAGGCTAAAGTTTCTCTACCAAAAGTGTATCTCCAGAATAATGAATGCAACTGGTTTTGCATCAATAAAGTCTATGACTGTATGCCAAAAAATTAAAACTAAATAAATATATAACATTTCAAAATAAAATACTGTAACCAAAGTTTATAAGATCAGGAGTTCAAGGAGTAAAGTGATGTCTGTGAATATTAGTTTACAATAAAACAAAAAACATCACAAACTACATAAAAAAGTTATCTTCTCTAAGAGAAGTATCAAGAGATAAGACTACCCAATCCTAGAGGACTCAAGAAAGTCGAAAGATTAGATCATATCATGTCATATGCTCAAAATGAACACAGAGGTAAGAGAAAAAGCAGAGGCTCTCCTTTCATTACAGATTCTGCAGGAGAATTATGATTCTGAAGATAAAGCTCAGATGTAATGTGTAAAAATTATAGATCCAGAAATTTTTAGAGAAATTAAATGTTCTGCAAAGGCCACAACCAGAGACTCTAGCATAGACCTGGAATCTAAGACTTGGGAAATTGTAAAAATGCAACTTATACTGATAAAAAGTTGAAAAGCCTAAACAAAATTTGAGGTCAGAGAGACATTTGTCACATTCTTAGTAGATGTTCAGCCAAGATTTGCAAATGTTGACGGGGCAACATTTGAAAGGATTTTGGGGGATTATTTTTCTGAATTAATGTTTTACTGTCTTATGTGTTGTGATGGGAGGGAAAAAGCCAGACTGACAAAAGAATTTAAAGGATAGTCACAAGGATATAGTCCATCATGGTGAGGAGGACAAGACATCACACACACAGAGAAAGCAGACTGCCTGATTACACTTTTGCACACAGTTGGGAACAGAGGAAGCATGGCCAGCCTGTAAAGAATCAGGCCTGACTGCCAATGACCCATTTCCTCCAGCAGACCTCAAGGTTCCTTTACCTGCCCAGGCCAACAGCAGCTGGGTTGTAGAGTTCACACACACACACACACACACACACACACACACACACACATACACACGAGCCTGTGAGCAACGTTTCACACTTCAATCACAACCATTGGTGAAAGATGTGATTTCTCAGTGCTCTAATATAATCAAGATACTTTCCAAAAGTGTGGATACCTGGCCACCTGTTGCAAAATCCCAAAGATTAGCAGACACTTTTCCTAATTTGCTTCTCTATCAAATGGCAAAATATTTACAAAGCATCAACTACTGGTTGAATTGTTACCAAAAATACTAAAGAAAATAAATTCATGGCAACAATATAATAGAGTAAAAACAGTTTAATTTATGAATTTGATTCCTAAATTAGTTATTATTTAAAAGGGGATAGTAGACATATTAAGATAGACTTCATAATTCATCAAAACTTACCCAGAAAACCAATCTAGGAAATTGGGAGCAAGAAACCAGCAGTCTTAAAAGCACAGGAGTATGAAACATGGCAAACATAGTCAGCTTGCCAATGGATTTGAAGTTCAATTGGGCTGGGACAGGGACTGCCAAGTTTATATATAGCATAAACCATATTGGAAACACAACACTAATTGCTCGCTTACTATTTTATGTGGGCCTGGGTACTAGAGGTTTTCCATGGAGATCGCTGGCCAGTCCTGGTGCCAGGGTTCCAGCGAAGGGAAGCAAATGAGGGCAGGGAGGGGAAGTCTCTTCCCTGCTTCCACCTTGGTCTTTGCAGTGCTGCCCTGCACTGAGTCACTTTGGGCTTGGCTGACCAGAAGCTAACTAGCCAGTGAGGAGTGTGGCAGGGCCTCAGGCAGCACTTCAGGAGAGCTGATCTCTCCCCAAGTGTTACAGCTCTCGGATGAGGGAGTAGTTCCTGAACACCTTTATTCCCTGGATAGGACTTATACACAGTTTTGGGAATGATTCAAGGTTTGACAGCAGGTACTTTCATTGGGTTGGACTGAGAGTTTGGGGAAACCTTATTTGCATGTGGGAGGGCTTGGTGCAGCAACCACAAGATTGATGCCCATACCTCTCTGCAGGGGGGCTGTGGGAGGCTGTAGCTATGTGACAGGAGCCAGGTGCCCAAGATGGAAATCCCCACCCACTGGGGCTCCAGGGTTCAAGACCTACTGGAGACCAGGCTGTCTGTGCACAGCCCACTGCTGTGCACAATCTTATATTCTTATTAAAATAGGGGTGATAATAAAAAAGTATTTAAATAGTAATGTGTGTGTACTTCCTAGAGCTCTTTTTGAGGGCTACATTAAGGATGGGATCTTAGTTGGTAAAAAATGGAAAGTAAATAAAGGGTGATGGAGAAGTTTCTGTTATCTCGTGCCTTTGAAGTCATGTTGTAAGGAACCCCAATTCCTATCCACTAACCAAATAAACAATCCCAGCCAGTACTTGCAAAGCAATGCTATTCAACAATAGAAAGGGATAGTACCTGTACTTCCTATAGCATGTATGAGTCGTGGAAACTTTATACTAAGGTGGAAAAAATGAACTCAAAAAGCTGTGTGCTATCTCATCCCCAATTATTAGGCTATACAGAATAAGTAAACCCATAAAGACAAAATAAAATGGTCTGAGAGTGGGGAAAGGAAGTGGCTGATAACTGGATTTTTTCAGAGGTTGCTTTCTCTCCTTTCTATGTCCCAGTTGGGAATCAGAAGAATTGGAAACATGCTTAGGTCATTTCTAAAGCATGGAAAAGGTCAACTATGCTGCTAAGCACATACAAGACAGCCTAGTCCCTGAGCCACATTCTTTTTTTTTTTTTTCTCCTTTTTTTAAATGGGATATTTTCTGTATTTACATTTCAATGTTATCCCCTCCACTCCCCCACCCCCCCACCCTGTTTCCCTTCTGAAAAACACTCTCCCCCTTTCCCTTCTCCCCTGCTCACCAGACCACCCACTCCTGCTTCCTAGCCCTGGCATTCCCCCACACTTGGTGTATAGACCAAGGGCCTCTCCTCCCATTGATGTTCAACTAGGCCATCTTCTGCTACTTATACAGCTAGAGCCATGGGTCCCTCCATGTGTACTCTTTGGTGGTAGTTTCGTCCCTGGGAGCTATGGAGGTATGGATTAGTTCATATTGTTGTTCAGTCATCCTTGCAGCAATTCCTGGGTGTGGTTTCCTGTCCTTTCTGTCTGCCCCAAGGACAGAGATCTGCTTAGTGCTTTCAAGTTACCAGCTTCTATATAGTGCTGCATTCTCAAAAGTCTCAGCCAATTCTCTCACAGAGTAATTTGGGGCAGTCCCTGGGAGGAATTATTGTCATGTTAGGATAATTTCCTCCATGGATTCAGCCAGACAACACAAGTATAATGAAATACTTAATGTTTATTATTATTATTAGTAGTAGTAGTAGTGTTGTTTTTTTTTATTGTTATTGGTGTATGGGTGCTGTGTCTACATATATGCTTGTGTAGCACATTTGTACAGTAGCTAAAGCAGTCAGAAGACGGTGATAGATGCTCACAACTGCATTCACTGATGGTTCTTAGATACCTCGTGTGTGCAGGCAAAGAAACCCAGACTTCTGCAAGAGCAACAAGTGCCCTTAACTGCTGAGCCGTCTCTCCTGCCCCTGAAGTTATGGCTACACAATGCTGGAGACTTACTAAAGGGCACCAAATCACACATAGAGCCTTTGAAAAGGTAAACTTTAAAATATGTAAATATCTTTCAGGAAAGGTTCTAGATTACAAAAATCATGGCATCCTATTTGTCTCACACAACTTTTCCATTGGTTCTAAATTTGATTATATTTCATTAAAATTATACATGTTCACATTAGTAGACCAATAAACATTTATTTTCCCTGACATAAGCATTCCAAAAAACAAACAGCACATCATCAATTCATTCGTTTTCGACACCAATAAACGTTAGTGTCATTTCTACCTTAGTGTGTTAGGAACATTCTTCCCACGTGTGTCCTTCTGTACATAATACAGGACACAATACAAATTCATCAACATGTACATAATTTATTTAAAAGACAAGGTCAAATTGTCTTCCATGGTGCCTGTATCACTTGGTCTTTTTCAAGGAGCACGAGGAGAGCCCATACTTCCCTATGAACAGTTATCTCGCTCAGTTTCGACCACCTGTTGGATCTTACATTGCCTTTTTCTATGCTTAAATTGTGTCTCCCTGATCACTAATGAGGCTTTGAATCTTTTTACACTTTTATTTTCTTCGGTGTTTTATGTTCTCTGAATTGATTATTTTTCTATTGGGTTTTATAGGTTTTCATTATTGACTTTTAGGAGTTATTTGGTTATTTTGAATTATAATGCTTTTCAGGATTAAGTGCTGCAAATAAATTCTCATCCTGGGCTTGTGTTTTTTCTTGCTTTATAGGATCACTTAATAATTGGTGCTTCTTAAATTCAATACATTCAAATCTCAAAGTATCTCCCTCCATAATTAATGCTTTTATTTTTTAGGAAGCTATTCCTTAAAGGTCATAAGGATATTCAATCTCTCTATCTTATGTACTTTCTTTTCGAGGTTTCAAGATTTGCTTCTCATACCTAAGTCTTTATGTCAAGATCTTTATGTCAAGAAAAAAATTGAATTCTGTATAAATTGCAAGAACATTATCTTCTAAATACAATTCCTCCCCTTCCACATATGGGGTCCTTATATACCCATCAGTCTTTAGGGTTTTTCTTGTGTTTCATGACCAGTAACTCAACCCCTGATCACACTCTCTCACATTTTACTCTACAGTAACAGTAATATAATACACACACATTGATTAATAAGCACTAGTAGATAATGTGACTCTTCTACAATGAGATGTAAGTTTGAACTGCTGATTTTGGAGAGCTTGCTGTGAAGACACTGAAATATTTTTTCCTACTGCTATGCTGATTACATGTAGAAATAGTATTTAGATATATAGTGAACCAAATATTATCACTAAACTTCCTATCACTTTTAAAATGTTACTTTAAAGTTTAAATTGCTTCTGTAACTCTTACTGGATTTCTGGGTGCATCTTTGGAGGGTTGGCCAGAGCCATGGTGCTAGGTTTTGGGCCGTTGCTGAATCTGCTTTCTTCCCTCTTTCTTTTCTTCTTTTTGTTCCTGTCTGTTTTGCTTGGGGTGGTGCTGGGTATCAACACACATGGGATTCCTACGGGCAGGTGAATACTCTACCACTGAGTTATAGGCTTAGGCCCCTCTCATTATGTTTCCACTGAATAGCAGTATTACAAATTTATGATGCTTTAATATTAATATCAAGAGCAAAAGCCCCCAAATTATTCTTCGGGAATGCCTTGCCTATTCTGTGCTTTTTGCTCTTTCACATAAACTTTGGATTGACCTTGTAACATTGCATAAAAATTCTTTGTGGGATTTTTATTGAAACAGCTTTGGGACTATGGGTAAATTCAGGGAGATTTGATATCTTTGAAATATGAAAACTGTCTTTGAGTATGATATATCTTCTTCAATTATGTAGGTCATTTTAAAGATTGTCTAATGAGGCTTAGTACTTTCTATGTAAAGGTGTACTCTACCTCCTTTTAGATTTTTTTCCTAAATAACACATTTTTATTGCTGTTAAAAATAAGAGCTCTATAAAATTAAAGTTTTCTATGTTATTAATGACAAAGCCAATGCATAATTGCTACAATTAATTAACGGGGAATTCCATAACTGCTCCATGAGAAGAATACCATTAAGATATTCTTACCCTTTCCTACTTCCTCTCCTGTTAGCAAGCTAACACACACACACTGGGAATAGCAGAAAAATGAAGAAGTGCAAGCAGCATGCACTGCACATAAGAAGAACAGTACAGAAGATGCTGTGAACTATCAAGAGCAATATTACAAAGCTGTGGGTTTTTTAGCCTTTCTCTTTTGTGGATATCAAAATCTAGGGGCTTTTGCATGCTGGTCTCAGTGTTAATTCTACCGTTCACTCTTATTACTTCAAGTAATTTATCTGTAGACACTGACAAACTTTCTTGAGCTATGAACTAATAGGGTTTTATGACTAATGAGCTATGGCTACTGAGAGAGATAGAGTTGTCTAGGATCAATTTGAAGATTTATGCATTGAGCCAGTAAGCATCAGCATGTCAGAGGTGGAAGAGGGACGATGCTAAGAGGAGTTGCCATCCCAGGACAATTTTGCAAACTCCCTTTATTCACTGTCCTCTAGTTCTCTCATTTGTGATAGACATGTACTAGCATATTTAACACATACATTGGCAATCCTTCTTGGCCGAGGTCCATTTCTTCCTTTATAGTCTCTTCATTGTCACCAAAGTACCTAAAACTCTAAACTTGCTAAGTATCACATGCTGCCAGATACAGCAGTAGTAGCTCTTTATCAAACAAGGGGTTCAAATCCCGCCAATATGAAAATACCAATCAGAGCTCTGTGTTTATTTACCAACCATGAGGATTCTGGATTTAAGTTGTTAATTTAATTTTATCATTTTGAGACAGAGCCCATGAAGCCCCAAATGGGCTGGAATTCTCAATGTAGACCAGGCTGGTCTCTAACTCACAAAGATCTACTTGTCTCTGCCTCCTGAACACTAGGATTAAAGATTTGTGCCACCATATCTGGTTTGGATTTAACTTGTAACCTGTGGAAACAGAGTCAAAGTTATCTATATTTATCCTATTGTTCTTTGCAAGATATGCTCATGCTAGACAAGCAATCTTTAGCTTTGTATTAAATATAACAAAGAAGAATGTCTCCAGCCAACATCAGGATGGTTCTCATGAACTCATTAGCATTTTTTACTAAGACTTTACCCTAATATATGATCTGATGGAAGTTTTCACTTCCAGTATATGACCTCTAAATGTTCCCAAGTGACCCCCACCTCAGGAGCAAATGTGGCCCAAAATTCCATCATTTATAAATATCCAGCCCATTTCTCTGCTTGCTTATGATTCAGCATCAAATTCTGTAGCTTGCAAAAGTCCAAAAGCACCCTACATTTCCTGATGCACAGAGGTCTAAGAGATTCTTAGCCACTCAGCATTCCCCTCCCACTCCTCCAACCTCCCAAGGAGACATTGTGTTCCCAGATCCAGCCTGAGCATTAGGCCTAAATAAGGCAACCCTCAGTGGCTTCATCCCCTAGTGCTGAATGCCTCCAGGACACGACCTTTTCAGAAAGCTTCACACATCAGCCAGACCAGAGACTTTGTTCTCAGACGGTTGGAGCCCATGGTGAATACATTTTTTCATCTCCTTCCTACAGCAGAAAAGTTCCAGCATGGTAATAGCTCTCCATACCTTTTCTCTTCTGCAGCAGGAGGCCCTGGAAGTTTTTCTGCCTTTTGCGTTTTGCATTTCAATGGTCTTAACTGGGCCATTTGCAAACACAGGAGGCTTGAGGAAAGCAGGTGACATCAGTGAAAGTCTTTACATTTATATATTAGACACCCTAAGAAATAGGTAATAGGGAGTTGGTTCCCAGAGGGACATTTGCATTAGTCAGTCCAGGAATCTTCATCTAATCAAAGTCTGTGGGTCTGAGGACAGTAGCTTCTCTCAATCACACGTTCTTTCTGGCTACCCTCGCAGGTTCAGTACCAACATTTTCTAACTTGTTTTATCATTGTTTTCCATTGTCTAAAAATTGAACAGCCCCTGAGTCTGGCATTGCTCAGTTAACACTTGTGTTGCCCTTGAGCACATCTGTGCTCCTTTGGCGAATTCAGATGTGGATTCTCTTTCCTGGGTGTTGCTGTCCAGAGGGTGCAATCAGAGTTTGTTTTCTTGTTCTCTGTATCACCAAGTGATGAAACAGTACCCATCATTTAGAGAATAGCGTGCTCTCTTGAAATCTCCATCGTTTCTATTGTCATAATTTTCACACTAGACAGGCAGAGAAAGCCTTGTTCTAATTTTAAAGGAAAGGAAATTGGTAGGCACAGAGATTGGTCTATCCAAAGGTCCTCCTCTGGTTAAACGTTAGGAGCATGGGACTCCACAGCCCTTTTCATTCATTCTATGGCATTTTTATTGTAACATTTTGCTCCCCTGTCTCCTGATTGATTTGCCTGGTAAACTTTGGTCCCTGGATGAATGATAAGGACCAAAGAGCAAGTTATTAAAGAGCTGTGTGTTTGATTGACTAAGCTCAACAGAGCAGATGTTGAGTTGCTCCAGACACCTCCAGTGTCATTAAGAAAACAGGGTCTCACATCTGGATCCACTAGAAAATCATACATAACTGTAGACCATGGAACTGTTCACTTCAGTATGCTAGCTAATGGAGGATTTTTAAACAGTGAGAGACCACCTGAAAAACGGTTCAGCGTGTTTTAAGCTGCCTTGAAAGAAGGGAAATACTTGCAACATCAGGGGTGATAAATCGAGGTAGGCCAGAGTGTAGGAACACATGCAAGCAAGAATTATCTTGAAACTCCAGACTGGCCTGTAGTGGTACTTTTCAGGTTTTATTCTCCAGATCATCCAGGGTGGGGGTGGGAGGGAAGCCTCCTGTGGCTGGCTATCTTTATGTTGCACTTCATCTGCAGAGTCTTGCTCTCCCTGTGGGATTCCACTGGATGGAATACAGCCTAAGGAGTTCAGAGGGCTCTAGACTCTGGTCTTGCTAACCAGCTAAGGCAGCACTTGCTTGTGTTCTGCCGAGCCATCTTGACAGCTTACAGTGATAGTTTATCTTCCTCCCAAGATGTGCAAAATACGTCGATGAAGCAAGTTTGCAATGGGAAATAACCTCTTCGTAGCATGCATTTCCATTAACCTTATTTAGAACAACCATGTGTTGGGGCTTCAAAATATCAATTCTGGTATTTTAATATGATATGAATTTAATATAAAGGATTCCTCTACATGGACATTTTCTAAAGTGAATGCATGTGGAGATGCAAGAATGTGTGCTTGAGGAAGGGAAATGGCTCAGTGTTAGAAGTGCTTGCCACACAAGTGTGAGGACAGGAGTCTGGATCCCCAGCAGTCATGGCCATCTGTAATCATAGCACTCATGACTTGGGTCCTTAAAGAAAGCTAGTTAGTCAGACAAGCGGGACAGGATTTGGCCAGCACTGAGTAGGTTTAGCAAGAGACCCTGCCTCATAAATAAAGGGAAAGTGATTGAGGAATGCACTTATCATCAGTGTTGGACCTCCATACCTTCATGTAGAGATGTGCATCAGAATTACATATGCATTGCATTACATGTGCATCCTCCTGTATTCAATGAAAGCAGTTGTAGAGAGTTAAGTAGACAGGTCTCTGTGGCTTTGTCCATCTCCTTCAGGAGAAAGTCACTCTTCCATCAAGCTCTAGTCTGCCCTCTAGTGGTTATCCTTTCTCTCACTTGAAAGTCTTACCCTTTTTCTCAGTTCCTTCTAGGCTGACCTTTTCATGGACCCTCGGTAAGGACAATTTTAAAAACCGATTTTCTTCCCTGAGCTCTGCAGCTACAGAAAGGAACAGCGCAGGATCTTTTTCAGATCCCAATATGACGTCGCATTTCAGTCTAGAATTTCTCACCACTCTAAATTGTCTGTTAAACTGTAGGTTTTATAGGACACCTTGAACAGCATTTTATAAGGCAATTCATAGGCACTGCTATTAAAATTAATTGAGTTATCATTAAAGGGGAAGTCTATGAAACAGAAGTCATCCTCCATGTCTCTTGTTTCAAACATAGCTGATCACCTCTAGGCTTAGCATGCATTTCAAAGTCCCAGCCCACACTGGAGCTGATGCTCTGAGGCAGAACATGCTGTCTTTAGCACAGCACTCTATACATACCTGACTTACCGGGATTTTTATATCCGCAGTCTGTCTTAAATCCTAACAAGAAGCATGAAAGTCCACCTACATGGGAGTTTTTCTTCTAACCTCTGTTTTCTCTTATTTTATTGAAGATGAGGCAGTATGATTTCCAGACCTTTCTAAATTATACAGTACTACACAAATTGACATATGCCTCCTATATTAAGCAAATCCTGATATGCTTTCCCATGGTTACATTATTTTATCTCACAATTGATCACTCTGAGAGGTCCTTCTAGGACAGGTCTCAGCTCCAGGACACCCTGAGTTGAGGATGCAGAGGGCAAGTTAGAAACATGGACAATCTCCTGACACCCAGAAAGACAAGAGCACCTGAGAGATGTCCAGCGAGGGAAGTTGGATAGAAAGAACAAAGATCAAACATTGGCCTCCAAGGTTCTTAATAAACAAGGTACAGTTTCCAAATCTGAATTACTAGCTTCAATTGCACTTTTTTCCCTGAGTCTTCTTTGTATAATAGATTTAATTTTCTGATTATCCTTAATACTTAAAGGCAAACTGCTTCTAGAACACACATACTGGTTTAAAGACTACTCAGTGTCCCTCCACCTTCTTCACTCAGTGAATAGGGCCCCACATACCAACCTCTCTCTGGGTCCTGATCCACTAACACATCAACTGCTCTACAGCTCAGCCAGATGTAAATGTGCAGAATTGACCGTGGAGGGGCCTCAAACATTATCAGGTATTAATGAGCGTGTCTAGGTCTCTTTTCCCACAAAGATTATGGGTTATGGGGAGCCAACTATATTGCTACAAAAATAAGCTTCCTTCCTAAGATGAATCCTCTTATCCCTCATATTAACTTCATACCCATACCCTCATTGAGGGCTACCTGCTTAGAATCTCCCCTTTTATTGAAGTTCATCACAAGGACAGCTATTGTAATCTCTTTGTGGGTTCCTCTAATGAATGTACTGGACCAAACACCATAACATTTGCCTTGCTGATTTCTTTGAAACTCCAGCCAGTCCCATCAGGAAAAACGTGATACAGCATCATGCAGGAACTCCCCAGCTAAAAATCTCTGGTTAACTCTGGTCAAAGAGAAAATGAAGCAAGTCACACACTGTGTCAGCCATGTCCCTTGGAGATGCCTCTACATCAGAGTTACCACCTATCCTAACTCCTGAGGCCTGTCACACAGAGATCAACTGAATGGCATGGCTCCTAGAATTTGTATTTACTGTACAAAGCCACCACATGATTCTTATAGACAATGAAATTGGCAAGCCACTCCCCTAGCTGATAAGAACACTAGCACTTATGGTATCTAAATGATTTGAAAGCACCGGTTTCAATGGAGGTATCAGAGGAAGCACCAGCGTGCCGTTTTACTAAAAGCCCCTCTTCCCAGGTGAGCTTTGTAGGAACAACCTTGAAATGCCAAGATGAAAAAGTGAAAGTGCCATTAGGCCCCATTTAGTAACTTCAGAATTACTGGGTATTTCTATTTTTTTTTTCAAGTCATTGAGTACAAATTATATTTCCTAACGTGTCAGCGTTTTTCTAATTCAAATTTCCAGTAGGAATCTGTGTTGCTGTGGATACTGGATAAACTCCATGCCCAGAAGCTAAAATTTTTTGGATGCAACAACACATTTACAGAATTCTCATATATTCACCAAGGGATGGAAGTGCCATTTCAAAGAATTGAATCTTGGAGCTCTCATGCAACTGAAAATTATATGAACTGATGACCTCCTTTTAAATTAAAAAGTCTTGAAGTGACTTTTCTCCTTCCACCTCAGACTTTGTTTCTAAATTCCTCACTGCCTATGTGTTTCTAACCCCCTTCCTGTCTAAGGCCGCATCCTGAGCCTCAGATAATCTGCTCTTTCCTCTAGGCTCTTTCAGCACCTGCCTTAATCTCTTTAAAGCTTATAGCACACCTGCATGAGATTGCTCTCTCTCTCATTCTCTCTCTCTAATGAAAAAGAATATGTGTGTAGATTATACATGTGTATACATACATATATATGCATAGAGAGTCTATATATGTGTGTGTGGCACAAATGCAGACATATATATTTATGTCCTTGGAAACAAACTGCATCTTGTTACTCCTTGCACCCTGTAAGCAGTAAATAGTCCATAATAGTTATGACTGATATTGTGATCCCCAAGTTCCTCACATCACTGTCAGCATAGACTATACCCTTGAACCCTGAGCCCAAATAAACTCTTTCTTGATTACAGTGCCTTTGTTAGGATGCCTTATCACAGAAACAGGAGAAGAAACTGATCCAATGAGCACTCAGTACACAATAGTAACAAAGATACTTATTATGGAGCATGCCGGGAGCGGCAGCCGTTTCTTTATACCTGGCAGTCTTTTGAGACCTGGTTTATGTATCAACTCACTTAATTCTCTTCCAACAAGACCCAGAATCAGGTACTTTTCTTTTTCTTTTTAGGGATGATATCTGACCCCACAGAGGCCAAGTAAGCTGCCCTTGATTGCATGAGAGGAAAGGGAGAGAGCCACGAAGCTGTCATTGGAACAGGGAAATCTGACTCTAATGGTTCTGATAAGAGGACTTCACATGTTGCTCCTCACACTGGACCATGCCTATGTTTAATCAACATATGTAATACATGCATGCTAATTCACATGAACAAAAATACACCAAGTTGAGAAAATTCTTAGCTTGGATCTTCCATGTACACTTCTACCAGTCCAAGCAGTCCCTCTTGAATTCCTTTAGTCTTTTCAGAGGTCCTCTCCCTGTGATGTCACATAAGACCAAAGCCAAAGAACCTGACATCATAGAAATTGAGTGCTCAAGGAATAACATTCTTTTCTAAGTTAGAGGAACTTAAATTTACACATAGCCCCAGAATAATAGATGCCAGTACAATTGAAAGAATGAATATAATTTTAATATCTCAGTGGACATTTTATAACATTCCAGTCTGTGAGGCTGAGATGCATGAAATCAGCCAATCAATACGTGTTAAGAGTACAAGAAGCACACGTTTACCTTGGTACCCCTCTATCTGCTAATTTAGAAGGAAAAGTCTACGAGAGGTCCCTACAGAATGCCAAGTCTTTCTTAGACTATTATAAGTCAGTAAATGTATAGAGAGAGGCAGGAAACTAATACAAAATGTAAGTGTGTGTTTGCAGGATCTATATTAGTGATCAAAGTTCAATGCCTTAATCCCAGGCCACTGATAACTATTCATCTGTAAGGATTTTAGTTGTATTTATTTGATTTTTTTCAGCTACTAGATCCCCTTTGTAGCTTTTCCTTAAGCCTCTATCTGGGCTGTTATCCAGTGTTATTGCTTCTCATCCTCCAATCTCCTCCATCCATCTTAGCACCAAGTAGATAGTGTCTGGTAAATTAAGCCCATTGATCAAACTCCGGGCTCATCCAATTTCTCTGTGACCCTCTAAAGGCTAAATCACATTTACATCTGTCTGGTTGCTTTCAGTAGCTCCTGCCTCATTAGAGAAATACTTCCACAGTGGGCCACCTCAGCTTGCCTCAGCGCAACCTCACCCACCAGCTACATTAAACCTCACCAACCTGCTCTTGCCCAGTTTTAATAACAACTGGTTGTACAAAGGTTGTATTCTGACACCTTCAAACTTCATCTAATCCTCTTTTCTTTACATCCCATACAGTAAAACATCACAATGTTGGCAAATGTTCAAAGTCTGGTCTGTTATTTGGCTTTTAGATATCAGCAAAAACACCTTCCTGTTATCCTTTTTTTTTTTTTCATTTTTAACCTGATCTCTCAGTCAGTCACAACATAGTGTTTAATATTTCCATGCTAATTCATTTGAACAAAAATATTGAGTCAAGAAAATTCCTAGCTCGAATGCTCCATGTATACCTCTACCAGCCCAAGCAGTACTTCTTAGTTTAAATTAGTCTTTTCAAAGACCCTGCCAGGCCTCTAAAGTCAAAATCAACAGTCTTTCATTTCTTTTTTGCACCCACCCATGCCCTTTGTTACTTGACACTGTGGCCTCTCTGATTAACAAGTGGCCTTTATCTGTCCCCACCCCCATCCCACATACATACACACACACACACACACACACACACACACACACACACACACTGTAAGGTGAATGTGTAATAACTTAGGTGTCAGTAATTTCCTAGGAGATGGCCATAATTATATCCAAACAAATTGCCTGAACAACTGCAGATTTATTAACATGAGATTAAAACTCTCAAGTTTGAATAAACGCAGAGAGTATCAGTGGTAGTACAAGCAGCATGTTGTTCTCTGTAAGTAAGTTCTCTGTAAGACTTTCCCAGTCTTGTCCAGCTTGTTCTCTTAGTAGGATATCACAAAAGTCAGGACAAGACTGGCTTCAGTGACTGGAAGGGTTAGTGACACATATCCCATCGTCTGTCCAACAGACAGGGCAATCCCCCAGAAGAGAACATTACCCATTTTACCTGTACATGTGAAGGTCAACTGGAGACCAGAACTGAATCTAGCATAAGCTTCAAAGCAAATACACGGTGTTCTTAAAGTCCACGAAGGCTCAGAGAGATTTGCTCTATTTTAGTTACTTAAGAGATACAAGGTTCAAAGTCTAACACCTAATTACTATGATCACCACCTCTAGAACCTACAAGTGGGGCCTCAGAGGCCTAACTGCAGGCTCCAATCTCTAGCAGGTTTCCAACCATTCTCTGGTACTGGACAATTAGACAGACTCCAGAAACTCATGCTGCTTGTACTACCACTGATACTCTCTGTGTTTATTCAAACTTGAGAGTTTTAATCTCATGTTAATAAATCTGCAGTTGTTCAGGCAATTTGTTTGGATATAATTATGGCCATCTCCTAGGAAATTACTGACACCTAAGTTATTACACATTCACCTTGGAGACGTGGCATCCAGGGCTTCTCATTCAGCCAAGCATTCCCTTGCCAGAACCCAACACATAATACACTAAGTGTGGCTTAAATTCTCCTGCCTTCCTGGCATAAGTTTTGCCAGAAGTCCCCAGCACAAAACAGAACTCTCGAGAATGAAAAGGAAAGGATATATCTGGGGGCATGCTGTAGCAGGCCTCTCAGGCCAAGGAGGACAACACTGGCTTGAATTGCAGGTGTCATTTTTCTTTCATCTCAGTGCCTTAAGAAAATGTAGCTGTCTTGCTTCCATTGAATGTCTTGCCTCATAGGAGAATAAACAGAATATACAATTTCCAAGAATTAGAAATCTTTAGTCTCTGGGGTCTATGTAGAAATTTCTGTACTAGGAAGTCTATTTCCTCCCTTTTTTCCTGTGAAGAATAGTGATTTGTGGCCATAATAAAGCAGATAACGTGCAAAAAATACCTTTGTAGCTTCAAGCAGTGGCATATCAAGGGCAGAGCAAAGGAATACGGACTCCACCAGCACAAGTAATAAAGAGGAACACTGTAGAGAATTACAACAATAAGAAGACAGACCAAAAAGATCAGTCTGATTTTCATTGCTGCCATAACCCATCATTCCGAGATGATGTCAAGGCTAAGAGGTCCCTTTTCTATTGGGGGTCCTGTAACTATATCATCCTGACTCATAGTTCTACTTTCAAACACACACACACACACACACACACACACACACACACACACACACACACATGTTTGTAAGCTGATATGTTAGTGTTGGGAACCAAACCCAGGTTCTCTTCAAGAACAGCAAGGCTCATAAACACTGAGCCACCTCTTTAGGCACTTGCCTTGTTAAATCTCCAAACATCTCTTGTAAAAAAGGCCTGATCTCTAATGTTATGGAGAGATAAGATCACAAAATGAGATTGGAAGAATGCTCCTAGTATTTCACTTTGTAGACAATTTAACACCATCTCTGTCAATGAAATAAGTGCTTAGATTTATTTAATGATGTCACCACCCTAGCCAAATGTCAAAATTTCATATTAAGACATTATTAATGGGCTGCCTCTACATGTCTTACTTTGTAATTGTATGACATGTGGAATACCTTTTGCCATGGAGTTTATTAATCTGACAATTCAGACCTCTTTTGCCTTTCCATAGGAAATAGTAAGAAGCTAAGTGAAATTGTACAAAGGTCCTCAGTGGTTCCCATTCTTTGACATGACCAAGCACACTACAAAGGGGTCTCTGCATCCAAGCCTGCTACACAGGCTTCAGGACCTACTAAAGTGCTCCTTGATGTGTGAAGTCCCCCACACTTCTTTTTTTTTTCCCACAACCTTCCTGTCTGCTCCCTCATCTGAGTTCCTCCAACACTTTGAAGCATTTATTGGACACCTTTCAAACATTATGCTAAGTGAAACAAGCCAACCACAGGAAGACTGATGCTTCATGATCTCACTTACTCACAGAGCTTTGAAAAGTCCTCTTTGGAGCAGAATGGTGGTCATAGAACACAGAGAGAACAGAAATGGAGACAGTTTGATGAAAGCATAAAGCTTCTATTAGAACAGAAGAATAATTTTCAGTGACCAACTTCCCTGCATGATGGCCACAATTAATCACAATATATTCTCTATCTCAAAATTGCTAAATGAAGACATTTTTTCACAACTTCAACAAAAGGATATGGTGATGGAGATGATAGATATGTTAATTAGCTTGATTGAATTTTTCTACAGTGACAATGTAGATCAAAACATCACATTGTACCTGATAAATATGCAGCCACTATTTGTTAATTGAATTTTTTTTTTTTTTTAGAAAATAAAAATAGGAAACTGAAAGTATGGCTGTGGATCTTTTCAATGCTAGACTGTTTGTCTATCATGAACCCTTAAGTTCATCTTCAGCACTGTATAAAGCAGGTATGTTAGTGGATTCATTTGATTTCAGCTCTTAGGAGGAGTTCAAAGTCACTCTCAGCTATATGGTGAGTAAGTTTGTGGTCATCCTAAGCAATATAATACCGCACTATAAACAAACAAATAAAGAGCAAAACATTGCCTAATAGTTTTTAGTTATTCATTCATTCAAGTCATGTCCTATTTCAGAATATAATTCACCTGACTACAGAGACCACATCCTATGCATATAAACACACCACCAAGCTGGTCACACAAGTTCGCACTTTCAGCAAGTTAGTGCTAAAATTTTATGAATTTTTTATTGTTAATGCCTAACTATTCTTATAAATGTAAAAAAAAAAAACCTAGATTCTGGAAAAATGGTTTTGAATGTCTACTTACATTTTTTTCTTACTTTTCCTATGGTATCAAACACAAAATGGAAATATACTTCTAGCTCTTGTCTTTCCTTGGTTTGTGTATAAGCCCTCAATCGATAGAAGACATGAGTCTTGATAGGCAACCCTCCCAGGTATGTATAAATTACAGTCACACAAGTAGCAAGGACTGCACAGGGTTTCCCTGAGATCATTTTACCACTTACCATCTTTGCCTGTGCAGACAACCGACTTGCCCCAAATGAGAGCCAAGCATATGGCTGCTCACTCTGTATGTTCACTATCATTTCTACTTGAGTTTCAGGAATCGAAGTGTCCCAACTGCATTTATGGAATCTAGGCCAATGGACCAAGGCTTTCTTGGGTTTTCTTTTTCGTTTGTTTATTGAAACTTAAAACTAAACTGCAACTTCTGGCTAACTGAAAGCTCAGGACTTGGTGGTAGAATGAAGTACCTCTTAATTCTGCTCAATTGCTCCAGTGTCCATGAGAGCTTTCGTCCCAGGAGGGCACTAGAAAGGAAATCATTCCTAAGATTGGCTTCAAGTGAGCTAACTGCCAATTACTATTTACTGAGAGGTGTCTGGTTGAATGGGAATGCATTCCAACAAGAACTTTTTTTTTCATGTCTAAAAATAGAACAAAAGTGGATGAGATTTTTTCCATCTTACAGTCCTCACGTCCTGAGGGCATCAGAACCCCAAATACGGTGACCTCAGCAGATCTGGATTGGGAATTGGGGGTTTTAAAGTACTAATTTTATACTGATGAAATACATACTTTGGTTATTGAATGGGCAAAGATAGCAGGAAACTCTCCTTCTGCTTCTGGGTAGAGCTTAGTAAACCATGAGCAATAGTTACTTCCACCTCAGCTACAAGACAAGGCTATATCAGTGTTAGGGCTTCTATGGCTATGAAACATGCATGACCAAGGCAACTCTTAAAGGAAAACATTAATTGGAGATTGCTTGAAGTTTCAGTGGTTTAGTCCATTACCATCATGGCAGGGCATGGTGGTATGTAGGCAGACATGGTGCAGGAGAAAGAACTGAGAGTTCTACATCTCGATCTACAGGCAGCAGAAGGAAACTGTGCTACCCTGGCATAGCTTACACATAGAAGACATCAAAGCCTGCCTCCACAATGACATACTTCCTCTAACAAGGCCACACCTACTCCAACAGGGCCACACCTCCTAATAGTGCCACTCCCTATGGGCCTAGCATTCAAACACATGAGTCTATGGGGGCCTGGGGGCCATTCCTTGTCAGACCACCACAACCAGTGAGAGTGAAAATGAGTAATTTTCACTTCAACACATTGAGCACTTGAGGACACAAAGAAGACTAAATACTCACAATTCCTAGGAAGCAATACATAGATGGACCCTCTGTCCCAAGAGGATCAGCAAGAGGAAGAAGACTCCATTTTCATCAGAATGAAAGAGCGCAAACTCATCACTTTCAAAGAGTTCTATGAGACTTCCTTGCCTAGTCTTAGTTCTGAGACACTCCATGAGTGAGTGTGCTCCTTCCTGTTAACATAGCAAGACAAAAACAGAAGATTAAATTATATGTGCAACCTCAAGTCACAAAAAGATTGACTATGTAGGATATTGAAACTACAGAAGAAAAAAAAAAACTGTTGCATTTCGAAGGGCATTGATTGGGAAATGAACAAGCAATATCCAATCTTGATGAAATATTACATGAAAATTATACAAGTCTGAAATAAGAACCCGTAGGTAAACTATATAAGCCATTCCTACAAATAAACATTTAAAAGTGCCATAAAAATTGGGCAGAGAACTTGAACAGGGGGTTCATCATGAATTACTGGACACACTAATGGAAAAGGAAAGTGAAGAGATGCTGACTGCCAATAGTCATCATGAAACACAAATGTTTAAAATGAGATGCCTGAAGATGGAACTGGAGTTTAAGAGCAGAACTGGCAAGGCTCAGAATTCAATCCCACCACAAACATTAATCAGTGAAAACAACTGAACATGAAAGTAATTATTCTTTAACTGCTAGAATCATTGACACAAGTAAATAAGCACAGAAATGAAGAGTTCTGAATGGAGATGAAGACTTGGAGAAAATAAGTTCTTATATTTGTAGGAATAATACAAAAGTTATTAAAAATAACACTGAAGACCTATTGGCTAATTTACGGAAAAGTTAAGCATATATTTATCCTACTGTATGCTGTTTATAATTCTAGATTTTACCCAGAAAAGCACACAAATATATGTCCATGAATTCCTTATAGTAGTTTTATTCATGATACTGAAATACAAGAAACATACCCAAGGTCTCTCAACAGGAAAAATGGCAAATAACTCCAGTAATTTTCTATAACAGAATATTATAGAATATAAGAAAGGACCAAAATACTTATATGTCAATATGAAAGAATTACTAAAAAAGCATTACACAAAAGAAAAAAGTCAAGGTCTACAGGTGCATGCTGTATGTTTAAATGAAACCAAAAGATGGGCAGCATTCTGACCATGGAAACCGGAACACTCTGGTTGTGCTTTGAAAAGGACTGTGAGTGTTTGTTCCAAGGTGAGTTGAATCCCATTTATTGTGATTGATCACATGTACAGTTGATACAGGTGACTTTTTTTGTATGCACATCATACCTGAAAAACTGGAAGAATGGAGAGAGATGACTAGAGAAAGTGATGGAATGGAACCAAACCAAAGGTGAGCTGTGGCAATGGACTAAATGCTCATGTTTGAAGACTGGAACATGTGTTTCACAAGTCACAGTAACAGAACTGGTCCTTTCTGAAAGCAAACCCGTATCTTTCAAGTTAGCTCACCATTACATCCAGGAAACAATTAACAACCAACTTCAAAACCAATTTTCTTTATATGTGTGCAGTACAGAATCCAAAGCAACTGATTGTGTTTAATGCTGAAGTTTGAAAAGTCAGATTCCTAGTTGAATGTAGGGGCAGAATATGTGATTATTTCAAGGTCTGAGATTGTACACAGCAGGCACTGTGTCCTCTCTCTCAAGTCTCCAGTGCATAATAACTTCCTCCTACATCCGAGCATGCTGCAGAAAGTTTCCTCAAGATCATGAATTCAAAAGTCCAATTAAGAAGCTTCTAGAAACATTCTCTTCTGAAAATTAAAATTTCAGCCACAGCAGTGGGCTCTATCTACCCTTCCTTCCTCACTCTAAGGAAATGCTTAAAAACTTAATGGTGAGGAAGCTATGCACAGAGAGGTTCAGTGTTTGAAAGGAAATGCCCAGCTTAATTATTTGCAGGTTAGACAGTTATGTTCATCATTCACTCCTCAGCAATTAATGTAGGAAAATTAAGGAAGGTTTGTTCAAAGGAGGTGAGTTAATGACTAGATGTGACATTAAGGTGTTTACCACTTTAACATCAACACAGACTAAGTTCAACTCTCTTGAGTTCTCCTGAGATATAGCTTATCTAATTTGCTCTTTGACTACACATGTGCCAATTTCAAAAAAAAAAAAATACTTGTCCTCAAACTTTACCTTAGCCATCTGTCTTCTGCCATTGGATGCAAGACCAGGGACAAATCTTGTGCTATGTCCCTTGGTCTATCTGCTAACCCTTTTGACCACCAGACCTTATCCTTTGCTACTGCATGGGGGTGTATGTATGGCTGGCTTCTATTGCTTTGATAGAGGCAAAGGGACAAAAGAGAGCAGGTGTGGAGTTCAGAGCCATGTATGTAATCTCTATGACTTCATAAAGGACAAGATGACCTTAGTGCTTGATTAGGACAGAGAACAACAGTCAGGCTCTCAGAGATCAAGTCACTGAGAAGACAGAGTCTAAAAACATGAAGATCACTGGCTGAAACCAGAAGTGACACATATACAAGTTCTTTTCTTATTTTGTGTATATGGTTTATATGTGTGTCTACATTCATGTATGTGTGTTCATATGGTATGGGTGCACATGTATGCATACATGTGGAAGCCAGAGGTCAATTTCAAAGGTCTTCCTCAGTCAATGTCCAGTTTATCCTTTTGGCCTTGTACTGCATCTGCAGTTCATCAGTTCAACTAGGTTGACTGGATAGTGCATTCCACAGATCCACCTGTGTCTGGCTCCCCATAGCTGGGATTACACATGGCACCATGACCTACATCTGTATGGATGATGAAGAGCAAATACAGGTCTTCCTGCTTGAGTGGCATTGCAAGCACTTCACAGAGAGAGAGATTTCCCCAGCCCACAAGTTCTTAATATGGCTAATTCATGCAATGTATTTATTAGCTGTGCACAATATGTCAGTATCCATCCCAGAAGCTGGAACACTATAGGACAAAAAAAGACAGACATTACCCTTTTCTGTCAGGGTAACACACGTCTGTGAACCCCTCAAGGATTTCTAGGGGGGAAAGTAAAAAGTAGATAAATGGCTCCAAGCTCATGGGTAAGAACCAAGGGTGCCTTAGACAATTACTATATGGATGTATAACACTTGGGAAAAATGGAAATATTCAACCAGGTCCTTGTCTGCTTTGTGTGCAAAAATCAATCACTAAACAGTATTTTGCTCCATAGATGGTGTTCAGAACTTTACAAGCATGGAAAGTCTTAGATGTGAAATCCAGAAGTCCTTCTTCAAAACAAAGAAATGGTGATCTGACTTAGAACAAATGTATCAATAAGACTTCGATTTATAAATTTGCTAATGTTAATTCCTGATACTCAGAAATAAATACAAGTGTGCCTTTTGGATATGTGTGCCTGGTTGCTTTCCATCCTTGCACTTCAATGGTAATGTCAATAGCATTTAACTGTGGTACTTTCTCAAAAAAATTTGATAGCAGACAGAAGTTGAACAGTGCTAGTCTTATATTTATCTGATGAAGTAAACTTCTCAAGTCAAATTTCACAGATGACTCAACAATGGTGCATAGCAGATTCAAATCCAGCAGCCCCAAATGTAAGGCATCCACTCCTGATCTATGAGATGGGAGTCTGCTTTCTCAGTTGAGAGTCAAGGTTATTCCCCATAGTAAGACCAAGACAACTCCTTTTTGGTGTTCATGATATTCACAGCTTCTGTTGACATCCTGTGGTGTCTGCTCCAGGGGTCAGGCTGCAACTTTTGATTCACACCATTTGATTAAAAAAAAATCAGAGCTGTGTTACCCTTAGAAATAAGCTGCAGTAAAAATAAATCAAACCATCCAATGTCTCCAGAAACTCACAGGTTATTGTCTCTTTATCCAATTTCTTTAGACGTGTAAAGGCAGGGAGGGCTCTAGGTCTCTGAAGAAATTGTACAGCTAAGAGTAGATTTAATAAGAATCAACTTTTTCTCCTGCATAATAACAGTAGCTTGCAAAATCTGAATGCACAAAGCATTTAAGGTTGCAACAACCTCAGTGAAAGAAAGGCACTGGAACCCATACGTACCTTTCCATAATTAGACTTTGCTCTAGCTGTCACAGGGAGCATCATGGCGTTCTGAAACACCAACAGCATTCAAATTTTGGAGTGATGCTAAAAAGGAAGGTGCATTCCACATTCAAGCAAGCTGATGAGTTTGAAGAAATATCCCCCAAAGAAGGAATGCCATTCAAAGTGTTATTTAAACTCAATGGCTTCTCTGGAGTCACTTCTACCTCTCAGGCATCGCTGTCTGCAGGAAAGAGACACAGGCTGCACATTAAATATCTCCAAAGACCTTTTTGGAGAGAGATTAATGTGAGTGGTCATTAAAATCTGTGTCAGGGCCTCGTAAACACAGGCACCGTGTGGAGTTTGCAGAGCAATCCATCAATCAGAAACAACCCTTGAGGGCCTTTCCAAAGGCAATGGGAGCCAAAGAAGGTCCTTGACCATATGACAGGCATATGGGAAAGGCTGTCTGTCTTATGGAGATGATGGCTTGGCAGCTTGAGAGGAAAAGCCATCTGTAGACAGAGCAATGGGTGAACCTTTTGTAGGCCCTCTTTAAGTAGGTGACTAGGGATATTAAATGATTACAGGAGGTCTTGAAAACATAAAGACCAGTATCAATGTCAAATGAAATATATGGGCTGGAACAAGTAGGTTGGGCACTGAAGCAATCACATTCTGGAAATCAGAGAGTCAGTGTTAGACTTCATAGTAGCTGTTGGGGGAAATGGCGGAAAAAATTGCAGAGACCGCAGGGCCGTGGTTTTCAACCTTCCTAATGCTGTGACCCTTTAATACAGTCCTTATTTTTGTTGCTACTTTCATAACTGTTATATTTTCTATATTTGTTATAAATTGTATTGTAAATATGAGTGGTTTCTGATGGTCTTATATGACCTTGTGAAAGGGTTGTTCAACCCCAAAAGGGATTGCAGCCCACATGTTGAGAATCACTGTGTTAGAGCAAAGTGGAAAGCAACCAAACTCCCAGGTTGTGATGGTGACTCGACTGTCAGCCTGGCAGGATCAGGAAACACCTGGGATACCAGCTCCCGGGTACATCTGTGAGGGAATTTCCAGACTGAGTTAGTGGGGAACAGAAGACCAGCTTCAAATATGAGTAGCAACATTTCTTGAGTTGTTAGCTCAGACTGAATAAGATGAAGAAATCAAGCTGGTGGTCCATTCTCATCTCTCTGTATTCTAAGAGTGAATACAATGTGACCAGCTGCTTCCTGTTCCCATCCTTGTGCCTTCCTCACTGTGATGGAGTTCCCACGCAAATCATGAGTCAAAATAAGTCCTTATTTAACTTGATCTTCTCAGGTAACTAACGAATACCAAGGATCTTAGAGAATGGATTCTAGCTGGACCACACAGAGGTCACATTGAAATCATCCCATGTCACTCCAAATCCCAACCATTGAATTCCCATACTCTCTCTAACCACAGACCTCAAAGCAGCTTCAGTAAACCTTATTTTAATATTCCACTACAACATGCTGTACTGAATCTCAGGCTAGGCAGAGCAAGTCAGCTATGTACAAAGCCACCTCTATCTACATATTCTAGGCACTCCAAAGGGAGGAAAAGACAGAGTGCTTTAGAATTGTGAACATGTTAAGGGAACAGTTCTATCAAGGCCACAAGAAGCACTGTGGATCTGTAAAAGCAGCAGACATTAGCAATTGCTGAGAATTCTACCCCAGATACACAGCAGAGAGAGACGTATGAAGGGAAAGCTAATCTGGAAAGCAGTGAGCAAGCCTGATCCTTTTGAGTGAAGCCTGTTTCTTTTATTGTTGGATATCACAGATCACAAAGAGGGTTCAGTTGACTGTGTTGCTGTCGATACCCACTTTACCCTCTACAGTGTGACATTATCTTCCTGTTATATGTAATTTTTGTCTATTATCATATAATTGCTTTAAAGGATAAAGACCCAGATATTTATTGAAGTATTTATGCTATATATTGTCCAGCCATTTACCAGGAGGACCTGGGAGTAGTGTGTCTCAAAAGGAATGGAGCTAGGCTGGAAAGCATGATTTCATGGTGATAACTTGAGATTTGATATAGGCATTTGGAAGAAATCTTTCTTTAAAAGAACATAGCATAAAGAGGACAAGAAAGAAACAAGTGATGGCCCAAGGAACAGATGACAACTATGCACAGAGAAGCACCTTGGACAATGCTGTAAAATCCAAGGAGTATTTTTAAAGACCCTCAGAAGTTACTGAAAATTTTCTTGAACCAGCCAGGTCAGGAGGAGCACAAAACCCTGGGGGCAGGAAGGAGCACAGACTGATTCATACAAACGTCCATGCATCAGCTCAAACATGGCCTTCTTCACAAGGACTCAGGAGTTGGAGTCTTCCCCAGTGCTCAGGCTAGAGGTGAGCTGCAGCTTTCCCGTCACCCCTAACAACACTCTTAGTGACATTCATCTTCCATCCTCCCCAAAGACATTTTTCATTTTATCTTAGTCATAAAACTTTTTCATTTTCTGATAAGTGGAAATAACATACGATTCTCCATCTACTCCAAGTGCTACCTGATCGCACTCAGAAGCCAAATCGTTCTCCTTCATTGTCCTTCAAGAGTAGACTGATCACTAGAGCAAGCAGCCTATATGTATCTATTGTTTTGTAGCACACACTTCACTGACAGGCCCTAGGGAAGGAAGAAGGAGAGGAAACAAACAAGGGGAGAGTCCTTAGATGCAAGCCAGCAGCATGTTAAATCAGATATGACCTACCTTTGCAATATGTCATTTCTGCATTTGTTTGCACATATTAGAAAAGGACAGATTTTCCTGGTGATGGTTCATCTTGAGCCTGATGACAGAAACCCAGGGATTGAAACCAATACAGTTCAATGATTCACAGAGCTCTCTGACTTTTAAAAACCCATTTTGTTTTGAGAAGGCGAAGCTCAATTCTTTCCCAGTGTGTCTTGCAAACACTTCTGCTGGTGACTTTATCAGGCAAATGCAATTACTTTCCTGGAACAGTATTCTGAGGACAGACACCACATCTAAATCACCTCCATATTTCTGGCTTGGCACAGTCAGGGTAGAGTAGGCACCCACTAAATACTTAAGCAGGCACCCAATGAAAGAATAAATGAATAAACCTGGCAAGTGGATAATGTCCCAGTTTAATAGGCCACCAATGGCTACTTGGGAGATTCAACAACATGTGCTATTGGATTGCACTCTGCCAAAGGACTCATCTGTGTGCTCCACAATTATTTCTAAATGGTGTATGCACGATAGTAAGAGCCATGATGTGAGCCTCACAGCATGCCAGATTGTGGGCTATTAGCTCATTTAATACTCACAACAACCCTGTAGATGCTATCATTATCTTCATTTTATAGAGGAGGGAACAGACGCTAAGAGAAAGACTAACTTGTTCAAGGTTATTTCATGAAACTGATTTTGAAATTCCAGAGACACCAAACTGCAAATCTTGTACTGGAAGCCACTGTGATATGTGCATATCCAGGAGGAATGGAGCAGACTGCATTTCCTTTTCTGGTGAGTGATACTTTGTAGATGGATTTTATAGGGCAGAACTTGGAGAAGTCAGTCTGAAGGTGTCCAATCCAAATAGTTTAGTTTATTGTCTCCCATTAACTTAGTAGGTGGCTGAATAAATTGGTTACATTTTTGGATTTCAGGTTTATCACTTGCAAAAAAAGAGATCGAATTCTAAAATCTCTTTTCCATATATAAATAATAAGTCACATATTTGAACACAATTCTCTCCCATCAGCTTTTGAATCTCAGTTACATCTCCTGTCACCATCCCTTGCAAACGCAGACATGTTTTTCAGTTTCCCAAAAGAAGACAACAGGGAGAAAAAATGGGGCTAAGTGGAGTATGAAAATGAACAGGAAAGGATTGTTAACTGAGTTTGACGTTTGAGGTGACATTGCTAATTCTACTGCCTCTTCTGTCTTTATGAAATGCAAGGAATGACAGAATATCTGTCAAGGAGTGGCAGAATTCCCTGTCTTATCACAGATTTGTGCAAATTTAAAAGCTATGCAGAAGGTCATTGAACAAGAAGGGAAAACGAAGGATAATGTATGCCAGGTAATAATTGGAGCCCCAAAGAAGTTCAGTGAGTTTCTAAGATACAAAGGAAGGGACTAAGGAACCAGAAATTAAAAGCCACTGGGATAGGTTAGGTATTACTGAGCTTATGTGTATGTGTGAGGTCCCGGGATGCTGCCCTGGGATACTGCCCTGGTGTGCATGGACCCCCACCACAGTCACTCCTCCAATTTAAAAGGATAGAACTCCTCAAACAAGATGAGGCAGAAGGTTTGTTCAAGCAATTGGATAGTCTTGTTTCTCATTCCTAGCCATACACATGCTCACAGTGATAGGGTTAAAGTGTATGCTCATTTGAGTTCAAGAAACACCTTGCCCCATCCCACCAAAGAAACCTACCAAAATAATATAAAAATAACAATCACTCAGAGAAGAAGGTGCAGTGTCTTCCCTCTGGCTTATTGGAATTTTGTCATAAATTGGAAAAGGATTCCTGCACTCTGCACTTACTTATGAGGCACGAGACTCAGTTGATTGGTTAGCAGCAACCTCAATACCTGCATATGTTGCACAAAGGGTGTGTGTGGGGTGTGTGTGTGTGGGGTGTGTGTGTGTGTGTGTGTGTGTGTTTCTTAAGTTGAGCTAAGAGGAGTTTAACAGAGGTACAAACTGTGTCAGGTTCTTCTTCAGAAGCTCACAATCTCATTAGTCAAAAGAAACATTCAAAGCATGAAAGGACAGAGAACTGCAGTCTTAAAAGCTTCCTGTGTAAGATTTCCAGAACTGTAGCACTGCATCTCACAACAAGTAGATGTTCAAAGAAACACTGAATGGAATTGAAGTGCAGTGGAAGCCAGCAGCATACTAACCCCAAGAGCTGAAGATAAGAGGGTACACTGGTCCAGAAAGCCTCCACAGAGAAGGTGAGCTGACCTTAGGCCTCTACAATGATCAGAGTCACCGACCAGTTGATCTTGAAGATAGGCAGGCAAATGTCTTCTGAGTCATACAGTGTTTTTAGAACTTTGGTCAATGAAACTAGACCATTTCACCTTTCACTTGACATCTAAATTATATCTGACTTGGGATAGCTCAGGTGTAAAATGTTGTGAAAATGATTGATTGGACTTTGAGAATCGGGTGGCAAAATGCAGAGGCAGTTACAAACACCTTTTGGTTAGAAGACTTCTCAGACAAATTTTTTTGTTGATGCTCAGTAAACGGTTTCCATTGACTAGAGGAATGAACAAGCTGTTCCTTCCAAAACATAGTTCTAGAGAGAGGTGACAGGCAAGCTAGAAGCTAACTTTTTAAGTGTCTCCTTCTATATGTGACCGGTGAGGTCTCTGGAGACCTCAGAGTTAACCACAGTGCTGATTTGACCAGAATTACAGAAAAGCAAGGTTCCCCACCTCACAAGACCTGCTCAGATCGACCTTTTAACAGCAATTCTGCTTTCTCAATTTCGTCAGCTGGGTGGTATCATTAAACATCTAAGAAGTGGCTAGGAAGTGGACTCCAAAATATTCCCTTTATTCAATCTACAACAATTACTGTATTTGTGAAATGGGAATAACAGAGCTGTTAGGAGGAACAATTATTAAAAGTGATTATGAAGAACTTTGCAATATAAATGCTTGTTAAAACTGAGAAGCACTCTATAAACTCTTACCAATTCCCCCCAGAGTTTAAAACCCCCATTTGTAGAAATATCACAGGCTTGCCTAGACAGCAAGTATTTTGAAGTGTATGCTTCACCATTTAAATCTGTCATCTTGCAAAGTAGCTCATTATTTCAGAAATATGAGCATTTTAAAGGTGCTGCTGCAGTTCTCAATCACAAGTTTTCACTGCCTTTATTCTAAATAAGCCACCTTGAAATTGGTCTCCGAATCCACATCTTTTCACTTCAGCCTTAAGCTGCAGTTATATGCATGTGCATGTGTGTACACTTTTAATGTGATATCTATGTGGTGTCTGTTAGAATTATCCCCATTACAACACTCTTTCCCCTTTAGAATTCCCATTTGGTGGAACAATAAATGGAAGAAATCATTTTCTCTGGTACACTTCATTGGAATGAGCTTTAGTGAGAAGTTAACTCAGCTAATTTGTTTGCTTTGCATAATTATTATAATCAGCCACTAAGCACTACCACTGAGTAAGTACTTACGCCCTACAAGAATATTACACCACTTTCTATATGCTCTTCTTTTAATCCAAATAACATTCTTACTCTTTTTTTATTCCTTCCTTCCCTATAATCACAAGAAGATACTGAGAACAGGAGAACTGGGTCCAGTTAAAAAATCAAAACCACCAGTAAATACACTTTGATTTCCCTGTGAGTGCATGGTCATGAGATGAATCCATACGGGAATGTGATGTAGGCAGGGTCTCCAAGGCAACGTGACATCATCTTCAAGTGCTTTGATGCTATATTCAAATTGCCTAAGTATAACACTTGTTCTAAAATGCACTGCACAATCTTCAAATTTCCCCTAACTTCTCTGAGTCTTAATCTCCACAGCTGTACCATGGAGGCAATCATAGTTCAAGTCCATTTCTGCTGTAATATCTAAATGAGGTAAGGGACACACAGGACTTGGCAAAGTGCTTGGATATGTAAGAAGTAGTTATCTGAGGCAAGTAGGAATGGTACAGATTCGACTCACAGATCAGAGGCAACCAGTCCTTGGGAGAAAACACTCACTCAGGTCCAGTTTCAGTATGAAGCCACCTGAAGAATAGCAAGCTGTACTCTGATGTCTACACCCAACTGTTATCCCCATGTAAAGTAGGGGGGAACATGGGTGACTATTCAGCACGCAGAGATCCTGAGTCCCCCCAGCTTCACTGTATGCATCTGACTTTACTTTATACACAGTTCTATTGCCATACAGTGAGTTTTAATTCTACAAATGTGCAATAGGGAAAATAATCACTTTTATAGGTTACTTGCATAATCAATGGAAAGAATGTGTGCAGGGCTTTGCATACTGAGAGAGTACTCTAGCCCCCAATCTTAAGATGCCCTGACTTATGTGAACTGTTAATTTGGGAAAGATTTCTCAACTGTCTTAGCCAATGTTTTTATTATGAAGACTATATCAGAATGTTAAATACATATGGCCATGTCTATGTAACTACAGACCAGATCTATTTTCAAGTCATTCATGTCTGCAACTGGCAACATGCATAGCTTTCTAGAGCCAACAGTCTTAAAAGTAGTTATCCTAAGCCTTGTCCTCTAAGATCACAGTGTGACACAGAGTGTGCAGGACCTTGACCCAAAAGACCCCTGCCTGCTGCTTTCCCTGCAGAGGTGTGACATGGAGAAGAGAGACCTCCTGTCGGTATGTGTGCCAGATAGACAGAAACTCTCAGGAGAACTCCCTTGTTGCTATTGGGGCCGAATAGATATTTTAAACAGAGCAGAGCAGTTGAAATGTTGGAATATCCACACAAGGCATAGCTCCTATTTGCCATTCACTTATCTCATTGTTGAAGGTCCTCTCCAGAATGCTTGCCTCTGGCTGTTCCAAGGATGAGTGTTCTGGCTCTGAGGATAAAAAAAGAACTAATCCATCATTTTATTCAACCAGTACTTTCTTATATGTGTACAGAGCTTTGCAAGACACTGGGGACATATATTAGTGAGCAAAATCAAAAGATGCCCTGCCTTATGTGAACTGTTAATTTGGGAAAGATTTCTCAACTGTCTTAGCCAATGTTTTTATTATGAAGACTATATCAGAGGAGAAACCACAGTCCCAATTTCAATATTTCTTAAAGTTTATATTTTCATGGGAGAAATAGATTGTAGACTAAGTTGTAATCAAATATTTCAGAATAATAAGTCTACATCAATAAGAAAGGATAGTGTGCCATGGTGATCTGACTCAGGGTGAAAAGTCACAGAAAGCTGCTTAGAGGAAAAGAAACTCTACCAGAGACCTTAATGCTGTATAAACCCAAATACAGGGTGAAGAAGAAAATGTTTTGAGAAAAATGTGCAAAAGTCTCTGATATAAGAGCAACACACACTTTCAAGAACCTGAAAGAAGGCAATGTGGCTGGAGGATGACAGAGGTGGGAAGAAGGGAGAGGAAGTCCAGCTAGAACAATGGACTGTTGCTTAAGGCCCTATGAGGCCCCTGTAGGCACACTGAAAGTATGGAAAATACTGAAGGATCCCATAAGGATGATTAGACCGTTCAATTTGTGTTTGAAAAGACTGTTCTACATATTGATTACTTGGAGTGACACTAGCCATGAAAAGAACATAGAAAATTAAGAGAGGAGCCCAGGTTAGAGCCATTGTTATGTTAAAAAACGATTCTGCAGGAGGGAGAGATACTTTCTTGAGTAGTGTAGCTGCTGGCAAGATAGTGGTGTTCCTGTAAATAATTCATACCAATGGCCCCTTCAACAGCTCTACTGAACCCCACTGAACCCCATTGAAAAGCTTTGTAAGACATTGGGAATGTATATTAATGAGCAAAACCAAACTACATCATATACACGTATGAAAGTGTCATAATGAATTCATTACTGTGTAATGATACATAACTAATACATGCTGATAAAAATCCAAATGGATCAATATGGTGCTGAGGGGAAATTTAGGTGAGAAATTTTTATGTGTTAGGAAATCCTGAATTTAAGAAAGAAGAGATCATCAATGAGAATCATATTTTTGGTTTGCTCACCTACATCAGTGTTAATATGACATTCACTGAAACAGGGGACTGTGGCAGAGACCCAGGGGAAGGATGAATTTAACCTCTGAATTGAAGCACTTTAGATGTCTGTTAGATCTCTGCATGGAGATGTCCGAAGAGTGAACTAGTGTTTAGGGGAAAGTAATAGACAGATGTGAAGACTTGGAAGTGTTGATGGCTGACTGTGCCTCCAGAATTACAATTTTCTATTGTGATCCTAAGAAATGTCAACAGAAACCAACGGTTAAAGCGCTAATCTTATGTACATCCAAAGGAAACTTTACTTCGAAACAGGATCACAGAAGGTATAATGAGTTATGTTGAGGTCATGCTGAGGTTGTAGGAGGTTCTAATCTATCCAATAAAATGAGGGTCCTTGTGAAAACAGAAGATGAAGACATAGACAGATGAGGACAGAGCACAGTTTGATGAGGAAAGCCAGGCTGGAGCCATGGCAGCTGCATGTCAGCAAGGTCTTGGAGCTATCAAAGGTTGACATAGCCAGGGAGGATCCTCCCCAAGAGACATCAGCACATCCCAGCAGATAACAGGATTTAAAATGGCCAGAGTGTGAGGGAATAAATGTGTTCCTGTTGTTTAAAGTGACACTGTTTGCTGAAATTTACTAGAGCATTCTTAAAAAACTATGACAGGAAGTCATTGGCTAATTGATGGTCACTGAAACCAATGTGGAGGCGTAATCACTCACAGGGACAACACAGTGCAGTGGAGGAGGATGCAAAGAGGAGAAGCACTAAGATTTATAGTCCTGGTTGAGAGCATGAAATAACAAAGGAGAAGAGAAAGAGCCAATGATTTCCCAAAGATGCTCGTATGAAGATGCAAATGAAGTGCCATGGAGTTTCACTCGGGCTCAGCAACATGGTCTTCAAATCTCTGAGCACTACAGCCAGGAGAAGAGCATCAGAAAGCCACGTTTACTACCAACAAGCCTCCCCTGTTTTCCCTTAACTTGTTAGGGTATGAGATGCATCATCTCACATCAGGCCTAATGAGATGCATCTCCCATCAGGCAAACCAACCCAACTATAGTCCTTAAATCAGCGGTTCTCAGCTTTCCTAATGCTGTGCACAATGCTTTAATGCTTTATGTTGTGGTGACCCCCAACCAGATTATTTTCATTGCTACTTCATAACTGTAATTTTGCTACTGTTATGAATTGTAGTGTAAATATTTTTGGCATTAGAGGTTTTGCCAAAGGAATCAGGACCCACGGGTTGAGAAAAACTGCCTTAAAAGGACTTTGCTCTCAATCACAAATTTAAAAATAGGGTGGTAAGTGTTAAAGTTTCAAACCCAAAGTTAGCTTGGGGAATAAACATTTTTGTCATTTTATTAGTTATGAACATTATAAATTATTCTCACTGGTTATTAAACTGAGAATACCTGTAGGAAAAAACAAGGGGGGGGGCTATCAGCCCTTTCAAATTAGAAATAGTCTCAAATTAAAATAAAGAAAGAAACATACCCTGGCTTTACTTCTACAGATTTCTGGCTTATTTTGTCCAGAGGAGAACCCAAATAATGATAAATTTTAAAAATTTCCATGGGAGGTTTCAGTATATGGTAGAGAATAAGACCCAGGAGAAGAAAGCTGTGCTCCAAACTCAGTGCCTCATCTTTGGTTTCTCATCAACAGATTAGCTCTCTAATCTATTTACAGACATGGTGAGCTGACCCTCTTTCCTCTCCTCATAGTAAATCCAGGCTCTATGTGTGTACACCCGTATCATTTGTATGCCTGCTTGCTTATGTGATTATGTCTGCTTACAAGTGTATATTGTATGGGTTCATTCATCTATTGATTTATTCGGCAAACATTTATTAAGCATCTATAGGACCCTAGTATTTGGCAAAGCATTAAAAATGAGATTTAAGCCTTCGCTCCATAAACTTCAGTCTGGGGTGGGAGAGATGAAAGTAGGCTGTGATCCTGTCTGATGGCAAATCTCTAATCAGGAATAAGCACAGGGTGTTATGGAAATGCTGAGGTCCTAAATCTGCTAAGAGGGTCAAGGAAGGATTAATAGATAAAGCAGTGTATGACGGTTTGTTTAGGTTTTATCTTTTCTTTCTTTTTTTTTTTTAAATTCAGAAACAGGTGGTTGGGTACAAAGAAAAAGGACTTGTAGCAGAGAAAACTTCATGAACAAAGCAGTTGCTGTTTATATGTAGCCTTTTTGCTTGCTCCATAGTTAGGGATCAGTACAACCAGCTCCCACTGTCTCACAGAGTACAGGCAGGACATGAGCCTACTTTGGTGCAGACAAGTACAGTCATGAATTACTTTGCCTCTCAGTGGAGCTGGGTCTTCATTTTTTAGACTGGTGCTCTTGAAACTTGGGGTAAGCCTTGATCTACTCTGACTACAATAGAACACACTACAAACTCTGTGTTAACCAAAAGGCATCTCTTCCTAACAATTCTGAGAAAACTTGAAGTCCATAAACAAGGTCCTTGTCTATTCTGTTCCATGTGAAGGCACTCTTCCTGGAACACAGGTATCTAGCCAACATCTAGCTATATACTTCTGAGAGAGAGAGAGAGAGAGAGAGAGAGAGAGAGAGAGAGAGAGAGAGAGAGAGAGAGAGAGAGAGAGAGAATTTTAGTCTTTTCTTTTTACTACTCAGACACTAGTCTCCACGTGAGATCTCCTCCATAATGACTTCATTTAAATCTACTTGCCTCCCAAACATGTCTTCTTGAAACATTATCACATTAAAGTCTATAGCATATATATATATATATATGTGTGTATATATATATATATATATATATATATATATATATGTCATTATATAACCCAAGTAGGCCTCATCCTCCTGTCTCAATATCCTGAGTTTCTAGAACTATAGGCATGTACCACCACACCTGGTCAACATATACATTTTGAAGAAATATAAACAATTAAGCACTAAGTGCACATGCAAATCCTATTGTATTTGCATGATAAGCATATATGCAAACCCATATACAGTAGCTACTGTGTGAAGTCTGAAACTGCATTTTAACAGGTTCTTAAGTGATGCAAGCACTGCTAAGTAGCAGAATTCACAACCAGAGAAGGGAGGCAACACCAGAAAATTCAGAATCTTCTATAACTTTTAAATCTTCAAAATGAAAAAAAAAAAAGGAAAATGTAAGAACTCAAAGAATGTATATAGTCAAAGCCTAGTTCTTGAGATTTTATTTATTTATTTTTATTTTATATTTATGATTGTTTGCCTGAATGTATGTCTGTGCACCATGTATATGCCGTACCCCAAAGCCCAGAGGGGGTCATCAGATCCCCTGGCACAGGAGTTACCGAGAGTTGTAAGATGCCAGGTAGGTGCTGGGAATATGACTATGGTTCTCTAGAAGAGCAGCCAGTGCTCTTAACTACTGAAAAGTGTACTTCTTAATAATTGACCATATTCATTGGTATCTATTTACTTAAGCACTTAAATATGAATTATGAACATAATGACATTTTACTACCAAATGCTTTTAAAATGGGATTTTTTTTTTCCGAAAGACCCACAGGCCCATTGCTATCTTCAGCAAAACATCCCCAGTAGTGGGCTTGGCATGTGCTCTAGAAAGGTAATCCTTCATGGAAAGTGAAAAGAGACAGAGATCTACAGATGTTTGTGTATGTGAATATGCATGTAGGGGAATGTAAATGCACTCACCTGCTCATGTATATTTATAGATTTACTGTTGCTGTGTGTTTGTGTGGGTTAAAGCACACTGCTGCCTCCCAGTTATCCAAACTCTCAGTTGACAGCTGTTTTCTGTGAGCAACTGGCTCCTCAGGATGTGAAATCTGTGGTTTCCCCACCTGGAATGGAATTCATAGCCACCCCTGTGAAAGCATCCTCTGGGTGCTCAATTCATCCTAACCTCAGTGTGAAGGTAAGGTGAAGAAAAGACAATGGAGTTAGGATCGAAACCCCCAAAGCAATAGTGATCTAGTCAGTCCCCAAGGGCTGGCCCAAGAAGAACAAATGCAAATGAGTCACATGGTAAGACAGACAAGCATATGGGTCCAGACAGACCTTGTCTGGCAGTTTAATACATCCATACTTTCTTGGGGTCACAGCAGCAATTGAGTTGCTTGAGTTTATGCAGAGAAAGAGCAGCATAAAATCAGGAACAATTTATCACACAGCCATACCCAACACCCAGTCTTTCCTGTGGTATACAGAGAATCACCTTGTCTTCTTTAGTAATCCTTAGAAGTGGCCATAGTCCCAGAGAACAAATACAGGAATTAAAATGTGTTGCTTAAATATTCTTAAAGTGAGACTGACTCTGAAAGGTGAAAACTCTATTGACAAGGCACATAGTAGCACATTGCAGGCAGAGTCCTGGGTGGGGATTTAGAGGAGCCTACTTTGATGACTCATTACCTTCAAGGCCAGTTCTGTGCAGAATTCTATATGGGCCCACTATCCAACATACAGTGGACTCAAGTGTGATTAAATACAGCCTTACAAACAAGATGGACATGGGCTCAAGTTTCACTTTGCCATTTCTAGGTGAAAGACTTAGCAAGCCACTTGCATGAGTTACTTTGGGTTTCCAGGAAAGAGAGAAAAAATGAGAGAGTGAGAGTGAGCAAAAGAGCAAGAGAGTTAGAGCAAGAGAGCTAGAGAGAAAGCAAGCAAGAGAGAGAGAGTGAGAGAGAGAGGACCAAAAGCACCTTATACAAGGAGGAATTTACATTGGCATCCAGTGACAGAAGGAGAGTCCATAATACTAGCGGAGCAGTGGGAGGCAAGACTAGGAAGCTGAGAGATCACATCCCTAACCACATATACAGAGACAGAGAACGAGCTGGTGGTGGGACCATGCTACAAACGCTCAAAGTCTACCTACAATGGTGTACTCCTCCACCAAGGTTCCACCTCCTAAACATTCACAACCTCTTCAAATAGCACTGCCAACTAAGGACCAAGTACTCAAATACATAAGCCTATGATAAAACCATCAAAACCTTCAATCTCCAAATCACTTTGGGTCCCATCAGTAGATTAATAAACACTTGGTGTGTTGTCCTGTTTTAAAAATCAGTTAAGTTTTTTTTTTTTTTTTTGAGAGTTCACTTATTCATTGAAAAATTCATTGCATCTTTCTTGGAGGGAATCCAAAGGATGATGATACACACACACACACGCACATGTGCACACACACATATTTGACATCTCATATTCTTTTAATTTCATATTTTAGGGTGAGATACAGTACCTGGACTGATAACTTACTGCAAACCCTTCCTGTAGCTTATTGTTTTGATATAGTCACAAAGACTTGCTCCCCCTAGCTGTTGGGAAGGTCAGCTGAATGTTCTCCACTAAGCCCTGAGTTTTGTGGGCTGTCACTCATAAATATTCTCACAGCTTTCACACACTCTGAATCGTCACAGGCTCCAGTCACATCCCTCTTTCACTGTGCAAGAGAGCCATCCCATAAGTCCCAGAAAGACACGATACAGGGAGTTCTAGCAAGACTCCCTGTGAGGACTCTGGATGGTGAAAATCATGGAACCAAGGGAAAGGAGGATGTGCATGGCCTCTATGATACATTACTCTACATCAGACCATTCATTCTTGCATGGCCAAGCTGAAATGATGTTGCAGAGGGTGCTACATGGATGCCATTGTTCATGGACCCTGCTTCTCCCTTAACTGCTATGGCCATTTGGAGAAATCTCTGCTTCCTATTGCCCAGTTTTCAGTGTATGCTCTCATGAGCTGGGAGGAGGCACGTTTAATATAACTTTTTTTTATTCTTTATCCATGGGAACAATTCAGGGATGCTGGCCCAAGTGAGACAGACTATCAAAGCAACTATTGGTCAGCTTATTTGAGCACAAAACTCAGGCATTATTAAAGGGGCTACATGAGAAGTAATTGCATCCATGGGGGATTTCCTGTACTTTCAATTTAACCATGACCTGACCCAGAGACTGGCCTGTTTGATCATTATAATAAAAAGACACTTGGCTTCTTACTTGAAACGGATTTCGAATCTGAACATACAGTCATATGTCTGGAAAAGTATAACTTTCACAAGTTGAAAAAAACTAGAAATATTCTTTTAAAACATATACACACCCTTGAAATTATTCATGAGAACTACACTTTATATCTGTGATGTGGCTGTGATGTGTAAGGAAGATTATTTTCTACAGAAATTTCATGATGGGTCCTCTTCTGTGTGTCAGCATGCTTAAGCTTGGACCTTAAAACCTTCTAATTCCAAGCGATAGTATCAAAAGTGCTGGGTTTCACTGTAATATTCTTACTGGATAATTGCATTTGCTGCCATTGGGAACTGTAGAAGTCAGAGCAAGAATGTTCTCAGATGGACAGATTTTTGATCCAAAGCCTATGCATGAGGCATTTAGAATACAGTGAGTAGCTCATTTAGAGATGGCTATTTCTGGTTAAACTCACTGACCTCAAGGCAAAGAGACTTCAGTTTTAGTTCTATACCTCAATTTTAACCTGGGGTAAAAGACTAACTCAGTAGAAATAGGTACAAAATTCTTAAGAGCAAATATGTATATTTGAAAGCCATATATATACTTAATGGAATATATATATATATATATATATATATATATGCATATTTATGGCTTTCAATATATATATATTGAAAGCCATAAATATGCTTAATGGAAACCCTAAGAATCTTTTCTTTAACATTAGAAACAGTACAGGAGCCGGGCGTGGTGGCGCACGCCTTTAATCCCAGCACTCGGGAGGCAGAGGCAGGCGGATTTCTGAGTTCGAGGCCAGCCTGGTCTACAAAGTGAGTGCCAGGACAGCCAGGGCTACATAGAGAAACCCTGTCTCGAAAAAACCAAAAAAAAAAAAAAAAAAAAAAAAAAAAAGAAACAGTACAGGAATGTTCATTATTTCCATACTTATCTTTAAACAAGTGTAAAAAGTGCAATTAGTGGGATGGTGTGTGTGTGTGTGTGTGTGTGTGTGTGTGTGTGTGTGTGTGTGTGTGTGATACAATTGCTGTGTGAGATAGAAATCAAGAAACATTCCCAATATTTTTTGAATGACACTTGCTATTTCACAAAACTCAAGATAATCTAGATGAAATGTATTGAAAAGCAAGACATTTTAACAAATTTGTGAAGTTATCAGTAAAATAAAGTTTTCTTATATTAAAAAAAATACTGTCATCAGAAGGCATAGTAGATGAAAAATTCAAATCTAAAATGTCAAATCCACCAAAGAAAACCCTTTAAAATCAGCCACTTTTATAATCCATAAGAAGTTAAATTTAAAATGATGAGAAATGTAGTATAATGGGTTTAATCTCATGCCATATTGTACACATGCCAAGTGAAGGCTCAGTTTTAAAACCTGCACGAAATTTCCCCAAATTAATATTTAACCTTTATATGATTTAAATAAATATCCATTCAATATCGATGTATATGCTAAATTTTTACAAGGATATATATGTGTCTATATATACATATACATATATAATCATATGCACAATCATAGAAAATGTTATAAAGCTCAGCAATGAAAAGACTTATAAGCCTTAACAGATGATATTTAAGAATATATAGGTATATACAAATATGTATGTATATATATTATGCACATATATACATATATACGTATACATACACACATATGCATGCAAAAATTAGTGCAAAAAGAGATCATGAATTTGAAATAGAACATGGTGGGGTTTATTGGACAGTTTGACTGGACGGAAGGGAAGGGAGAGTTGTAATGATGGTAGAATTTAACAAATAAAATAAAATTGAGAAGTTAAAGTTAAAATAGTTTAGTATCATATTAAAGTTAATTTATGAGAAATTTGATATAACTTACTTTGAGATAACTGGATATTCCTTTAAAGGGAAGAATCAATGTTTTATATCCTATATTTCATTCCTCATGTTACCCAGTTAACAACCAATAAAGCCATGTAAGAAATATATATGCATAATATAGACATAGATGATTATCAAAATTCTGAAGTCATAAATGCTTTTGTTTGTATGAAAACAGAAGCTAAAAGGTAAAATATTGATCAATATTAATACTTAAAACTTAAATTTTCTCTATTGCCATACAAAATGAGTCAAAAAGTACTGAGTAAATTCCCATACATCACAAAACAGAAAATTATCTTAATATAAAAGAAGTTCATGACATTAAGTATGAAGTAGATAAGAGCCTTAGACAACTGATATAAACATCTATAGAGATATATAAACAATAGATAAAGACAGAGACAAGTATACTCAACTAAACTCATAGCCATGTAAAACAAAGCAATCATTTCTCATTTAGTAGATAAATATAAATTATAATCAACTTTGGATAACAACTTAGATAACTATCAATACAATGTAGCAGGCAAATGGATTAGGGAAAAGGACACTTGAGCCCGTATATGTGAAGAGGCGTTTGGGGGAGGGAGCACACCCTCAGGGTCTTTGTGGGAGTGAGCACACACTCATTCACCAGAAAACACTCAAAACTTACACAAGAAATTACTACCTGGAATCTCACTGCACCAAGGTAGACAGGATGGAGAGCATTTGCTTGACAGTTTGAACCACTCCTTTCCCATCTTCCATGTTGCTTAAAAGAAAATAATGCCCTCAATCCTTCCCCAACTGTTCCATAAGCTTCCCCAAGCTCTGTCCAATATTTGGCTGTGGATGTCTGTATCTTTCAGTCAGTGGCTAGGTGGAGACTCTCACAAGACAGCAATGCTAGACTCCCATCTGCAGGTATAACAGAGTATCATACTGGAATGGATTGGTGCTTGCTCGTGGGATGGGTCACAAATTGGGCTTATTATTATTCCCTCAGTCTGTGCTCCATCTTTGTCCCTGAAATTCTGTAGACAGCATAAATTTCCGGTCAAAAATTTTGTGGGTGGGTTAGTGTCCTCATTCTTCTGCTGGGGTTCCTGCCTGGGTATAGGAGGTGACTTCTTCAGGTTCCATATCCCCACTGCTATGGGTCTTGGCTAAGGTCATCTCCACTGACTCCTGGAAGCCTCCACCATCCCAGGTCTCTGGTCCTCAAGATTCCACCCACTTCCTACCCCTGCCAGCTGCAGATTACCCTGTCTCTCCCCACACCTGATCCTGACTTCCCTCCTCCATTTCCATTGGATTGAAGGCACCATAGAGGTTAGGGACTCCATAAGAAGACCATCAGGATCAATTCACCTGGACCCGTTGTGAAACTCAAAGATTGAACCATCAACCAAAGAGCATACACCCCTCCCCCGACACCTATGCAGCATGCATGCAGCATGGTTTTCATGTAGGTCCCCAAACAACTGGAGTGGAGGCTGTCCCTGAAGCTGTTGCCTGTCTGTAAAATGTATTTCCTTAACTGGGCTGCCTTGTCTGGCCTCTGTGGGAGATGATGGGCCTAGCTCTGTAGAGAATTGGTGTACCAGGGTGCAGAGGTAGGCAGGATGAGGGACTGCACTTGAGAGTCCATCTCAGAGGAGAAGGTGGATAGGGGAGGGACGATGTAAGAGGGGACCTGGAGAGGGGGCAGCAATAAGGATGTAAAGTGAATTTTAAAGATGAGAGAAAAAGAAAGAAAATAATACAAGAGGCAGCATCATAATTCAGACCCATTCTCATTTTTCTTCATTCATGTTTGTCTTGCATGTTATTGGAATTTACATGTGACTTATCATAAGCAGAGAACATGGAGCTACTGTAGACATGGATTGATGTCAGCATTGTCAAGGTCTATACAAAAGCATATCCTGTCACCTATTTATTTCAGTAATGAGTCTTGCTAAATTTTTGCTAAATTTGACTTGTATGATGAATACTCCATGTTCATCTCTTTTTGTGTCTTTTTAGCATATTCTGACAAATAAGCACATATGTCAGGAAGTAGTGCTATATTATTTTTTATATTACATTTACTTAATAACCTCTGTGTGTGTCTCTGTTTCTGTCTGAAGTGGAAACTTAAGGGTTCTTTGGAAAGTCAGTTGGATGGTGTTTTGTTGAGGCAAACACATGAAGTAACATACAGCTGAAGCAGACACAGGTGAAAGGATGTTCTGCTAAAGCAAGCATGTGAAAGGACACATGATGAAGGATTCTTTGCTAATAACATGCATGTATTGGTCTGTCTTACATTGCATAGGTAAGCTGGATTTGTCAGGACTCCATAAAGAGAAACTCAGCAAAAACTTCTGGTGGTATGCTGCAGTTTCTTCCTGCTTCAGCAGACTCTGACCGATTGGCACAGTGATTTCAGCTGAAACAGATCCCACATGCTGAGTCAAGACCTGTAGAGGACACATGATATTTGGAGGATATAAATAGAACTTGAGCGACAGTGACAGGACCAGAGAGAGCTTGGCTTGCTTATAGAGCTGGACAACTCTTCTGGATCTCATGTCTTCACTGATCTTCACTTCACTGAGAGAGGCACAGCCAAGAACTTCTCTGGCATTCCAGTTGGCCCTGGTCCTCCCTGCTGACGAGTGCCAAGGTGGAAGCCTGGCTGTCTCTGCTAGGTCATGCCACCACTGCTGATTCCTATTTGCTCTCCAGACACTACCTAACTAGACTGTTGGTGTATCTGTAAAGTGTTTTTGAGTGGATTGAGCTGCTGTTGCTAACCTGTAAACAGAACTTCTGATTTCCAGACAACACAGATAGGAGTTTCTCCAAAAATTTTTCTAAACAGGTCCACTTCCCCCATATCTTTCTTTTCGATGGCCTTTGGTGGGTGGTGGGCTACAAGGGAGGTTAAAGCATTTAAGAACCACCATTAAAAATAAGGTTTAAAAATTAAAGTTCTCTCTCCCTCCCTCCTTCTTCCGCTCACCCTCTCCCCTCTCTCTGTGTACATGCACACACACACACACACACACACACACACACACACACACATGCCAATTCATATGCATACACTTTCCATGATGCATGTGCAGAGATTAGAGGAATAACCTCTGTAAATCAGGTCTTTTTTCTACAATGTGAATTCTGAGAGTCACAGGAATTGAACTCCAGTTGTCAAGCCGGCTAACAAGCATCCTTAATCACTGAGATATCTCACTAGCCAGGAAAGCTATCTATCTATCTATCTATCTATCTATCTATCTATCTATCTATCTATCTATCTAATCTATCTATCTTAGAGAGAGTGTCTATATATGTAACTTTATCTGACTTGGAACTTGCTATATATATCAGGCTGGATTTGAATGCATAGAGATCCCACATGCCTCTGCCTCCTGAGTACCAGGATTAAAGGCATGTGCCCCTATGCCAAGCAATTAACTTTAATCTTAATATGGTGTTTAAAACATAAGATAGCAACAGAAGCCCTTTAGTTCCAAGGGCCATGCAGAAAGAATGACAAATGGCTTTAGAAGTCATGAATGCACCCTAGAGGTTGATCACAGCCACATGGGTGGACCTCAGTATGGCACAGCCCCAAGGATTATGTGTCCTGAGGACTTTATGCTGCTATGGAGTTCTGCTATGTTTGCTGCCCTCAAAGCCCTCTTAATCTAAGAGTTATATGAAAACCTTAAGGGGGCCTCCAGTCCTTTCACTGGACAGCATCTCTGGCATTCACAGTACAAATGTTTGTCCTCTTTCAGTCATTGCTACTGGAGTAGATTAATGATTTTATCACCATCCTAGAGAAGAATTTAAGGTAAATATGACTGATTTCTATATAAATGTTTAGATTTGTGATTCTTTTACAATTCTTACAAGATTACATTTAAAGATAAATAATAAAATAATTACTTCTTTCTTTGTAACTGAAAATTTCTACCTGCCAGTAAGAGAAACTGGCTGAGAAAACTATCGTGCTTGTTCACATTTTATTAATCTATCACAAGTTGCTTGGTTGTGACAGACCCCCAATGGTGCATGCCTCAGTTTACCCACCACCATCCATATTTCCTCATACAGTCACCATCTCTGACCAGAGATGTTCATCCTTTTCCTGATGACTTCACATACAATCCTTACATTCTAAGTTCAAAAATCTTTGCATAGATATATCTGAGGGCTTTCAATCCTGGTCTACTTGACTGCTCATTTTGACAAGACAATCACCCTAGTTTTATTATTGTAACTTGTTAATCTCTGACAGGCTCAGTTCTCCTTTCTACCTTTATTCCTCCAAAAGCTTTGGGTATCTCTCACCTCATTAAGTTTCCTGATCAACTTTAAACATAATCTTCTAGCAGTTAAACAGGAGTTTTCCCCTTTACTTTTATTTTACCTGGATATGTATTTTGCCTCTATGTATATGGTTCATGTGCTTGCATTGCTTACTGGGGCCACAAGAGAGCGTTAGAGTCCCCTCCAGATGGATTAGAGATGGTTGTGAGATACCATCAGGTAGGGAACAGAACCTGGATCCACTGGAAGAGCAACAAGTGCTTTGAACCCCTGACCCATCTCTCTAGCCCCAAATTTGGCTTCAGGACATTGCCTTTAGTCATACTTAAGTCCTTTTTCGTTTCTATACACTTTCATAGGTTGCCTTGCTTGAGTGCCTTGTTTGAGTTTATTCTTGTGAATTGCTATAGACCACTGTGGTTTATTTGTATGAGAGCAAATCTCTTGTTACTTTGCTATATTAATTGGTACTTTTATTTTAATCTGGCCACCCTTTGAACTCTTGCTGGTTCTAAATGCTCTAATTTCTACTTCCAGTGGATTAGTTTTACTTTTTAAGCAGATCTTATCCTTTGAAACTAATATTGAATTTTTGTTGCCTCTTAGAAAAAAATACTTTCAAATTACTAAATGATTTTCTTTTTAAGTATATATGTGGTTTATATGAACTTCTTTTTAATTGGAAAGGGTCCTTAATTAGAAATCATATCTATCTAGACATATCTGGAGATTTACTGGATTGAGTTCACAGAAGAACAACTTGTGAGAACTGAGGAGTCTGAGGACAGCCATGAGAAAGAACTGTGACTGACTACAACATTGTGTCTCCTATTATCAATCTTCCATAAAATCAAATGTGCCTTTATGTAATTAAATACAATTATAAAATGTTGGTATTCATTTTTCCTTTTAAACTCCATCTCCTATTTTTATATATTTGATCCTATGTCACTTATCAGATTTAACTTCTTTGTGATCAAATATTTTATCAATATTTTAATAAAAGACCTCCTTTAATGCTATCTTCAACCTTTAAAATTTGCTTACTTTAAGGCATATTCTTACCTTTTAGTTATTTTTGGGTTTGTTAAGTTACTATAAATTTTTGGTTTTCTTTTTTTAATTTAAAAAAGGTTTTATAGAATATAGTTTGATCATATTATTTCATCTCTCCCAGCAGCTCCTAGGTCCTTCCCTCCTCCTTATCCACCCAACTTAATCATTAGATTTATAACTGTCAATCCTTGTACTTTTTACCTGGGAGGGCATTTCATTTTTTATCATATGGTTTGGCTTCTGTGATGAAGCATTTTCCAAGCCCCGCTTCTTCCTACTATCATCCTTACTTTCATTGCTTTGACAAATTGATCCTCATTTGTCTTCTCTTAGAGCAGTGGTTCTCAACCTGTGGGTCGTGACTCCTTTAGGGGTCAACCAACCCTTTCACAGGGGTTGCATATCATATATTCTGCATATCAGATGTGTATATTACATTCCATAACAATAGCAAAATTAGTTATGAAGATGCAAGAAAAATAATTTTGATGTTGGGGGTTACCACAATGTAAGGAACTGTATTAAATGGTTACAGCATTACAAATGTTAAAAATCACTGGTTTAGAAAATATCATCCTAAATGAGGTAACCCAATAACAAAAGAATACACATGATATGCACTCACTGATAAGTGGATATTAGCCCAGAAGCTCAGAATACCCAAGATACCATTCATAAACCACATGAAACTCAAAAGAAAGAAGACCAAAGTGTGGATACTTTGATCCATCTTAGAAGGGGGAACAAAATACCCATGGAAGGAGTTACAGAGACAAAGCGTGGAGCAAAGACTGAAGGAATTACCATCCAGAGACTGCCTCACCTGGAGATCCATCCCATATACAATCACCAAACCCAGACACTTTTGAGGATGCCAACAAGTGCTTGCCGACAGAAGCCTGTTAAAGCTGTCTCCAGAGAGACTGCCTGACAAATACAGAGGTGTATCCTCGAAGCCTACCATTGGATTGAGCAGAGGGTCTCCAATGAAGGAGATAGAGAAGGGACCCAAGGAGCTGAAGGGGTTTACAGCCCCGTAGGAGGAACAACAATATGAACTAACCAGTAACCCCAGAGCTCCCAGGGACTAAGCCACCAAAGAGTACACATAGTGGGACTCATGGCTCCAGAGCTATATGTAGCAGAGATAACCTAGTCAGACATCAATGGAAGGAGAGGCCCTTGCATCAGTGTAGGTGAATGCCAGTTCCGGGAAGCAGGTGTGGGTGGGTTGGTGAGCAGGGCGAGGGGTGAGGGGTTAGGGGCGTTTTTGGAGGGGAACCCAGGAAAGGGGATACATTTGAAGTATAAATAAAGAAAATATCTAATATAAAAATCACTGGTCTAGGTGCTCTGAAGCTTTCCTCGAGTTTTCTTCTCCAGTCCTTTTGTTGATTTTTAAGTACTTTTTCTTTATAGTATTCACTACTTTGTTAAATTTTCTATTTAGTGATTCAACTATTATTTCTTTGCATCTCATCCTTTTTCATGTCAAATATTTAAATTATATATTTATGCTTTTGGGGACAGCTAAGAAATAGAAAGAGTATTATTCAATTTATACATTATGCTATGTTCTTTTTAAAATTTATTTAATTCTAGGTAGAGTCTACTTCAAAGACAAAGGATAAAGTAATTGGTAAATATTGCAAATGATTTAAAGCAATTATCGTGGTTTTGCTTTTTCTGCTTCCTATTAGTGTGATCTATTTGCTGGAGTTTGGTTTTGTTTATTAAGTGATGGTCATTCATCAACCACAAGTTAATTATGTGCTAATCATCAGAAAAATCCTTATTAAATAGCAGTTGTTAATTTCATTCTAGATTTGGATAAACTGAGATTCATGCAAGTTAATTAGCTTACCTGACTCCCCAAAATGGTTACTTTGTAGAGCTTAGAACACAAGCCTGTGCCCTTGGGGTCCATAGGCATTCATAGCATACTCAGTGCCCCTTCCCATTCCTGAACATGTGCTACAATTCTTTGTATTCTACAATTAGAAAAGTCCACAGGACTGAGTCCATGTCAGCTTTCTTTTGGTATTTATGGCATTTATCTGAAACACAGTGTTCATTCATGATTTCAAAGCCTGGATCCTTTCTCTGCTGTTGTCCTTCATCATATTTTCTCTTATTATTTCTGTTCTCTACATTTGGACTCTCTAGATATCCTAGGACATGTAAATGTCATCCTTTATCTTCCTCTGTCTCTCACCAGAGATGCCATTTTCGTCTTTCTTTTCCTTTTGACTTCCTGAAGAATCCTACACCTGCACTCCTCTTCTACTCTAATAATTAATAACTAAATTAATGCAATTTTCAACTTGCTATTTGTTGTTAACAATGAGGTTTTAGTTTTGTAAGTTTGATTCATAGTTCAGTAGGAGCTTCCACAGTCTTCATGACTCTCCCCATCAATGTCATCATGGCTGCAGTAACCTTTAATCATAAGACAACCCAGCTTCCATTCATCACAGTGATCACCATATTTCATTTGGAAGTCATTTTCCTAGCTTTCAAAACTGGCTTCCTATTTACTTATTTACTTAAAAATAAACAATGCTATTTGTCCATTAGCTTGCCATTTTCTTTCTTCTGTTGTCTTTTCTTAGAAGGTAAAATGATTGAATTCACATGGTTAAAAAAAGGAACAAAAGCCCGTAGCTTGTCCTCTGATCTCCACATGATTGCCCTGGCATGTGTGTGTGCACATACAAATAGATGGAAATGATAATTATAATGATAATGGTTGTGAGGAGCAAGAGGAGGAGAAAAGAAAGGAAAGAAAGAAGTAAAGATAAGAAAGTAAGAAAGACGTAAAGAGAGGAAGAAGGAAGGAAGGAAGAAAGAAGGAAGAAAAGAGAGGGGAGGAAGGGAAGGAGAGAGGAGAGAGAGAGAGAGAGAGAGAGAGAGAGAGAGAGAGAGAGAGAGAGAGAGAGAATAGTGTCCATGTTGAGCATTCCTCATCACAATACTCTTTCTAAGTAGTGTTTCAAATTTACTCCTCCTCTCTTTCCTCCCTTTAATGTCTCCCATGTCCTTGTCCTTCTCACTGCCCAAATTCATGGCTTTTAATTCTTTAATTATTATTGTTACATGGGTGTGCATATACATTTTTAAATATAACCTTCTTAGTTCATTTAGTGTTTCTCATTTGTGTTTAGAATGACAAAATCTTAGAACCACTCCATATATGTAATGATATATTTTGAATGTGATTTGGAAGTTCTAATAAAAATTTCATTTATGTTTCATATAGAGTGGGTACACAAATGCAGAAGGTTATCTTCTATAATAGGTTACCATCCCCACATTTTCACTCATATGCATGAAATGTACCAGGAGGAACTTAACCGTGCTCCTTTCACACAGGCACATAAGCATTCCAGTGGTGTGGCACACACCTTTCACACATGCACATAAGCATTCCAGTGGTGTTGCACACACCTAGTTGTCACTCTCTGTTCACTTCACCCTTTCCCTCCCTTACCCAATGCTAGCATGCTCTTCTTTACTCTTTAAATTTTGCATTCGTGATAAAATGTGATATTTATCTTTATGATACACCCATGGTCTTGCCAACAGCAAATAACTGTCGCTTGTCACATGAGGTAAAATATGGAATTTCCACCTGTGACATTACATTTTTGCTCAAAAAGTTTTCCAATTTTACATCAGGGATATTTAAAGTGTTATCAACTTTAGCCAAGGAGGCGGGAGATGACCTGTATCACTTTTTCTCTCCCTCTGTTCCTCTGTAAGGAATAACAACAAAGACATCCTACCGGTTATATATGATAACTTATTGTAGCCCAAGCAGTTTAAGTAAGATGATGACAAGAGAGAGGGGCTTAATGTACCTCTTTCTTCAGGTTCCTAAGTATTGCATCTGCATAATGTAGGGACTGCCCCAGCCAGACAAGGACATCAGTATTCCTGTCCTTTTGCAGGGTATAGACATAATTTGCTGCCATTCAATTGCTATTTATCCATTGTCCTGATAGACAACAGATGTTAGAACTGAACGTTTTGCCTTGTCTTCCGCATCCTCCATTCGAGATAAAGACTCAGAATTTTCTGAGGAGCCACAGTTAATCTCCCAGACATCTTAGATATGCTGCTACATGTATTTTAGTTAGCAGAAATTCATGTCATGTTGTTGATCTCTGCTTTTCTTGTGAATAAATAGTGTCCCAGGCAGTTGGGAAGACTGAGTTAAGTCATATATTTATTATATATTTCTTGTCTAGAACTCTGACTTATAGAAGATGATCAAATACTGATTCTCTAGCTTTTTCACTCTCCTCTGGTTCAGCATTCACAATTGACTCAGCCCTGCTACTTTCATGAGTCTACTTTGCTTCTTACTAATTTCCAGTATGATTTCTTGCCTAGTTCTGACAATGAGAATCATCTGCTTATCATCTGTTTGATTTTGAACTACCTATGCAAATAAAAGCAAAGAACAGTATTGTTTTTAAATGTCAAGTCCAAAGGAAACATTATTCCTCATTTATTTTTTTTAAAGAAGTTTAACTTTTATTTTTTTGACTTTTCTTTTTTTTTTATTACATATTTTCCTCAATTACATTTCCAATGCTATCCCAAAAGTCCCCCATACCACCCCCTTCCCTACCCACCCATTCCCATTCTTTTGGCCATGGCATTCCCCTGTATTGGGGCATATAAAGTTTGCAAGTCCAATGGGCCTCTCTTTCCAGTGATGGCCGACTAGGCCATCTTTCGATACATATGCAGCTAGAGACAAGAGCTCCGGGAACTGATTAGTTCATCATGTTGTTCCAACTATAGGGTTGCAGATCCCTTTAGCTCCTTGAATACTTTCTCTAGCTTCTCCATTGGGAGCCCTGTGATCCAGCCAATAGCTGACTGTGAGCATCCACTTCTGTGTTTGCTAGGCCCCAGCATAGTCTCACAAGAAAAAGCTATATTTGGGTCCTTTCAGCAAAATCTTGCAGGTGTATGCAATGGTGTCAGCATTTGGAAGCTGATTATGGGATGGATCCCTGGATATGTCAGTCTCTAGATGGTCCATCCTTTCATCACAGCTCCAAATTTTGTCTCTGTAACTCATTCCATGGGTGATTTGTTCCCAATTCTAAGAAGGGGCACAGTGTCCACACTTTGGTCTTCATTCTTTTTGAGTTTCATGCGTTTAGCAAATTGTATCTTATATCTTGGGTATCCTAAGTTTTGGGCTAATATCCACTTATCAGTGAATACATATTCTGTAGTTCCTTTGTGATTGTGTAACCTCACTCAGGATGATGCCCTCCAGGTCCATCCATTTGGCTAGGAATTTCATAAATTCATTCTTTTTAATAGCTGAGTACTACTCCATTGTGTAAATGTACCATATTTTCTGTATCCATTCCTCTGTTGAGGGACATCTGGGTTCTTTCCAGCTTCTGGCTATTATAAATAAGGCTGCTATGAACATAGTGGAGCATGTGTCCTTCTTACCGGTTTGGACAACTTCTGGATATATGCCCAGGAGAGGTATTGCTGGATCCTCCAGTAGTTCTATGTCCAATTTTCTGAGGAACCGCCAGACTGATTTCCAGAGTGGTTGTACAAGCTTGCAATCACACCAACAATTGAGGAGTGTTCCTCTTTCTCCACATCCTTGCCAGCATCTGTTGTCACCTGAATTTTTGATCTTAGCCATTCTGACTGGTGTGAGGTGGAATCTCAGGGTTGTTTTGATTTGCATTTCCCTGATGATTAAGGATGTTGAACATTTTTTCAGGTGCTTCTCTGCCATTCGGTATTCCTCAGGTGAGAATTCTTTGTTCAGTTCTGAGCCCCATTTTTTAATGGGGTTATTTGATTTTCTGGAGTCCACCTTCTTGAGTTCTTTATATATATTGGATATTAGTCCCTTATCTGATTTAGGATAGGTAAAGATCCTTTCCCAATCCTTTGGTGGTCTTTTTGTCTTACTGATGGTGTCTTTTGCCTTGCAGAAGCTTTGCAGTTTCATGAGGTCCCACTTGTCAATTCTCGATCTTACAGCACAAGCCATTGCTGTTCTACTCGAGAATTTTCCCCCTGTGCCCATATCTTCAAGGCTTTTCCCCACTTTCTCCTCTATAAGTTTCAGTGTCTCTGGTTTTATGTGAAGTTCCTTGATCCACTTAGATTTGACCTTAGTACAAGGAGATAGGAATGGATCAATTCGTATTCTTCTACATGATAACAACCAGTTGTGACAACACCATTTGTTGAAAATGCTGTCTTTCTTCCACTGGATGGTTTTAGCTCCCTTGTTGAAGATCATGTGATCATAGGTGTGTGGCTTCATTTCTGGGTCTTCAATTCTATTCCATTGGTCTACTTGTCTGTCACTATACCAGTACCATGCAGTTTTTATCACAATTGCTCTGTAGTAAAACTTTAGGTCAGGCATGGTGATTCCACCAGAGGTTCTTTTATCCTTGAGAAGAGTTTTTGCTATCCTGGTATTATTGTTATTCCAGATGAATTTGCAGATTGCTCTTTCTAATTCGTTGAAGAATTGAGTTGGAATTTTGATGGGGATTGCATTGAATCTGTAGATTGCTTTTGGCAAGATAGCCATTTTTACAATGTTGATCCTGCCAATCCATGAGCATGGAGATCTTTCCATCTTCTGAGATCTTCTATAATTTCTTTCTTCAGAGACTTGAAGTTTTTATTATACAGATCTTTTACTTCCTTAGTTAGAGTCACGCCAAGATATTTTATATTATTTGTGACTATTGAGAAGGGTGTTGTTTCCCTAATATCTTTCTCAGCCTGTTTATTCTTTGTGTAGAGAAAGGCCATTGACTTGTTTGAGTTAATTTTATATCCAGCTACTTCACCGAAGCTGTTTATCAGGTTTAGGAGTTCTCTGGTGGAATTTTTAGGGTCACTTATATATACTATCATATCATCTGCAAAAAGTGATATTTTGACTTCATCTTTTTCCAATTTGTATCCCTTTGATCTCCTTTTGTTGTCGAATTGCTCTGGCTAGGACTTCAAGTACAATGTTGAATAGGTATGGAGAGAGTGGACAGCCTTGTCTAGTCCCTGATTTTAGTGGGATTGCTTCAAGCTTCTCACCATTTACTTTGATGTTGGCTACTGGTTTGCTGTAGATTGCTTTTATCATGTTTAGGTATGGGCCTTGAATTCCTGATCATTCCAAGACTTTTATCATGAATGGTGTTGGATCTTGTCAAATGCTTTTTCCACATCTAATGAGATGATCATGTGGTTTTTGTCTTTGAGTTTGTTTATATACTGGATTACGTTGATGGATTTCCGTATATTGAACCGTCCCTGCATCCCTGGGATGAAACCTACTTGGTCAGGATAGATGATTGTTTTGATGTGTTCTTGGATTCCGTTAGCAAGAACTTTATTGAGGATTTTTGCATCAATATTCATAAGGGATATTGGTCTGAAGTTTTCTATCTTTGTTGGGTCTTTTTGTGGTTTAGGTATCAGAGTAATTGTGGCTTCATAGAATGAGTTGGGTAGAGTACCTTCTGTTTCTTTTTTGTGGAAAAGTTTGTGAAAAACTGGGATTAGATCTCTCTTTGAAGGTCTGATAGAACTCTGCACTAAACCCATCTGGTCCTGGGCTTTTTTTGGTAGGGAAACTATTAATGACTGCTTCTATTTCTTAGGGGGATATAGGGCTGTTTAGATCATTAACCTGATCTTGATTCAACTTTGGTACCTGCTATCTGTCTAGAAAATTCTCCATTTCATCCAGGTTCTCCAGTTTTGTTGAGTATAGCCTTTGGTAGAAGGATCTGATGGTGTTTTGGATGTCTTCAGGATCTGTTGTTATGTCTTCTTTTTCATTTCTGATTTTGTTAATTAGGATGCTTTCCCTGTGCCCTCTAGTGAGTCTGGCTAAGGGTTTATCTATCTTGTTGATTTTCTCAAAGAACCAGCTCCTTGATTGGTTGATTCTTTGAATAGTTCTTGTTTCCACTTGGTTGATTTCGCCCCTGAGTTTGATTATTTCCTGCTGTCTACTCCTCTTGGGTTAATTTGCTTCCTTTTGTTCTAGAGCTTTTAGGTGTATTATCAAGCTGCTAATGTGTGCTCTCTATAGTTTCTTTTTGGAGGCACTCAGAGCTATGAGTTTTCCTCTTAGAAATGCTTTCATTGCGTCCCATAAGTTTGGGTATGTTGGGGCTTCATTTTCATTGAACTCTAAAAAGTCCTTAATTTCTTTCTTTATTCCTTCCTTGACTAAGATATCATTGAGAAGAGTGTTGTTCAGTTTCCACGTGAATGTTGGCTTTCTATTATTTATTTTTTTATTGAAGATCAGCCTTAGTCCATGGTGATCTGATAGGATGCATGGGACAATGTCAATATTTTTGTATCTGTTGAGGCCTGTTTTGTGACCAATTATGTGGTCAATTTTGGAGAAGGTACCATGAGGTGCTGAGAAGAAGGTATATCCTTTTGTTTTAGAATAGAATGTTCTGTAGATATCTGCCAGATCCATTTGATTCATAACTTCTGTTAGATTCACTGTTTCCCTGTTTAGTTTCTGTTTCCATGATCTGTCCATTGGTGTAAGTGGTGTGTTGAAGTCTCCCACTATTATTGTCTGAGGTGCAATGTGTGCTTTGAGCTTTACTAAAGTTTCTTTAATGAATATGGCTGCCTTTATATTTGGAGCATAGATATTCAGAATTGATAGTTCCTCTTGGAGGATTTTACCTTTGATGAGTATGAAGTGCCCCTCCCTGTCTTTTTTGATGATTTTGCGTTGGAAGTCAATCTTATCAGATATTAGAATGGCTACTCCAGCTTGTTTCTTCATACCATTTGCCTGGAAATTTGTTTTCCAGCCTTTCATTTTGAGGTAGTGTCTATCTTTTTCTCTGAGATGAGTTTCTTGTAAGCAGCAAAATGTTGGGTCTTTTTTGTGTAGCCAGTTTGTTAGTCTATGTCTTTTTATTGGGGACTTGAGTCCATTAATATTAAGAGATAGTAAGGAAAAGTAATTTTTGCTTCCTGTTATTTTTGTTGTTAAAGTTGGCATTCTGTTCTTGTAGCTGTCTTCTTTTAGGTTTGTTGAGGGATTACCTTCTTGTTGTTTCTAGGGCGTGGTTCCTGTCCTTGTATTGGTTTTTTTCTGTTATTATCCTTTGAAGGGCTGGATTCGTGGAAAGATAATGTGTGAATTTGGTTTGGTCGTGGAATACTTTGGTTTCTCCATCTATGTTCATTGAGAGTTTGGCTGGGTATAGTAGCCTGGGCTGGAATTTGTGTTCTTTTAGTGTCTGTATAACATCTGTCCAGGATCTTCTGGCTTTCATAGTCTCTGGTGAAAAATCTGGTGTAATTCTGATAGGGTTGCCTTTATATGTTACTTGGCCTTTTTCTCTTACTGCTTTTAGTATTATATCTTTATTTAGTGCATTTGTTGTTCTGATTATTATGTGTCGGGAGGTATTTCTTTTCTGGTCCAGTCTATTTGGAGTTCTGTAGGCTTCTTGTATGTTCATGGGCATCTCTTTCTTTAGATTTGGGAAGTTTTCTTCTATAATTTTGTTGAAGATGTTTGCTGGTCCTTTGAGTTGAAAATCTTCATTCTCATCCACTCCTATTATCTGTAGATTTGGTCTTCTCATTGTGTCCTGGATTTCCTGGATGTTTTGAGTTAGGATCTTTTTGCATTTTCCATTTTCTTTGATTGTTGTGCCGATGTTCTCTATGGAATCTTCTGCACCTGAGATTTTCTCTTCCATCTTTTGTATTCTGTTGCTGATGCTCGCATCTATGGTTCCAGATTTCTTTCCTAGGGTTTCTATCTCCAGTGTTGCCTCACTTTGGGTTTTCTTTATTGTGTGTACTTCCCTTTTTAGGTCTTGGATGGTTTTATTCAATTCCATCACCTGTTTGGTTGTGTTTTCCTGCAATTCTTTAAGGGATTTTTGTGCTTCCTCTTTAATGTCTTCTACTTGTTTAGCAGTGTTTTCCTGTATTTCTTTAAGTGAGTTATTAAAGTCCTTCTTGATGTCCTCTACCATCATCATGAGATATGCTTTTAAGTCCAGGTCTAGCTTTTTGGGTGTTGGGGTGCCCTGGACTGGGCGAAGTGGGAGTGCTGGGTTCTGACGATGGTGAGTGGTCTTGGTTTCTCTTAGTAAGATTCTTACATTTACCTCTCGCCATCTGGTATTCTCTGGAGTTGTTATAGTTGTCTCTGTTTAGAGATTGTTCTTCTGGTGATTCTGATTACTATCTATCAGCAGACCTGGGAGACAGGCTCTCTCCTCTGAGTTTCAGTGATTAGAGCACTCTTTGCTGGCAAGCTCTCCTCTTACAGGGAAGGTGCACAGAGATCTGGTGTTTGGACCTCCTCCTGGCCGAAGAAGAAGGCCCAAAACAGGACCTTTCCCAGATGCTGTGTTGACAGGTCACAGAAGCTGTCAGCTTCTGTGGTGCACACTCTCACCTGTGCAGACTAAGTTCCTCAGTTCGGTGGAGTCCCGGAACCAAGATGGCACTCCCTGCTCCTGAGGCAGATGGCTCCCGTGCTGGGCGGACTCCTGTCCTCCTCTGGCTGGGAGGGTGGCCGTATGTCTGCGGCCCGAAAAGGGTGCTGCCTCAGCGGCTCTGTGGCTCCTGCCTGTCCCAGAAGCTGTCTGCCTCTGTGGTGCACACTCTCACCTGTGCAGACTAAGTTCCTAAGTTCGGGGGAGTCCCGGAACCAAGATGGCACTCCCTGTTCCTGAGGCAGAGGGCTTCTGTGCCGGGTGGACTCCTGTCCTCCTCCTGCTGGGAGGGTGGCCGGATGTCTCTATTCCTCATTTATTAAACTAGTCAGCTACATTTAGCTGGACTACTAGTCTTGGTAGTCTTGCTTTAACAAAACATCATGGACTGTATGATATAAGAACATAATTATATCTGGTTACTGTTCTGGAGGTTAAAAGACCAAGCTTCCTTTATTTCTCCAGCTATTCAGGAATATTTTGTGATTTGAGTTCTCTATATTTCAATAGAGAGAGATCATCAAGCATAGGATTCTTTTCTTTAATTTTTCATTTTCTCTTCTCTTCCATTTCATGGAATAATAATGAAAAATCCCATCCCTTGCCTCTTCTTTTGTTTCTTAGAATCATTTGAAAAATAACTCCTCTTGATGCAAAAGTTGCCATTCTTTACCCATCTCAAAACACTTTGAAAATGGTCCTCAACTAATTGTGTTTAAAATATAGTAAGTTTCCACATCATATTTTTCTCAGTATGTTTAATCCACCTACATTTCCTGTTCTGATTTGTACTTAGTATTTTAGCATATTTCAGTATTTGGCTGTACATTTGATAAAGTATGGTGGCTTATATTTATGAGATTACAAATTACTATGCAGTCTGCAATTTTGATTAACAAAGTACACCATAGTGTTGTTATAGATTAATAAAGGGGAAAATATATAGTATTACCCAAGAGAAATGAGAGGAAAGTGTTAGTTCAAAATAATTGAAACAAATAGCTTCATTGTCCTATATGTTAAACTGTAGAAATAATTATTGCTAACCTTGCTCTATACCTGGCTCTTGAGAATACTTGAATAGCGCTTCAGTATTTTCTCTCAGAACATGTAATTCATAGCTGCCTAAACCACCTGCACCTTCTCTCTTTTAGCTTCACTGAATCCATATTTACTCAAATAATTTCTGTATATATTTGGCTGTGAATGCAAATATATACATAAAATAATATAAAAGTAATATTGTTGAGCTTGACTAAATACAGTCCAGGCTTGGTGAGTTAGACATGAGGTTAGAGATATTGCTGTGAGTTCAGCAGGACAGTAACTGAGTTATAAGATAATTATTCCTCTCCAATGGCTCTCACCATGACAACTCAGTCCTGAAATTCAACTATTATTCAGCTCAAATTATTGTCAAAGTTTAAAGCCTGGATTTTATTGACCTCCTTTTGATGTCTATGACATATAATCATCTGGGTATATGAAACCAGATTGTTAACAGCAAGAACAGCTCAAAAAAGTTCTTACTGTATACACCTGGACATTTCTTTTGTTAAGTCTGTGCAAAGAGTCTGCCGCTGAGCTCTGCCATACACACACATCTACTCTGGGGCAGAAATTGAACATGGCATTCCTATCTCCTTTGCTATCAAGCTGCAAGGTTTTTAGAGACCAAATAGTCTACTTTGTTTTATAGTCAACATAAGCTGTCTTGGGACTTAAATTTCAAATTCCTGCTCTATTGTTATAAGATTTAGACAGCAAAAAGTGGGGGTAGGGGAGAAAGGAGAAAGAGGAATGTAAAGAAAGGAGGAAGAAGGAAGAGAAGGAGAGAAGAGAAGAATACGGTGGTGAAGGAGAACAGAAAAAGAGACGGAAGAGAGCATTAGATTTAATGGCAACCACTTTGATAAATCCCCCCTTGCCAAAGGTTTTATCAGCAAATATTCTATTCATTCAACCCATTGTCTGACTTTGAACCATCTATAGAAAATAAATGTATTACTTTTAAATATCATGTCCAAAGAAAACAGTATTCCTCTTTAATAGAACTAGTCAGCTACAGTCAGCTAGACTATTTGTCCTGGTAGTGTTGTTTTAACAAAATCTCATGGATCTGGTGATGTAAGAATATATTTGGTCACAGTTCTGGAGAGTAGAAGACTAAGATCCAGATGTCTATTACAATTTTTTTTTTTTTTTTTTTTTTTTTTTTGGTTTTTGGTGTGGTGGTGCACGCCTTTAATCCCCGCACTCAGGAGGCAGAGGCAGGTGGATTTCTGAGTTCGAGGCCAGCCTGGTCTACAAAGTGAGTTCCAGGACAGCCAGGGCTATACAGAGAAACCCTGTCTCAAAAAACCAATATATACATATATAGATATAGATATAGATATAGATATAGATATAGATATAGATATAGATATAGATATATATCTCCTTGGCTTGCAAATGCTCACCTTCCCAAGTGTCCTCAATTTGTTGCCTCACAGGGCTCTGTTACAATGTCCTCTTTGTATATACACATCAGTCATTGCAACTTAAGGACCACTTAGAGACATCATCTTATTTTATTCACCTCCTTAAAGACATTTATTCCAAATGGAGTTACATTCTGTGTTATGATGCTTTAACATGAGTGTAATAATAGAAAAATATCTCAATTCATAAAGGCCAGTAAAAGAATTATAAGTCACTGTATTCAACAGAGTTTTTCATTCTATTGCAATTAGATACATTTATCATACAAAAGTACATAGACTATATCTTGTCTTTAGTACATTTATAGACCCTTTAGTGAAACCAAATCTACAGGCAAAGATTAATAGAATTCAAATTTGTGGTGAAGAATTTTTTTTCCTGGAAACATAACACTCTGTCTCTGCCCTCAGGGCATTGTCTAGAAAGGACATCCCTAAATTTTCTGTTTAAACCTGTATGGTTGACTGGAATTTTGTTTGTTACTCTGGATTACATGAAAATCATCACTAGGAAGACTTAGAGGGAGCTAATGCTGAGTCATTCAGGGAAGATGGAAGAATCAAGAAATCACTGCTGAGGAAAGAGAAGGATGGATGTCATTAGTCAAAGATCAAATCAACACTTAGTTGAGAAACTGTAGAAATAATGAGTAGCATGTATAACATGTTCAGAATGATGTCTTTAGAACTGTCATGGTTTGGCTCTTTAGGAACACAGGTTTAGGGAGCAGAAGCAAAATTCCTAGTTACAGCACATAGACATGTGGAAGGATATGGTTAAAGAAGAAACTATAGGCAAGGATGACTAGTGAGAGAAAATAGTGATGACTTGAGGCATCTCCATATTTAATGGTCAAGAAGAAGAAGAGAAGTAAGGGAAAGGACAACACAGTGGATCTAGAGAAACACACAGAGCAAGAATAGAAGCAGAGTAGGCACAAAGGGAAGGGGTATAAAGCCCACAGAGTAATCCCCAAGAAGCAGGTAAACTATAGACTACAGTAATAGATTTGGACGTGGCTTGGACATAAAGTGTTGCAGAAAGTCTCAAAAGGTCCAGAACAGACTAAGATGTCAGTATTGGTGAGCAGATGGTTCTTATTATCAGAGAAATAACTAGACAAGAAATCATACTAAAAAGAAGTAAGACACAAAGGTCCTAGATACACAGAAGTAGCCAGGCTGAATCTTAGTAGTGAATACTGAGCCAGAAGAGAGTGAAAAAGCAAGGTCTATGTAAGAAATAGAAAATGTATGACTTCACTCAGTACTCCAGCTGCCTAGGACCTTATTTGTTCATGAGAAAACCAGAGCTCAGAGTGTTATCCAGGTTTGAAGAATTGGTAAATAGACAAGAGTGAGACAGGATTGAGCAAATCACCAATGATTATATTCTACTTTTTGCTACTGGTAGAGTTTTGAGAACCAGGAGGACAGGATAATAAAGAGTATTGAATCAGGGCTGTAGAGAATGCTCAGTGGTTAAGAACACCGACTGCTCTTCCAGAGGTCCTAAGTCCAATTCCCAGCAACCACATGGTGGCTCACAACCATCTGTAATGGAACCTGATGCCCTCTTCTGGTGTGTCTGAAAAGAACAATGGTATACTCATACACATTAAAAAAAAAAAAAAAAAAGAGTATTGAATCAGAACCATCTAGAGTTGTGAGACATCACTTCACAGAACAGCCACAAAGGGACTGTGTATGACAGAAAGAATTTTATCAGTCTTAGCTGAGAATGTGAAAGTTCTTGGCAACTTGCGCTTGTCCAACCATGATGGGCAGGGAAGGGAGGGTACCACTGCCAAGGTCAGTGGTAGAGGTGACCCTAGGACTCCTGATGTGTGCTGTCTGATGCTCTGGGGATAAAGATCTTTCTGTGTGATTCCCTTGTCCTGGTTTAGCATTTGATGGAGCAGATCCACATTCTATCTGTACTCCATGCCCTCCTGTTCCTGCCTAGCAAGCAGCATGGAGCAATTAAGGAGTGGGCTCTGAGCCAGACCACCTGCATGTCAGGCTTGGTTCAGAAACTCACCTGCTATGCGACTTGTAGCATTAGGAGACTCAATTAACCTCTCTGTGTCTCCATCTCTGTACTTCCTTACCTGGTGGGAATCATTTCTGTACAATAAAGTTGTCATGAGAACTAAATCTCTAGATGCTTGCAAAAGCCTTGTGCATATGTTAAATCACTTAGAGACTTAGTGCTTCATCCAGTTTTTATATTTGCCCATTGGCAGAATATTTAAAAAGCAAGTCGTTTTTAGCCATTCACTAATAATTTTGGCATGCCTTGTTAAATTCCCATAGAATCATGTTTGGAGGAAGGCAAGAGGTGTGTGTGTGTGTGTGTGTGTGTGTGTTTGCACATGTGTGAGTGTGCACATGTTCATGTGGGAGAGGGTCATGTGTCCTCATGTGTAACCCAGAGGACTTCAGGTATTGTTCCATAGTGAAACATCTATATAGTTTTTGTTTGTTTTGTTAGATAGGGTGGTTTTGTTTTGTTTTGTTTTGTTTCTGCTTTGTTTTGAGAGAGAATCTGTCTCAGAGTTCTACAACTTACCCATTTGTCAGGCTGGCTGACCAGAACACTCCAGAGGTCCTCTGTCTCCATCTCTCCAGGCTAGGATGATAAATCCATATAACCATGGCCAGTTTTGTCCATGGCTCCAGGGGATTGAAGTCAGGTCCTTTTGCTTGGATGGAAGTGGACCAAGTCATCTTCCCAGCTCAAGCAAGAGATTTGTATCCATACTTTTTGTATGAAATAAAGGAAATGAGGGGTCAGAGAGGTTAGTGAGATTCACTTAGATAAGCCAAGCAAATAATTGGAGAAACTGGGTAGAGAGGCCTCCTGCTTCCTCCTTTCGAGTATGTCAGCCCAGAATACATCAGCCCAGAGGGATTGCTCCACAGCCTCCCACTGCTTCCTTCTGCTCTCTTACTTGTTCTACTGCAATTAAGTTCTGGCACTAACCAACCAGAGTCAGAGCAGACCACACAGGTTAAAGAGATCAACACACAACAGTGCCCTCACTTCATACCAGCTGGCTTCCACATCCTAAAGATTTCACAATTTGCTAGAGTGACTTACTCTAGCTCTTGCAATTATATTTTCGTTTTCTAATCCCATGTTAGACTTTTGACCTCCACAACTACAAGACATAAGAGTAAGGTTCCTTGAGTTCATTGTGTTTATAATAATTTGTCACAGTAGCCATAATCAACAAATATAAATAGTATGATGCAATAGTTTGGAATACAGGGAAACTCATAGAGACAGACTGCCTAGGTTTGAGTTCTAATTTATTCACTGACTATAGTTGACAGACTCAGTGACCGTGCACCTTGACCAAACATCTCATTCTTTTTCTTCTTCTGTGTTGCTGCTTCATTACATGGGCGTGTACTAAAGGCTGTTTTGGACATAAACTACATAGAACCATAAGTAAGATTTGGGGATATTATTCTTTGGCAAGCAATGTCTGAAACAGATGAAACTACTTAAGCAAAACACTAATAAAATTATACCAACTCTCCTTGGGTATTCTGGTCTCGACTAAAATGTCTGTCTTATGTTATATTGAGCTGCTGTAGTCTATCTTCTGGGGCTATCTAAAGTCAACCAAGCCACCCTCCCTCCCTTCCTCAGCAAGTTGATGAGTGAGTGAAATCTCTGTTCTTGGAGACTGATACCTAACTGGACTTCATCTCTCAGAGAAAAAGCACTTTTCCTGCCTTCATAGTTTACTTTGTTTTGCTTTTTATTAAACCAGGTTGAACTGTTACCTGCATGGCCTGAAGGTTCAGGGTCATGTTCTATTGATCTTGGGAATATCTTGGCATTACCTAGTATGCGTTGTTTCCCCTGGTTTGCGTAAATGAAACAGTTTCAGGGTGCAGTGAGATTCTGGAGGGAAAGGTGCCATAAATATCACCTTGATCTTATTCAACAATCTCATTTTAAAGTGAAGAATATGAAGATGCTAGAACAAAGCAAATTCATTCTAAGTTATAATAAAAACAGCTCTAACCTAATTCAAAAAAGCATTGGATGAATCTTTCCTTTATTATCTACCCCTAGTGTATATCTTGGAAAGAAAGTATCACTCAGACTTCTGAGGAAATGTTCTAATGGGTAATCTTTAATCTCTTACTCCCATTCTGTTGACCTATGGAGACATTGGTGCAGGTACAGAGTCTTAACAGTCAAGCCTAATTCCAGGCTCCCAAGCCATGAATGATGTAGAGTGTCAGGTTGATTTGGGGGCCCAACTTGGTACAAAAGAAAAGTGAGGATTTCAATATTTAATAGTAGACTTTTAACTAGTGTTGAGTGAATGCCAACATTTACAATGTTCTTAAATTGGATTGTGATCTGGGACTCATTTCAGAGTAAGCTGCTACATGGCCTGTTACTGTGGCTTAGTGATAACAGATGCTGATGAGGCCATACACTACTGTGAGCCTGAACAAGCTTCAGGTAGCATGGAAAGAGGTAGGGGTATGTACAATAGTGAATCTGTGTGGGTAGGATGATTGTGCAACTGCTTCTTATCCCACTGTTCACTCTTGTGAAAAAAACAGGTATGTAGAGATAAGATTTGACATCCCTCTTTCCAAATCCTTCCATAAGCAGTCTCTTATCAAAATAAGGTCTTTCTGAATTGAGTTACCACATTTTTCTCCCAACATTCCTTCTGATGCTTCTCCTAAACCATCCTAAATATCTGAACTTCTCAGGAATACCTAAGTCTTTTTGGCATCTGACCATGTTGATGGACTATCCTGAAATACCCCTCAAAGACCAGATTTCCTTCATTCTCACATGTCTCACATACATTCAAGTATCAAACTTCAAACAGCAGCTCAAAGGCCACCTCAAGCATAAGGTCTCTCCTATTCCCATGAGACCATCTCAGTGTCACCTTCTGCCATATTTCCATTCTCTGCAAATTGTTGTTTGAACATTCTACAGGTGTCATTAGAATAATTTTATCATAATTCTTTGAGCTTCCAAAGAGCAGAGGATACATTTGTTTCAATCTTGTATAATCTCAGTTCTAAGCATAAGGAATTTTCTACATCACAACATACAATTATTGACTTAGGGTTTCTGATAGTTTTTGGTCATCATAACAAATAACCAAGATGTTTGTTATAGTATATAGCCTTATATTATTATTATTATTATTATTATCATTATTATTACTTAACATAACTTTAAAGGTTAAAGGTTTTAATCCGTGGTTATTAACCACATGACTTTGGTAGAGACACAAGGCATGCTCACCTCCTGAACAGGAAGAGGAAGAGAGGGAAAAACAGTTGTCACATTATGCCTTGAAGCATAATTGTTCAAAGGTTATCTACTAAACCATGAGCATCACTGTCTCCATTACCTCACAACAGCATACAGAGCTGAGCAAGTCTCTAGCCTGAGAACTTTTGACGTGCAGTAAACTGTAGCAGCATCAGTATATTGAGGGAGGCTCACAGAGTGTTTACATCTAGATCTCTTCCTTCCCCCAGATAAGTCTTTGTCAGTCAATTATTCTTAAATCACCTAACTAGGCTACTGGCAGCCTCCCTCTACCCTCCTGCTGTCCCTGCCTCCTGCTCTTTTCTCCTACACCTCTGCACCATGCACAAATGTTCCCCAGCTCTAGCTCCCCCTACTGGCTGCAGCCTGTTTGGGGCTTTTGTTTCTCTTCAAGATTCACCAGTCTCTGGCCACCTGGCTGTTTCTTACATCTCCCCATTAATTTCTTTTCTTTTTTTTCTCCTTTCTTTTTTTTTATTAGGTATTTTCTTCATTTACATTTCCAATACTATCCCAAAAGTCCCCCACTCCTCTACTCACCCACTCCCACTTCTTGGCCCTTGCTTTCCCATGTACTGAGGCATATAAAGTTTGCAAGACCAAGGGGCCTCTCTTTCCAATGATGGCCGACTAGGCCATCTTCTGATACATATGCAGCTACAGACACGAACTCGGGGGAGTACTGGTTAGTTCATATTGTTGTTCCACCTATAGGGTTGCAGACCCCTTTAGCTTCTTGGGTACTTTCTCTAGCTCCTTCATTATGGCCTCTGTGATCCATCCAATAGCTGACTGTGAGCATCCACTTCTGTGTTTGCTAGGCCCAAGAATAGCCTCACAAGAGACATCTATATCAGAGTCCTTTCAGCAAAATCTTGCTAGTGTATGCAATGGTGTCAGCATTTGGAGGCTGATTATGGAATGGATCCCCAGGTATGGCAGTCTCTAGATGGTCCATCCTTTCCTCTCAGCTCCAAACTTTGTCTCTGTAACTCCTTCCATGGGTGTTTTGTTCCCAATTCTAAGAAGGGGCAAAGTGTCCACACTTTGATCTTCATTCTTCTTGAGTTCCATGTGTTTTGCAAATTGTATCTTGTATCTTGGGTATTGTAAGTTCTGGGCTCATATCCACTTATCAGTGAGTACATAACATGTGAGTTCTTTTGTGATTGGGTTACCTCACTCAGGATGATGCCCTCCAGGTCCATCCATTTGCCTAGGAATTACATAAATTCATTCTTTTTAATAGCTGAGTAGTACTCCATTGTGTATATGTACCACATTTTCTGTATCCATTCCTCTGTTGAAGGACAGCTGGGTTTTTTCCAGCTTCTGGCTTTATAAATAAGACTGCTATGAACATAGTAGAGCATGTGTCCTTCTTACCAGTTGGAACATCTTCTGGATATATGCTTAGGAGTGGTATTGTGGGATCCTCCAGTAGTACAGCAATGGCTTCTGCTGTAAGATTGAGAATCAACAAATGGGACCTCATAAAATTGCAAAGCTTCGGTAAGGCAAAAGACACTGTCAATAAGACAAAAAGGCCACCAACAGATTGGGAAAGGATCTTTACCTATCCTAAATCAGATAGGGGACTAATATCCAATAAATATAAAGAACTCAAGAAGGTGGACTCCAGAAAATCAAATAACCCCATTAAAAAATGGGGCTCAGAGCTAAACAAAGAATTCTCACCTGAGAAGCACCAGAAAAAATGTTCAGCATCCTTAATCATCAGGAAAATGCAAATCAAAGCAACCTTGAGATTCTACCTCACACCAGTCAGAATGGCTAAGATCAGAAATTCAGGTAACAGCAGATGATGGCAAGGATGTGGAGAAAGAGGAATACTCCTCCATTGTTGGTGGGATTACAAGCTTGTACAACCACTTTGGAAATCAGTCTGGCGGTTCCCCATTAATTTCTTTTCAGATGTCTCTCCCAATTCACTTACCTACCAAGAAATTAAAATTTCACATTTTTTTAAATGAGGTATTTTCTTCATTTACATTGCCAGTGCTATCCCAAAAGTCCCCATACCCTCCCCCCCCCACACACACACACTCCCCTACCCACCTACTCCCACTTCTTGACCCTGGCATTCCCATGTACTGAGGAATATAAAGTTTGCAGGACCAATGGGTCTCTCCACTGATGGCCAACTAGGCCATCTTCTGATACATATGCAGCTACAGACAGGAGCTCGGGGGGGGGGGTTATTGGTTAGATCATATTGTTGTTCCACCTATAGGGTTGCAGATCCCTTTAGCTACTTGGGCACTTTCTCTAGCTCCTCCATTGGGGGCCCTGTGATCCATCCAATAGCTGACTGTGAGCATCCACTTCTGTGTTTGCTAGGCCCAGGCATAGTCTCACAAGAGACAGCTATATCAGGGTCCTTAAAAACCCAAACCAAAGCAGGCACAAATCTTATAGATTATCCAGGTAAGGTGCCCAGCAATCATACCAAATAAAAGAAGGTTTTGGACATTTCCATCCTTCTGAAGGCTGATGTATAAAAGGCTGGACTCTGATAGAACAACTCTAATCTAACCCAAATAATGGCTTGCGGGCCCCAACAGTGCCTCAACTGTACTGCAGTCTTCTGCACACTTGGGGAATTCTATAGAACCCACAAACAGTGCTCTGCAATTACGTTTTTTATCTTAAGCAGGGAATTAAGAGACTTCATGTGGCTAAAACACTTTTATGAATGTGATCTTGAATGACACAATTCACATCAACTGGAAACTGCTTTGATTTCCATTTCCAAAGGCACAGGCTTTGGGAAGGAGGAAGAGACAGACAGCCAAGGTCCTCTCAGAGCTGATTGACAACTGTGGTTGTAGCTAAAGACAGCCAGACCTTGTGGGCAGAGATCTGGGTGCTGGACCTCATTGATTTTCCTAATAGGTCACTCCCACCTGAGCTCATTGTTGTTCCTCTTATGAATATGCAGACATAGGCAAAAGGGCCACCTGCATCATATTTCAGAAAGCACTACCTGGTTCCCTGTAAGCACATGATTTTGCTTAAAGCCTGATAATTCACTGAGCTGACACCCTTTAGAATCTTTGCCATCCATGCTTCTCAGAGAACACTGCTGCAATTGAACTAGAAAATTAGAGCTCTTAGCTGGTCTCCCTGGAGGTGCATATGTAAAACAGAATAATAAATGATTGTCATTTCAATTCAGAACATAGAATTAATCACGGCCAAAGAGGGAGTCGTGAGTCCTGCAGGAAGAACCATCAAGGGTCACTGGTCACCATCATTAACCAGCAATGAAAATGAGGGTCTCTCCTGTTCCCTTGAAGCATTTGTGTGGTATGGTTGCTGCTGCCACAGGACCGGCAGAGACCCCCACTGACAGGAAAATTATTCCCCACTACAGTTTCTTTCCTTTCTGTTGAAAAATTCAAAAGTCCAGCCTTGGGCAGTGGAAATAACAATCCAATCAGGAGCTTGCTGAACATCCTTGTTCTTTCCAAGCAGAAAGAAACCAAAAGAGGAGTCTTAGAGAGCAATGGGGGAGGTACAGAAGACAAGGCAGAGGCTATGAGGCTTCCCAGAGCTTCTTTTCCACCAGAACAATTGAGTCAGTAACAGACCGTCAGTGGAGGTTCTTATTTAAGCAAAGGCAATGCAATGAATGCTGGGAATAAGAATGAGAAGTCATTGGCAGTCTGTTGGAGTGCACACCTACAGCCATGTCTCCATGGGCTAGGGACCTTTCATATGAAAGCAACTAAAGCCTCTTAGTGAATGTGGGGTCCTCAGCACAGCTGGATAAAACAGCATTCAGGCTCTGTCTGGATGAGGAAGAAAACCCTTCATACCCTTCAGCTATTCCTATTTACAGTGAGTTGTTATCATTTCATTCAGGTTTAAGGCACTGTGTCCTGTTCTTAAGACACATTTTGGAACTCTTCATATTTAGTTAAATGATTCCTTATCTAAGAAGAAGACAAATTTTGTTTTTCCTCCAATTAATGTGTGTGTTCTGTAAAGGCAAGTCCCTGTAGTCCCATGATTTCTGTTAAATATAAATGATCTGAACACATAGTATCTATGCACACAGGCTGTCCTCTATCACTCAGTGTCATGGACTAGAAGTGTCTGCTGATGCCTAGTTCTCAAGAATGGCTTCTAAATGGAGAAACTTGACCTCTAGCAACTGCTTATGAAAGTAAAGATAGGGTAGTAGGCAGTCTACAGAAGGAAGGTTCTAAATGAAAATGTGTAGAGTACCCTCAGAGTCAAGGGCAGTACCTATGTATATATGTGAGACATCTATATCTATATCTATCTATCTATCTATATATATATATATATATATATATATATACACACATATATGCATGTGTGTGTGTCTGTGTGTGTGAGAGAGAGAGAGAGGAACAGAGACAGAGAGACACACAGAGAGACACAGAGAGATTCAGAGACAATGGCAGGGAGAGACAAAGAGATAGACAAAGAGAAGGACAGAAACAGAGAGAAAAACTCACACACACACAGAGAGAGAGAGAGAGAGAGAGAGAGAGAGAGAGAATGCCATAGGCTGGTAGGTACTAGTACTCATAGCTCTCACCTTGGACCCCCCCCCAAAGATCATTGTTCTGTCCCTTTCCTAGGGCATACTCTCATTTCAGAACCAGATTTGTCCCATACTAAATCTTGATCCCCATGCCCTGCCTCTGTGCCAGATACCCAGGCCACCCCACACCCTCATCTTCTCACATAGTCTAATACCCTCACGTCTACTACTACTTGGAATCTCTAAAACTTCCTACACACCTCAAAAGCCATCACAGCTCCATTCCTCTCCTGAAGCTTAGAATTCCTTTTTTTAATTTTTTATTTATTTTTATTAGGTATTTTCTTCATTTACATTTCAATTGCTATCCCCAAAAGTCCCCCAGACCCCCTCCTCACTCCCCTACCCACTCACTCCCACTTCTTGGTCCTGGCGTTCCCTCGTACTGAGGCATATAAAGTTTGCAAGATCAAGGGGCCTCTCTTCCCAATGATGGCCAACTAGGCCATCTTCTGCTACCTATGCAGCTAGAAACACAAGCTCCGGGGGTACTGGTTAGGTCATATAGTTGTTCCACCTATAGGGTTGCAGACTCCTTTAGATCCTTGGGTACTTTTTGTAGCTCCTCCATTGGGGGCCCTGTGTTCCATCCAATAGCTGATTGAGAGCATCCACTTCTGTGTTTGCCAGGCCTCGGCATAGCCTCACAAGAGATGAAAAAATGTTCAGCATCCTTAATCATCAGGGAAATGCAAATCAAAACAACCCTGAGATTCCACCTCACACCAGTCAGAATGGCTAAGATCAGAAATTCAGGTGACAGCAGATGCTGGCGAGGATGTGGAGAAAGAGGAACACTTCTCTATTGTTGGTGGGATTGGAAGCTTGTACAACCACTCTGGAAGCTTAGAATTCTTAGTTAGGGAGACATGCTGTAGAATTGTTTATAGGCACAGAAAGTGACCCAAGGGCTTCTTAGGAGGTCTCTTCTCCAATCCAATGACTCTCCCATTAAAAAAAAAAAAATGTTACAAAGGTTTAAATGGATGAAAAGGCAGTATAGGAAAGATTGTGAAACTGCTCTGACTTACGGGAAAGAGTCCTTGAGAAAGAAGTTAGCAGCTATGGTTGCTTTTTTCAACTGGACAGGATCTAGAATCATCTTAGGAGATGCAGACTAAATATGCTCTTGATTGCATTTCCAGAGCAGATTGACTTCGTGGGAAAAACCCAGGCTTGGAGTGGAGAGTACCTTCCAAAAGACCCAGAGTTAAAGAGGTACAAGAAAAAGAGTAACATGGCTGCGGGTGTGTGTTCATCTGTTGAGAGCATGAGGAGCAAAAACCCTTTCCCAAAGCAAGAGGAGGCTATTCCAGTTTTAGGGATTTTTTTTTTTTTTTTGCACTGAGTTGATGCATTTCTGCACAGGGAGTAAAGATTATTCAGATTACATATGAGAAAAGTAAACCTGCAACATGAAAAGAAATTATTTGGACCAATATATTGATAAATCTAAATTGTTAGGAGAACTCTAACTGATTTATTGTCAAATTTGTTATTAATTTTTTTTTCTGAGAAACTGCCTCTTTTCATGTTCTGGACAAGAGTTGAGCAGCTTGTCCAACCAGGAAAGGAAGACTAGCCACCTGACTTGGTCTCTGATAATGATGTCTCTCCCTCTAACTCCCAGGAAGGACTGGGAGAGGCCGAACAAACCTCAGAGCCAGGTGACGGCAGCCATTGAATCTTACACTGAAACTTCCAGAGATTTAATTAATAAAGAGAATTTCTTACAGTAACTAAATAAAAGGGACTTTGTTGGAAAAAAAGAAAAGAAAAATGTAGAGTTGTCTACTTGCCTCTGCTTCCTCCTAAATAAGTGCGTCTGCTTCAGCTGCTGCTGTGGTCTACTGACATCAGACAGGAGTTTCCTGATCCTTCCTATGTGAACTGAACACAAGACACTCTAGGAATCATTCTGGCCTCTGGCCTCTGATGGACAGCTGCTAACACATCCACTTCATAAACTGAGCAGCTTCCAATTCTCTGCCCTCCACCCTCTCCAGTAGTTGTAGTCATTGTTGGGCTACCAGCTCCTGTGCTATAAACCAATAAGTTCCTTTTTATTACATATGTAGGGGGTGCAAGCAACACCACAGTTGATTCTGCTCCTTTATAGGGCCCCATTTAATGTTGTGACCCTGCCCAGATCTATCCACCAAGGAAAATGATTCTAGAGTCATCAGTTGTTTGTCACATAGTCTCAAAAATGTTCATCAGAAGTAGTACAAAGTTGTGGGTAGAGATTTGAATACAGCTCAATGAAGACAGTGTGCTCAGAATCTTATAAACCTTTGATGTTTTCACAGGTCAGAACTGACAAAATCAAGTAATTCTATGATCCCATCTCCACCCTCTCTGAGCTTTGTGACTGTGGTGAATGAATGAACTTTCTCTTTGCCCCTAATGTCCCTTCTATAAAATTAATAATGATGATGATGATGGTGATGATGGTGATAATGATCTTATAAAATTGCTTTCATGTGGAAAATACTAATATGAATTCTCTGACTAATGAGAAAACCTGGTGGATTATTTTATTTAATGTATTATCAATCAGCTCTGGTCTCTAATCAGATTTCTTATACATTCAAGGCTCTTTCCCTTCTTAAATGGTTTTTAAAATATTTAATTTCTAAAGTTTGAACTTGAAGTTCTATTGGTTACAGTAGAAGGATGGCAATACAATACAATGGCTGGCAATAACTTGAGACTTTACAGACAGATTAATTATGATAATGTATTATTAGCCAAAAATTGACAGCAGTAGGAATGTCAAGAATAAGCTGGTCAAGACACAGGAAGAGACAGAAAAGAAGCCCTGGTGACACTGTGTTTCTCAAGTGCCCCTGGCACAATGAGAACCAGAGGAAATCCAGTATTTACAACATGAAACCACGGTAGCCTCACTAATCTCCCCCTGCTTGTGTGGCTGTTATCAAAGTTACTCATCTAGCTTGTTGGGTGATAACAGTAACACGCTGACATGTTTGCTGATCTTAACTCCTTGGTATGAAGTATAGTTCATGAGCAATGCAAACACAAAGCACATAATCATTTTCCTTTAATCCTGAATTCATCACAATAGACACTTCCTGCATATATCACCATCTCTTAAACACTTAATCTCTCAATACAGTATGCAGGCTGGAGTTGCCATCAATACACAGAATAAAATACCTACAACCCAGTGCATGTCTGCAATAAATGATTATGAATCTAATCTAAAAGCAGACATTTGTGCATTCATAAAATGAGCAAAACATGACTTGAAAGTATACTTTTTAAAGCTGTATATATCTCAAAAACAACGCAAAGTTCAAACTTTACTCTTCCTGAACTCAGTTCAATATCAAGAAATGCCAGGCTAAGGAGGGTCTAATTTTAGAACGTTTCTATCCCGGGGGAAGGAAGGCTGGTCTGCAAGGAGCACAGTATGTTTTCTACTCCAGTGTTCACTGCTGCCAACTGACAGCAGCACATTGGGGTTTAAGGAGTGGAATATTGAAAGTGCACATGCAAACAATTGTATCCAAGGGTTTCTTCAAACCAACACTATGTCACCTGCAGCTCTTCCCTCCAGGGAAGCGAGGAGGCAGCAGATGCTCTCAACCAAAGCACCAACAATGGAGCTGCCTGTTTAACCCCTGTTTTCACACTTCCCTATCTCCATAGGGAAAGCTTTTCCTAAAGGAGGAACCCAATCTCTCCTTAATGAACCCAGTGCTTTATGCAGGAAATCACCACTTTGCAAAGGGGCACCATTCTACAACGTGTGGTGCTTCAGGCAGGAATAACTCACTAGTAAATCAGAGAAAAGCTATTGACCACCTCTGGGAGAATTTTGGACAGCCCACTTAGAATACATCAACTACAAATATTCATTAAACATCTACTGTCTAGAACAGAGCTCTGAAGCATGGGGAGCGAGAGACCTAGAGTACCCACTGCCCACAGGGAACTCACAAACTAGTACCTGATGGATGCTTTCTCTTTAAAACTGATCAAAGAGAATTTCTAGCTATTGTGTCAAGTGTGCTGAGTAATTACACCTGTCCAAGCTCAATAGACATTTCTGTTAGCCACTTCCGCAGAAAAATAAATAAATAAATACTAACAATCACCATTTATTAAGCATCTGCCACCCTGGTTTCTAGAAGAGAGTATCCTGGCAGCATTTAAATTAAATTCTTGTGTTTCTTCAGTGGTTTGTGGTTATTGGGGGAATTCACTATCTTTTTCTAGGAAAATCTTTATCTCCTTAAAGGATAAGGCAAGAGGTCCAAAGCAGGTCTCCACTGCTCCAGTCAGCCTAGGTGAACAGGAGCTGTGCCCTCAGTCATGCCTCCCAGAGGAATTAAAATCACATAACTCTGTATCCCATGTCTGATTTTCAGGTTTTCCATAAACCTCCTCCCATGGTTAGGTTGGAATAGACTTCAAGGACAATTATGGGCAAGCAATCTTCTCAGGGTCAGAGGTCAGATTTTGAAGAAGACTCCAGTGCTTGCTTACACAAGACAGATTTGCTTAGCATAGCTTCTGCTAGGCTAGACTCATCAGCCATTGTGAGGCATGAGCTATCATGTAGTAGGATGCCTCCCTTTCTCCTCATGTGCATTAAAGTGTACCCATTATCTACAAATGCACTGTCCCAGGTACTGTAAGAAATATATCTATGGCACTCCAAGAAACTGTTATATACTGGGACCTTGAAGTGCTGTTTTGCTTTAGATCCAATAATTAAATGCTCTCTCAGTTCATTCTTTATGCCCATGGTTCGGCCATTAAGTTTTGCCTGCACTGGCCTGCTTAAACACTCTTTCTGGTGTAATAGAATTGAGTAGACATGGAATACATTTTAAATGTCACATTATGTACTATTTAGGAATTGTATTTTACATTTAAGTTGAAAGGGACCTTTATAATATTACTAGTTCAAATTCTGGCTTCACTAGCAAGATATTCTGCCACCATGTTTGTCAGGTCACAGAGGGAAAAAATGTAAGACCTAATGTAAGGTCCTTTGTATTATGTCTACTATGAAATCAAATGATTTCTCATTATCTGTCCAAACCAATGAGAATAACAGATGGAAAAAAGTTGTTTCTAATACAAGCATATACATTTAGGAATTAGAGACTTGAAAAACCCTCCACTCCATTTTCTCCTACTGTTTCTACACAGCACTGGTGTCACCTCTTCTTCTTTACAAAGGATACATGAGTTGCTTGTGTCAAAACTCTGGGAACAGGAAGAGCCTATATAAATGTGGCTCACAGCTTGTCTCTGGAAGAAGAAACTGTTGGTCTTAGAGAAAAACAGAAAATCATATATGGATTTATTTGTCAAAACCATGGCCTGGAGTAAGTTACATAGTAACTATGTAAGATGGGGCTTGTTGAGCTTCTAGTTAATTAACCAAGTAAAAGAAGTCTTCCTTATTCTCTTCTCACACATAAATAACTGCTTGGGTCCATGTTATTGGACAAATTCTTCTACATTCAAGAAAATTAGAGACTGCAATATAGCTGCTTGTATTCTAATCATCGCTCTTCAACAATGTGAAAGAGCTGGGAAACAGGCCAGGAATGTTGCATAGGAGCAAACATTTCCCCTACACACTCACCCACATGCAGACTCTATTCTTCTCTCAAGCGAGATGGAAATAAGTAGGCAAACACACACTTGATCACAGCCAAAAAGCTTAGACGTGATTAAAGCCTGAACACAAACTATCCCAGACTCATCCAGACTGAGTGGCTAGTATTTTCTAATAATTTCAGAGAAGATATATTGCTATTGATCAAAGACAAAAGATAGTTTATCTCATAAATTTGCCATGTGGGAAGTTTTATAGTAAGTTATAATAATAAGTCATTCGCCGCATCTTTTCTACATTCAGGCCTGGTATTCTGAATAGAAGATGTGTAGGTGATTAAGACAAAATGCTTTCCTTCAGGGAGCTAGTAATCTATTGTGGAGACAAACCTAATAAGTCACTTGTATAAGATACACAAAGTACTATGACAAAGGAACAAAAGACACTTAAGAATAGTGAGGAGTTCCTGTCAGGAGTAAGAATGACAGAGGAAATTTCTGAACTATACTTTGTAAAAGAAGTGGGTATTCAACAAGCAGGAAGATATGTGCGCTCTTAGGGGTGAGTTAGACAATGAGCAAAGCATATGAAGAGCAGACATCTTGCAGGAGTGACTTTCTATGTGTCAGTCTAGAGAGCTCAGGCCTTTGAACAAACAATAGCATACATGTTATGCCAAGACATTTCACCGATGTGACTGACACCTATAATTTGATATTTTTTTTCATTCTTGTGACAAAAGACTCTGTAAATGTAATTTGAATAGAGAAAGATTTGGCTAATATTTTAGAAAAGTATAAGTCATTATCATGGAGAAGGCATGGTGGAGGTCACAGCTACAGGAGCGTGTAGCTGGAGCTACTCATATCAACATAGACCAAGCAAGATTCAGAGAGTAGATAAGAAACAAAACTGGCCTATAAGCAACCACCAGTGATCCTCTAACTCCAGAGATGCTGCACCTCCTGAAGGATCCAAAAATCTTTCAAAACAGCCCCATCTGTTCGAATCCACGAGCCTCTGGGAAGCAGCTCCCATTCCAGCCAGAAAAAGAAGACTTTAAGTGGGCTAAGTTAAAGAGATCACTTTCCATACTCACCAGTTGAAGGCTTTCAGTGAAAGTGAAGATTTCCTGGAGAAGAATGAAATTGGCTTCAAGACTATATCATAGGCATCCTGCTTGAGTTTTCTCGTTTAGTAGGCACTCTGCAGAGTTCAGACTTGCTACCTGCCATATCATATCAACCAGTGACTTAACTAAGGCAGCTCCTCAATCATATTGATCCTCTTAAGGATGCTGATAGATACACAGCAGCTATATACTATACCTGGGCACAAGGACATCTACATGTACTAGTAATGGGAGGCGGACCGCGTAGGAGACTGACATCTATATAAAGAACTTTGTGTATCAAGCTTAGCAAAGCGAATTTCATTCTACAAGTGAACAAAAGTACTGGAAGACTTTAGTGAAAGACTGGCACACATATTAGTAAACTCTCTGTGAACCTTCCAAATAGAGGACAGATTGAGTCTTGCAGAATTGTTGGCAGTTAAAGATAGCTTCATAGAAACTATTGTTTATGCCATCACCTTGAGGTAGATAGACATAGGGAGTAGCTTGGTAATGTGGGACTCCACTTGGTTTGGGCTATACACCCCTCTCTTCTAGCAACATAACTCTCCCATCTTCATCATACTACAGAAACATCCCATTTTGAACAATATAATAAGCTTCTCAGCCCTTAACAACCCTATATGGCTTCTCTTTCATGGTCAGATTCTATTCAAGTATACTTTAGGATATACGTGGGAATGGAAGGCAGTATGACAATCTTGTCTACACTGGCCTTTAGTACATGTGCAATAAGACATATTGTGTCTCCTGAGTAAATTTTCAGGGAATTTTCTTTGTATATCATACTCAACCTATGCATAATTTGACATGAGTGTCATTAGCATCAGATGAACCATGGGGAGGAACCTGCACAGGAGAGGAAAAGTTATGAAACCTAAACCTGCCAATCAAAATAGTGATCATCCTCCACATTTGCTCCACCCTTAGAAAACAGCTTCTCTTCTCTTGGCCCCTTAAAAGAATTTCTAGGCAACGACCTGGGATCCTTGAACACTCTCCCTCACATGGTTCACTGCTACCTTGTAGTATCTTTGTGTGCTTCTAAAAAATCCCGGGGTACTTTGCAATCTTGTACTACCTCTTTTCCAATTCTTTGACTACAACAACAAACTGAAAGCATCCTGTCCAGAAACTGAACACCTTTTACTGGGTATCTCCTGCATGAGATCTCTTCAATCTTTACATTCTATTTTTACTCTGTTCCAACTAGGTATATGTACTGGCTAGTTTTGTGTCAACTTGACACAGCTGGAGTTATCACAGAGAAAGGAGCTCCAGTTGAGGAAAGGCCTCCATGAGATCCAACTGTAAGGCATTTTCTCAATTAGTGACCAAGGGGGAAAGGCCCCCTGTGGGTGGGACCATCTCTGGGCTGATAGTCTTGGTTCTATAAGAGAGGAGGCTGAGCAAGCCAGAGGAAGGAAGCCAGTAAGGAACATCCCTCCATGGCCTCTGCATCAGCTCCTGCTACCTGACCTGCTTGAGTTCCAGTCCTGACTTCTTTCAATGATGAACAGCAATGTGGAAATAAAAGCTGAATAAACCCTTTCCTCCCCAACTTGCTTATTGGTCATGATATTTTGTCTAGGAATAGAAAACCTGACTAAGACAAATTGGTTCCAGCATAGTGGGGTATTCCTGTGACAGCCTGACCGTGTTTTGAGGAGGACTGTGAAAGGCCTTTGGAACTTTGGGCCAGAAGATCCATTCGCTGTTAAGAACTCTGTGAGATGTTGTGTAGGAGCCTGGAAGACAATGTTGGGAACAGTGCAGTAGATGGAGGCCTGGCGTGTGAAATTTCAGAGGGAAGATTAAAGACTTTTATCAGGGCCATTGCTAGTTTGATTGTGAAGGTTCAGTGGTTCTGGTTAGCTGGGGCTGAAGAATCAGCTGTGATCAACAAGATACCAGAACTACTAAAGCAAAAACTTTGCAATACTGGGACTATTGATGTGAGTTAGCTGGAGCTAAGAAATTAGCAGTGATTAAGAAAAGACCAGCATCAATGAGTTGACATCTTCTGGGAAGTGTTTTTTTTTTGTTTTTAGAGTACAGAGCTGTATTCCAGAGATAGCCAACGTTGTACCTTGTGCTGTGGCTGGACTTGGTAATGTGTAAGGGTCACTGAAGTGGTACTGGATTTGAAGGCATGAAGGGGTCACGCAGAGCAGCTGAGGCTCGGCACTGTAAGAGGCCATGGAAGGCCATTGGTGAAGGTGCAGCCTCAGTTGCACTTAATGGCCAAGGACTGAAGGGATCATGCAGTGTTTTGGAGATGCCAGTAGCATGACATGACCACCAAGAGCAGAAGCAGTGGAGTACAGGCATCTGGAGCCTAGAGGACTATGCGTGTGCTACAAAGGGCATGGCTGGAGAAAGTGACCCAAGCCCTTGGAGGAGCCCAGAAGATCGTGAGTTGGACCCCAGACATTGCATGGTTGGAGAACTGTGCCCTGATATTTTTCCCTCTTGAAGGAAGTTTTTTTTAGTGAAGCTCACAGTTAAGAGACTTTTAATTGTAAAGACTTGGTATTGTATCTTAAGAGAGATTGAAATTTTAAGAATTTGTAAAGACTGTGGGACTTTTAAAGTTATTTAGATTTGGGGGATGAATAAGAAACAAAGGGTTGAGGTTTTCCAGTGATGTGTTTGTCTATCAAGTTGACAAGGGGTCAATTGTACTGGCTAATTTTGTGTCAACTTGACACAGCTGGAATTATCACAGAGAAAGGAGCTTCAGTTAAGGAAAGGCCTCCATGAGATCCAACTGTAAGGCATTTTCTCAATTAGTGATCAAGGGGGAAAGGACCCTTGTGGGTGGGACCATCTCTGGACTGGTAGTCTTGGTTCTATAAGAGAGGAGGCTGAGTAAGCCAGGGGAAGCAAGCCAGCGAGGAACATCCCTCCATGGCCTCTGCATCAGCTCCTGCTCCCAGACCTGCTTGAGTTCCAGTCCTGACTTCTTTCAGTGATGAACAGCAATGTGGAAATGGAAGCTGAATAAACCCTCTCCTCCCCAACTTTCTTATTGGTCATGATGTTTTGTCCAGGAATAGAAACCCTAAGACAGTATATGAGCAAGCTGGGCTATGCCAGTGACCAGAATATCAGGTTATCCACCTCCCAAAGGACCTGGATACGAAACTGATAAACATATATACTTTGCCTGTAGCCTGTTTGCCCAGGTCTGTCAGCACTGCAATTGTCACCTGGCTGAGTGACACCCTTGGAAATTCATCACCATGTCACATTTGGCAGCTGTACCAGGAGCATCCTTTATTTATGTATGAGCTGAGCACTGGGGAGCATCAAGCCTCTGTCTTCAGATCTACAGGGCTGCTGATCTTAAGAGAGCAGCATATTTATTCACAACTATCGTGAACTGCATGAGACCTTTCTACACTTGTGAGTAAATAGACTCCGATTATTCATCTTCTCTGTGTAGGTACCATTCACTGTCTTCCCTAGAGGTTCTGGGTAGTTCCAAAGGTGAGGAGGTGCCAACTGGCCAAGGGGGCCACATACATTACCAGGTGATTTCCTTGCCCTCTTTCACCTAAAGGACTTCCAGCTGAAGTATAGACTGGGCACCAAAGTGCTAGAAAAAAACAAGCACCTTCCCACACACACCCTAGGGAGACAGGCCTCTAGCAAGAAGCACCAGGAGTTTAACAGAGAGGAAATTTAGTATGTGCCCTTGACATATATTGACCACAGTCCCAGAAGGAGACAGCCAGGTTTGACTTTCCTGTCAGCCTTGAATGTTCATTGCTTCATGTTCTCAACCAAGAAAATGGACAAAATTTGTTTCCTCATGATTCTCTCTAGCTTAGTAAGGATTTCATGATACCCCTGTGCTTAGGAAGAATGGAGCCAAATTGGAGCGTCACCTATGAAAACCTGAAAAGAACACTCTGTCATCAGGAAATGCTTCAGAATTCCTTCATCCTACATTTTTCTTCATTTCATCTTTCCAGGGAGATTTCTGAGCATTAACCCAACAAAATACAGTCTTTTATAAAGGCAAATTCAGGCTACTAGAATAACTCGAATGAAGTATTTGAAGAAGTTGCTCTGACCCTTCCATTCCTGGAGAAAGGTCACACAGTTACCAAGGACTCCTCAGGATTTAGTTGCCTTCTATTTTTACCTCAGGAAAAGCTTAGAGCCCCACTTTCACTAGGTCCTTTAAATCACTGCAGAAAGAACCAGGCACTTTTAGCACAAGGAAGTCTTCAAATTAGAGAAATTTTAGCAGTTCTAATCTGTGGTTAAAAATCTGAACCTTGGGCTGGCAAGGCGGCCCATCTGATGGGGATACCTGCAGGCAAGTGTGATGACTTGGGTTCCATTCCACATAGTGAAAGGAGTGAAATGGCTTTTATAAGTTGCCCTGGCTAACACACAGATGCTATTGCATGTGCATGTGAACACAAGTGCACATACTAAATACATATAAAAATTAAAGCACGGAACTTAGCTCTTGTCTAAAACACAGACAAATCTAATCCCAGTGCTCTGATGAAGATAGGCAAGTAGCTCCATGTGCCCCTGAATGTGCCCCCGAATGTGCCCCCAAATGTGTGGTAAGCCCACAGCCAGGCCCAATGCCTGTCAACATTTCAAGGAGCAGAGAAATGTAGGGTAGAGTAGAGACCTGCAAATTCTGTCTCTTGATCTCCAAAGCCTGAGATTTACAGCCTATAATTTAGCCCTAGCTTTCCTTGTGGGAGGACTGTTGACTGTGATGCTATTTTTTTTCTTTTCTTTTTTCTTTTTCTTTCTTTTTTTTTTTTTTTTTTTTTTGTTATCTGGACCTTTTCTCTGCTGTTTCTGAGTGTCAGTTGGAGGCAGTCTGTGAATGATGCTGGGGGATGGTGATGATGCACTGCAGGCTGGCAGGGTTCTGTCGGCAGATGGCCTTAGCTTCTACCCTCTACTCTTCGATTCGTCACTTTGGATCTTTTCTCTGCCACGAGGTTGCTGTAACCATGCAACCTTGCAAATACACGAATGTAATTAGTACCCATGGCCACCCTGCCAGGGCCGTAGGTAAGCCTGTCCTTCCTCAGTCACGCATCCCACACTCAGTTAGCTTTCCCATGGTGTGTGGGTGTGTGGGTGTGTGGGTGTGTGGGTGTGTGGGTGTGTGGAAGTGTGGATGTGTGGATGTGTGGATGTGTGGATGTGGGTTGTGTTTATGTATGGGGGTCAGCACATATGTCACAGCATGTATGTAGAGGTTAGAGATCAACTTTGTGTAGTTGGTTTTCTCCTTCACTTTACCAGTTTTTTTTTTTATTCCTTTTCCAGAATCTATGCACAAGAAGTACCTCTAGTAGCTGAGCCACGTCCCCAGCATCTTCAATAAGCTGTTACTACAGAGCATTACTATAAACACCTATGGTCAGTGGTGGTCACATTCACTTGTCATAAAGGACACAATCTTCAAATATCATAACACCATCTTACAACCATACAAAAACCAGGCAAAATAAAGATAATATATGGTGAAGATGACTCATTAGTAATACTACATTGAGGAACCCCTTGCAAGTATAATTAACTTAATGACATCTTATAAAATGTTTATATAGTACAAGTTTGAGTATTTTTGTAACTGTAGCAGAAAAAAATTAAACTAATGACTTAAAAACTCAGTGCTATGATACCCTTGCAGTAGGAATTAACATTACTTAAAGAAGTTAGAAATATCTGCAAAGTTAAGGTTATATGATTTAGTCCAAGGAGATCATTTTATAAAAATAATCTTTCATTCCATCTTAGACGTTCCACTGTACCTGAGGATGAAGTGGAAATGGTATGTAAAATCAACAAAGCTCTCCCTGGAGGCAGAATGCCCTAACCCTGCTGCACCCTTCATATGCCTGACCTCAGTCTTTGTCCAAGGTTCACTCACCTAAAAATGAAGGAGCTGTGTCAGGTTTGAAGAGTTGAACATTAGAAAAAAGGAAAAAATTAAGAGGATAAACTGTAAAGATCAGGCAACACTTGGCTGTAGGAGATACATGCCTGGCAGTAATTTCTATAAAACTAGAAGTTTCAGTCTTGGCTTTAATTGGTAGCGGTAGCCACAATGGGAGCACCCTCCATCCTGAGCCAAGTGTGTGTGTTAGAGAGAGGGACCTTGCAATAAATTGTCTCACTGGGTTCTGGCTACCATCAAAGTCAGATCTTCATGCTTATTTGTAAGTTACTTCTACAGTGATAAACATCTCTGAAAAAAAAATAGACGAAATATAAACTGGAAAAGAACGTATAGTTATTTTGTCAATTGTCTCCTAAGCCTCTGTGGGGTTTTCTTACTAGACATAGAGAATTTTAATAGAGCTACAGGCCCAGTCCTACCATTGATGTGTTTCAAGTTCACTGAAAAGGAATAACTTACATGTGGGAGGTTCTAAAGCAGTGTTTCTCAACCTTCCTAATGCTGTGACAGTTCCTTATACAGTGGTGACTCCCAACAATAAAATTACTTTCATTGCCACTTAATTTTGCTACTGTTGTGAATCATAACATAAATACTTGTATTTTCTGATGGCCTTAGGTTAATCCTGTGAATAGCTTGTTTGACACCCCCATAGGAGTTGAGATCCACAGGTTGAGAATCACTATTATAGAGTATGGCAGTTAGCACTTGGATGACATTAAATACAATGGTTTAAAGTACATAGCAAAGTGGATGCTCACAGTCATCTATTGGATGGAACACAGGGCCCATAATGGAGGAGCTAGAGAAAGTACCAAAGGAGCTGAAGGAGTCTGCAACCCTATAGGTGGAACAACAATATGAACTGACCAGTACCCCCAGAGCTCGTGTCTGTAGTTGCATATGTAGCAGAAGATGGCCTAGTTGGCCATCATTGGGAAGAGAGGCCTCTTGGTCTTGCAAACTTTATATGCCCCAGTATAGGAAAACACGAGGGCCAAGAAGTGGGAGTGGGTGGGTAGGGGAGCAGGGAGGGACGAGGGGGGAGAGGATATAGGGAACTTTTAGGATAGCATTTGAAATGTAAATAAAGAAAATAAAGTACATAGCAAAGGAATTTAAAGACATAACGAGGCTGGGAATGGTAGGAGAGTTAGAGATAGAAAACAGGCAACTGTTTACAGTACAAGAGTAGCATTTGCTACTAAGTACTCTGGACGTGTCTATAAAGATTTGATATAAGAAATAGAGATTTGAGAAGCCAGCCTGGGAAAAGGCTATGGTTAGTCAATGCAAGGATCCAGGAAATGATAGTGACAATTGCAGTGGCACGCCACTCGCGAAAGGACACGTGTCTGGATCTCTAGGAAAGCAGCTCTAGAAGAACTTCATAAGTCTAGGTACGTGATCTATGAAGGGAACGTTTGCTTTTTATATCCCCTGGAGAGGGGTAAGGAGAAGGAGGAGGAGGAGATGGAGATCAAATACGGTATTAGTGAAGATGCCTTGGACTAGTCAAGTGTCTAGTTCAGTCAGGGTAATGAAACTCAGGAAAATAGTTTAGAAGATCTGAAATCAGGGATCCTCAGAACCTAGGTAACTGGAGATCAGACAATATTGAGCACAAAGCTATTCTGATGGCTAATCCTAATGACCAAATGTGGGACATTAGCTTCATGGGCTTGAGTTTCTATTCTCTCTCTCTCTCTCTCTCTCTCTCTCTCTCTCTCTCTCTCTCTCTCTCTCTCTCTCTCTCTCTCTCAAGACTAAAATAATTTAGACTTCATGGGGTAAACAGAATAATACTTCTCACATAGTTACCTATAACCTGGTCTTTAGAACATGTAAATATATTGAAATATATGGCAAGGGGGAAATAGTTGCAGATATAACTGAAGATGAAAATTACTGACCATAAAATAGAAACTATTTTGGATTCTAGATAGTCCCAAAGTAATCTCAGAGGTACTTAAAAATGGAAGATAAAAACAGCAGAGAAAATACCACGACACAGCTCAGATCAACCAGGAAGGCTTTGAAGATAGAGGGAGAGGCTACATGCCAACAAATTGAGTACCCTCTAGAAGATAGAAAAGAGGAAATAGAATCTCCTTTTGAGCTCCCAACAAGAACTGCAGACATCTCACATTTATTCCAATGACTTTCAGGTAGGGCCTCTGACTTGGAGAGCTCATTGAAAGACTTTCCTGGGTAGAAAAAAATGAATCCTTTCTTTCATTCAGATAAAGCAAGATTCAAGAGCAAAGATAGATGGAAACAATCTCCACTTGGTAAAACGAGTAAGTTTATTTGGTTTATTCATGGGAACCTGGAATACTTACAGGAAGGTAGAACACTGAAAATCTCTAGCCCACCAATGTCCTACTTTATAAGTCTACAATAAAATTAATGGGAACCTAGTTTCAGAACATGACCAGTGTTAGCAGAGATAACTGCAGGTCCAGACAAAGACTGGCATGGATACAACCAGACTATGAAAATGATGGTCATGTGTACCTCATCCTTGTTCTTTACAATGATTGTTCTGCTCTTAGTAGATGCTGTCTAGAAATGGGGAGGATGGTTTGCTTAGATGGTACATGGGACAGTTACATGCATCTTGCTACAATGTGGAGTAACTCTGGTTGACAGTGGGAAGAGTAATCCCAGTACTGAAAGGTCTTTCTCTTCCACCATTTCCTTTCTAGGCCTTGTTTCTTTGTTTCCTTCTTGCCTGCTTGCTTACCTGCCTGACATCTTCCCTCCCTCCCTCTGTCCATCTGTCTTTCTTTCCCTATCTTCAGTTCTGTCTTCCAGACAAGTTTAGGGAGTCACCTTCTAAGATAACACTCTGATCCTGACAAAATGTTTCAAACTGAAACAAGTCCATGTCAAAGTAGGTTCAAGTTATCTCACTAAGTCACCACGAGAGAGAAATCGTGGTAGATTCAAGCCCAGAACTCAGTGAGTGAGCTGGAGGACAGATACATATTTCTAGGCATAGATCTGACCCTAGGAAAGTCTTGGGCCTTATCTAGAGTCTCTGCATGGTCTTGTTGCAGAACAGTCAGTCACAGAACAGTTAGCCATAAACCTCACCCGGAACAATACCAGCACCAGAGGAGTTCAACTTGGAACTTCCAAGCTCATCCTTTCTATACTTCCCACCCACAGTCCTTCCAGTTAAATTGTCTCTCAATTAGATGTGACATAAAATTTCAAGGTTCTTGATTCCCTGTTTTATAGTCAGACAAATAATGGCCTTAACTGCTCATGAAAGTCCTATAAGAGTTTAAGAGGAAAGGTTGATAAAATGAGCAGTGTCCAGCTTCCCTGGATTGCCCTATCTGAATAAAGGGTCCCACAGGGTCGCAGCAGATGACCCCTGGTTTTAGCTTCATCTTTCTTTCCTTTTTATCTCTTTGTTTGTAGCTTCAAGGGGTCATAAGAGCAGAGAATATCATTTACCATTTTACATGATGTTGTTGGGTTGAAACTGTCTTATTGCTTCATAGGAAACATTTTTAGATATTGATATCTGTTTCTCAGAGAAGCTACACTCATTCCTAGAGGGTTTTGACAGGTCAGTTTTATAGAATCAACCCCATGGCATCTATACCTTCTCATTTTCAAAAGTCTAGCATTGCCCAGGATTTACAAAATGAGCCCATGCATCTCTATCTCCTTCTTGCTCCCTCCCAATCTCTAGCTCTGCTTCAAGTGTGCAGAAAACATTTCCTCTCTCTTGATCACTATAATCCCTCACTCCCCAGTTTATTTCATTTGTAAGTGGAATCTGGGCTGATTTTATTAGTCTGCATTATTAAGTGTCATGTGATTCCAGATGGTCTGCAGAGTCCGTCTGAGCTGAGAATGTGTATGTCGCTGGGCCTTTGCTAATCATTCACAGGGGACACATGTTCTGCTGGCTTTACTCTCAATAACTGGCCTGTGTTTTTCCAAATGGATTTACATTTTTATGTTTGGCTGATGATGTCTCCAGAGACATATTCCATGAATGTCTGGCTCTCTGTTGTTACATGTACAAGTCATAAAGCTATGTAATAAGACTCATAAAAACATGCAAATAGTCCTTTTCTACGGAGGGAAGAAACACGATCAGCCCTAAAATCAGGAGCTTGGAAAAGCTGAGTGCTATGCTGAGGACTCAGGAGGAGGAGGAGGAGCAAGCATCCTCTGGGATTACCAGTAATAAATAATTAAATCAGCAAACAAAGCAGCCACCTGACAAGTCTAGCATTTGGTGTGCCATGGAGACTCATTAGTGGTGGTCCTTTAGCATCTTGTGCCCAGCAAGAAAAGGATGCTCTTTCTCTTCTCTGTTGAGACATCTTCAAGCCCCACCATTGCCCACTTCTGAGAACCTGAGCATGAGACCCAGGTCTACACCTTCCTTAATTACACCTTCAAACCTCCAGTCTAAACTTTTCCATACCAACTACCAGATAAACGCAACACATCTTGCTTTTTGCCTCAGATTTATTTTATTATGTGTATGAGTGTTTTTTTCCCTGCATATATAAGTACTTCTTGTGAGTGTACTGGCCACAGAGACAGGAAGAGGGCTGGAGGGTTCCACAGGATTGGGTGCGGCTGTGAACTGCCAAGGACTTGGGAACCAGACCAGGTTCTTATTTCTGAGCCATCTTTCCAGCACTTCTCCCTGCAATACTCATCTCTATTTTTTCTTTTATTTTGAAATTATAATCACATCATTCATTTCCTTCTTTCTTTTCCTCCCTTCAAATGCTTTTATATTCTCCTCTCCTTGTTCTCTTTCAAATTCATGATATTTTTACATTAATTGTTCTCTCTCTCTCTCTCTCTCTCTCTCTCTCTCTCTCTCTCTCTCTCTCTCTCTCTCTCTCTCTCACATCTCCTCCCCCTCTCTCTCCAATATAAATTGCTCAGGCTGCATAATGTTACTTGTTTTTATGTTTTCACAGCTGAATACTTAGAATTGGATGACAAGTTGGTGTGCTTTTCCCTATGGAAAAGTACTTATCTTATTCTAACCCATACATTAGTTCCGTGTAGCTCTTTGTTTAGGGCTGAGGCCTCATGGGCTACCTCCTAACTACTTTGGCATGTTTATAGTTGTTGCCCTTGTTAAGCTCATGCTTAGGTAGTTATGCTGATAATGCTTTATGGGGGTAGCTTCTGACATTATTAGGAGGCATGATCTCCTGGCAACCTCCCTCATTTTGTACCTCCTACAACCTTTCCATCTTCTCTTCTTCACTGTTCCCTGAGTCTTACAAGTGAGAGTGTTTTGAGGTGTTCATTAGATCTTGGCTCTACAACTCTAGATTTTAATTAGTTGTGGATTTCTGTAATGGTCTCCATCAGTTGAAAAGAGAACTTTCCTTGATAAGGGGTGAGAAATATACTTATAAGAACAAAAATTTGAGTATAGTTAGGGATTATACGTGTTTAATAAAGTGTTGGTTATAGGGTCTCCTTCAAGAACACTGATTATCCCTGAGTAGTTGGCAGGGTTCCAGTATTAGGCATGATTTCTCTCTTGTTGAGCAAGTCTTAAATCTAATAGGAAGCTACTGGTTACCATCTAGGTATGCATGCCCCTACTGTATACTTAGGGTTACCGTACCATGCTGGTCATTGCTGTGGTTCATAGGTGTCACAGCTGGGTAGGACTGTTAGTGGCTACCCTCCTATGAAAGCTTGAATGGTTTCTTCTGGAATCATGATTGTCCTTGGGAAAGAGGTATCCAGTTTGGTTCTAGTTAAAAGGCTTTTGGGCCTTTTGTCTGAAGTGCATGGTGTCTTCAGCAATAGAGAGTTACTTTCTACCTCTGAAGCCAAACATTATATGGTTTTTTTGAGGATTTTTAGATGGTATTTGGCTCTTAAAGGGAACATTTGCAGATCAGATGAGAAATTTTCATTTAAATATTTTTATATTTATAAACAGACTTGTGTGTTAAAGTTTTTAAGTAGTTAATTACACATTCCTTATGACTTTTTTTTCCTGAGACAGGGTTTCTCTGTGTAGCCCTGGCTGTCCTGGAACTCACTCTGTAGACCAGGCTGACCTCGAACTCAGAAATCTGCCTGCCTCTGCCTCCCAAGTGCTGGGATTAAAGGCATGCACCATCACACCCGGCTCCTTATGACTTTTTAAAGTAACCTTACTGTTATTTTATCTTCTTCTCCCTTCTTCTGTATGTATCTTCCTCCCCAACTCCCTAATTAAAGCCACCCTTGCTTCTCTTGGCCAAGAGCACGAGTCTATAGAACAATAGGCATTCTATAATTATTTTTTAAAAGAGATAAAAGAATAAATAGAAAGGATGTTACATTTGTAGTTGCCCAAGAAACCTGCTTTTCTTCTATAATGGTAACTGAGGGGATTTCTGGGTTCCACAATAGCCAGAAGTGCAGACCACTCTCTCAATCTGTCTGTATTAACATTCCTTGGCCACACAATTGAGGTTGGAACAAAACCAAGAGGAAACATGGAGCAGCACATGGGAGGGCACAGATTTGATATTGCTCAGAGATCTGTCCATCCAAAGATGTCCTCTCCTGGGCTTCTATGATGCCATACTCCCTTGGAGTCTTTCTCTTCTGTCCTCTGCCATCTCCTTCTAAGTGCTGGTCTACCTAACTCTGTCCTATAAATGTTCAGTCTATGCTGAGACCTATTCTTGGAGATCTCTTTTACTCTTTAGGTCTCAGACCAAAATATCCAACTACATCTGGTTTTGCCACATACCTCAGTTCATGTAAACATAAACTTTTCTCCCAGATAAAGTTAAGTAAAAACAAAAACATTCAGTCCTTCACCAGATGCCCCATCATAGGCATGGATTGCCATCTTGACCTTTTGTCAGATAACTGAGTTGCCATCCTTGACCACACCATCATCCCCTTGATGGATCAGTCACCAAGTCCTTTTCTGGAAACCTCACGAAAGTCTCTCTCACTCTGGCCATTCTCTCTCTTTCCTCCCTGCCTTTATTCGGTTCATCATTTCTCCCCTTTACTTGGACAACTGTCACAGATTCCCACCCTGTCTCTTATAATTGCTTTAAGTACAAAGCAATTTCCAATCAAAGTCAGTGATTTCTAAAGTAAAAGTCTAAACGTGTTTGGTTTAGACCTGACCCACCACTATCTCCATATTTTTGCATCCAGCATAACAGCTTAGTGTAGACTTTCCTTGTAACTACTTCTTATCAGACAGTTGTACTGGGCTTTCTCTAGCCTTGTCTCTGGCTTCCCTGGGCTTAACTATATATTCCTGTTCATGCATGCCCATCCCTATATTATCATTCATATATCATACATACACTGCATTCTACACAAAATTTCCCATTTCTCCCTGAAATTGGGCAGTTATTCCTTCTCTCTGCTTTAGGAACAAGGAGCCACCTGACCTTATCGTTGTTGTACTCTGGGGCTGCTCAGCTCTTTAATCTCTGGGTGTGATCTGTTTCCACCTTCTTTTCTGAAAATTATTAAAAGCCCATGTTGCTCTGAGCTCTCACCACAGGCTTCATCCCTTCGCCCAGAAATCTACAATATTAAGCTCATCGAGATAAAAATGTCAAGTAAAGCTGACCATAGATAAATGGGCAAACCAAAATGGCACCTGCACTTTAAAGGTTATCTAGATCTGGAAGATACAAGCAGGGGTTTGATTTCACATGGACTTGATAACTTGTGGGTGAGACTTTGAAATGGAAACAGATGTTAAGTTCAATGCCTGAGGCTTGCTACGTGATCCTCAATACTATTACAGTGTGGGCAGAGACTATGCCTATTGGTGAGATCCCAATGAGAAGGCTACAAAAAAAAGGTGAGCTTGTAATTCCAAATGCTACCGATAATTGGCAAAAGCTTAACTGTAAGTTATTGTAAAGACCATGTTTACAACCTTTTGCTTCAACATGTGCCTGCTCCTTGATTGGCTAAACATTTTGGAACAATTTCCAGGTGATGGTTGAGCAGATGTAACACTGCTCTCCAAATTGTATCCTAAGCTGCATATTATGTGTCTGGGATAAACATTATGGGGATGGTAGACCTGAATGAGGAAGAGACATCACTCAGAAGATAAGCACTGTGTTACTTAGAGCACACCCTGTAGGACCCCACATATCTTTTATCTTTTCTGAAACTTGCTTTCCTTTTCTATAAGCTTGCAATGGCCACACTGCCATCATACTGGGGATACAATTCCAACTTATATATTCAAGAACACATATTCAGTCCACAGAAGAGGGGATGCTACACTTGATTCTAAACTGTCTCACCTAGTTCATATTTTGACATTTGCTCCTCAGAAAATAGAACTGAATTAGAAGTCTGTAGAATCTTCCAGATGTAGAAACTAGCTGAAAGAGAGGTCACTGGAGGTGGCCCCTTGAGGGTATATTATTCCTAGATCTTTCTTGTTGTCAGCTCTAATCCTACTTGGCCATGAAGTAAAGTTCTCTCAGATTCCCACTAACATTGAGATCCTTGACAATCAGAAAGTGGCAGACAAAAAAATATCCTTCTGTCTATTTCTTTCCTGTATGTTTCATAGAGATTAATAAAGTGACAGGTCACATAAACATTACTTTTATTATTGAGCAGTTTGTTAAAACAAAACAAAACAAACAAACAAAAAACACGTGTGCCTGTGTAAACAATGACATCACTCATGGGGACATGAAATCTTTATGAAAGGTAACTAGACACTTAAGCAAGGGAGAAGAGCTTGAGACAAATTGCATGATAAGCCCATTGCAGTGCACATCTGCCACCTCAGGTTCTTCTCCTCACATGTCATTCTCTACATCAAACTCATCAAGTCTATTGATAAGTATGTTTCTTGTAAAACTAAAGGAAATCTTTCTATTGCCCCTATGTTTTACCCCAAAGCAATAAGAGATAGCTTATTCTGAGCTAAATGTGTGTGCTTATGTCCCAGAATCATGAATTCAGGTGGCCCAATAACATGTCCTTGCATGGAAGTATTACTCGAACTTTATATCAACAGAACAAAAGAATGTCATAAATCAAGTATTTTTTAAAAGAATCAGTGAGGACAGTTGTTGGAGGGATTGCTCAGATTACAATGTCTTATAGGTATGTGTGAGAGGTTGTCTTAATTTTTAATTGACATGGGGGTGTCCATTCCACCAAGAGTGGAGTCATTTCCTAGGCAGGTAGTTCAGAGCTATGTAAGAAAAGTTAAATAAATGGGTTTTCAACCAAATCACCAAACTGTTCTTCTGTGGCTTCTGCTGGAATCCCAACAGTGACTTTCCTTAATGATGAACAGTAACCTGTAAGCCAAGTAAACTGATTCCTCTGTAAGATTCTTTTTGTAAGAGTTTTATCACAGAAACAGAGCAAAGTAGAACACAACAACTTCTCTCAGCTTCCTAGTTGTATCCTATATAGGGAATGCTTGCAAATGTTTAATAACCAGCTTCCTACGCAACAAAAAAAATATCACCTTGACTAGTAGTTGTTAGAAGATTCAAAGGTAAAATACCTCTAGCATGTACAGTTTCAAATATCACATCTGTGTCACTGGAAAACGTTGTCCAAAGCTGGCTTTTATAAACCAGTGAGAGTTGATTGCAACATTCTAGAGTATTTCGGTAAAGCTACCTATGTCCCAGAGATTCATAGATATAAGGCATGTAGTCCAAATTGTTCTCCCTTTTCTCTACTCACCCTTCAGTATCAGACAAAAAAAAAAAAAATACCCATGCCAGTGGATATGTAAAATTATCCCACCGTGACTAAAGGTTCTTAGTAAGACAAATCATATCCCACCCTCACCTCATCATTCATTCCTCAGCATGAATTTTCTCACAAGTTTCCTTCTTTTACCCACAGATGGATCTCTAGAACGCTCAAATCACCATACTTTCAAATGAGGTCTACATGTTTGCTCCTGGCTCTAAACACACCGAGAGAGAGAGAGAGAGAGAGAGAGAGAGAGAGAGAGAGAGAGAGAGAGAGAGAGAGAGAGAGAGAGAGAGTTACCTCCCACAGCACTTTATACTAAGGCGGTTCTGATAAGACATCAGGTATGTGGTCTTATGACTATGTATCCTTTTCTCATGGTATAAAATGAATTCATTCAGGATAGACATCTTGTGTGCATCCTTTGTAGATCCTCAGAATGCAGGAATTAAGGCCAATTTAGAAGATGGCCTAGTCGGCCATCAGTGGAAAGAGAGGCCCATTGGTCATGCAAACTTTATATGCCTCAGTATAGGGGAACGCCAGGGCCAAGAACTGGGAGTTGGTGGGTAGGAGAGTAGGGTGGGAGGGTATGGGGGACTTTTGGGATAGCACTGGAAATGTAAATGAAGAAAATACCTAATTAAAAAATTTTTTTAAAAAAGATGCTGATAGATGCAAGAAATTGCTCACGGGATAACTGATACCTCTCTTGTCTCTCACAGCCTCACTTAATTTCTGCATTAGCAAACCAAGACTAAAGAAAGAAAGCAGAAGCGTCCCTTTCTCTCTCCTAGTTACTTGAAGTACAGCCCAAGGCTTCTCTAAATTGTTCTGGAGTCAATCACAATTCTGCGACAGGTGTTGCAAAACCAGAAATGATCATGTCCCCTTTGCTAGCTATCAGTTTGGAGGAGGAAACACTTTGTATACATAAAGTATACACATGAACCATTAATACAGGACTGAGACTCAAGCAGCTAAAGGAAAATTAAATAGAGAGAGACTTTAAGGAACTGGGTAGTGCCTATGAAGAAAATGATTTGCATTTAAGTAGGAGTCCTATGTTCCCTCCAGTCAGAATTTCCTGCGAATCTGAAATTATCCACAGTGTCTAGAGAGTGGCTATCCAGCTAGGATTTTATGCAAAACTCTTCCTCATTGGGAAACATAGTTTCAACAGCTGACTTTTCTCCAAAAGAGTGCAGGTTTATAAATGGCCTTGAGCTGGCCAGAATGTCTTTGCCCATGACTTGACACTGTGTAACAAACACTTGCAAACCCAGAGCAAGCTAGACAGAGAAGGCACGGGGGATCTCTGGCCATAATCTTATAGCATTAAAGGTGAAGAGAGATGGTTTACCCTGTGGGCTTTACCTTCTGATCGCTGTGTCTTAAGTTGCATTATTTTCTCAGAGAAGATATGAACAAATGCCAATCAGCCTAGAAAGGGCACCAGCATCAAACCAATAAAAGAATACCACCTAAGTGCAATGTGGTTAACCAATGAATTGAACTGGATTACTTACATCAGTGTAGGTGACCCCAAGACAGCTGTATCACCTCAAGGTCCCATGCTGGCATAACTAATGACCTCATGAAAGCTGCACTACTTGAGTTGAGTCTTTAACAAAACGCCCACCTCCCATGCACTCTTTTTTTTTATGTTTTATGTATTCTTTTTTTTTTAATTAGGTAATTTCCTCAATTACATTTCCAACGCTATTCAAAAAGTCCCCAATACACTCCCCCCCCAGTCCCCCACCCACCCACCCCCACCCCTTGGCCCTGGCATTCCCCTGTACTGGGGCATATAAAGTTGGCAAGTCCAATGGGCCTCTCTTTCCAGTGATGGCCTACTAGGCCATCTTTTGATACAAATGCAGCTAGAGTCAAGAGCTCCGGGGTACTGGTTAGTTCATAATAATGATCTACCTATGGGGTTGCAGTTCCCTTTAGCTCCTTGGGTACTTTCTCTAGCTTCTCCATTGGGGGCCCTGTGATCCATCCAATAGCTGACTGTGAGCATCCACTTCTGTGTTTGCTAGGCCCCGGCATTGTCTCACAAGAGACAACTATATCTGGGTCCTTTCAGCAAGATCTTGCTAGTGTATGCAATGGTGTCAGCGTTTGGAAGCTGATTATGGGATGGATCCCTGGATATGGACATGCAGCTTCAGAACTGGCAGAAAGGATTCATAAAATCCAAGGTCATAACCTGGTGAATATCCATCTTTTTTTCTTTCAGGAAGAATTAATACCCATTAACATCACTATATGCAAAGCTGTCACTATACATTGTACTTACTGTATTGCAGTGATAAAGCTGCCAACATGATGGCAATGCAATAGCCATATTATGCCAGGAAGAAATGATATTTCATAATGCTTTTCCTTTGTAGACTTTAGGAACGACCTTAGGTCATAAGGAGTCTACTCCTAATTCCCATTATAGGTACCATTTAACCCATTTACTGAGCACCCATTATGAGCTAAATAAAGTCCCTGAACTATACTGAGGTAAGAGGAAGCAATAAGTTGTACGGCCAAGCTCACATAATTAAGTACAAGATTGGAACTAAGCTATCCCAAGGCTTAGGGAACAAGATGGGAGAGGGGCCAGAAAGGACACAAGAGCCAGAAGATGGAGAGGAGCATCATTACACACTGTTTTCTGGATATTATGTGGCATTGTATTTATGAAGTCACAAGACTGCAGTTACCTGCCCAAGATCAAGGCCATCAATATTCTGGCCTAAATGGGAGAGGGCTATATGAAGTATCACCTCTAACTGAAGAGCTGTTATTGACAATTGATGGCTATTTGGGTAATCACTTTTCTTCAGTGATTTGCCAATGGTAAGTTGCCCATGATCAACCAAATAACCTCATACTAAGGCACACATAAATACCCTAATTAAACTCAGTAGATTATCTTTAAAAATACATGAAAACAAGAAGAGGGTGTGTTGGGAAAAGAAAGGGATCAAGATGTGTGGTTAGAGGATAACATGGGGGAATTCAGAGAAAATGTGATCCAAACACATTATATGCATGTGTGAAATTGTCAAAGAATAAAAATAAAATAGATACAGCAAAAGAAATACTCCACAGACCAGAATTCCCAGTTCATTCTCTGCAAACAGTCCAGGGAGTTCACCTCTGTGGGATGTTAACATTTATCAGTTTGAATCTTTGCTCATGCCAATCTATGTCATTTTGGATCTTCTCGTAGCCCAAATGCTCGCAAAAAAATATACTAAAGGTATTTGCCACTTCTAGGCTTTTGAGGAAACAAAGATGGAATTTACATTATCTTCCTTTACAATGAAAGAAAACCTTATACTCAGTAATTGTATTCATTAAATGAGTACATACCTCACATCTACCACTACCCATATTGTCCCATGCCTTTGGAAAGGAATTTCTGTCTCACTATTGTTTATACTCTAGTAAAATTGGGTGCAAATAAGCAAACAACTTGAAGGCAGCCCATATGAGCTATTGTGAAACACTGTGGTTTTATTTCAGCCACCTGCCAATCTCATGTAATCATCCAGCTCTCTTGTATAAAATACAAACCTCACTGCCCCTCTGCTCATTGCATTGGCCATGGGATATGCTGTCGGAAGCAACTTGGTGAGCTCTGTTCAGATACCTCTAGTCAAGTGGAGCCAGTACTCTCTCCTTAGCCACAGAATAGATTTTCAGGGCAAACCTGTAAAAAACAGAGTTCGAGATTTTTAGGAAAGTGCTTATTTTGATGGAGATTTAAGCATGGAGGAGGAGGAGGAGGAGGAGGAGGAGGAGGAGGAGGAGGAGGAGGAGGAGGAGGAGAGAGAGAGAGAGAGAGAGAGAGAGAGAGAGAGAGAAGAGTAGTTGTCATATTTCATAACTCCTGTGCATTATATAACCCAGACATGGACTACATGTATTCCAACAGCTAATTTCTGAAGAATTAAATCTCATTATAACACAGAAACTCCTATTCATTTACACATCATGTCATCTCTGGCATATTCCACACCCTAATAATAAAGTCAAAAGGTCTCAGTAAAATCCACCAGGAAATCTGAAGCTGGGATGAATGTTCTGCAGGACTGTGCCCAGTGAAGTACATGCAGAGACCAGTGCTTTCAGAACAGGCAACCTTAACAAAGAGATTCTCCACCACGGAGGCTAAGTCTCAGAGAAGGCTGAGAGTAGAGGGACACAAACCGTGGTTAGATGGTTAGATGCTGTCATGGAAAATATATGGAAAGGATCTGTAACCCTGGTTAAAAGCCCAAGGCTGTGGAGGTCATAGGCCCTTGTTATTTTCTAAATGGCATGCTGTTAAATTGCCATCTAAATATTTAACTTTATATCTGTAGATCCTAGATACTTTGAATCCTGGTCAGGGGAACTTCATTTTGCAGTGATTAGCAGTCTGTGGATGGATACAATATGTTGAGCATAGGAGACTTCGTATTCAGTCCTAATGAGACATATGCATTAACCCTATCACTACTGTGACTTGAGTAACATTAAGGAAGAAAAGGCAGAAAGAGTGTAAGAGCTGGGGATAGGGAAGAATGCTGCACACATGCTGCCTTCCAGACATGAGATGGTGTTGCTGTTAAGACCATACAGCAATTGTGGTTACTGGCACAAGCCCTGCACTGAAGCAAGCTAGACAAAATTCTGCCATAGATGGAAGTTCATCTCCAGGCTCCATCCTTTACTGAGGATCTATTGGCAGCTATTTGCTAGGGTGGAGACATAGAACCTTTCTTTGGTAGGAGTGTGTGACCATTGGTAGTTCCTACACTGAAGGGCATGGCCCCTCACTGTACACATGTAGGAACAGCACTAAGTGGACATAGTGGGTTATGCCCCTGAAAAAAACAAACAAAACAAAACAAAACAAAACACCCAGGAATTTAGGAAGAGGCATATTGCAGGGATAAGGGGGACTTCTGATGGAAAGATGGGGGTTAGGTATGATCATATTTCATTATATACATATATGAAATCCCCCAAAGGATAGCTAATTTTAAAAAGCAGTACCATTTGTTTTTCTTATTTATTCTCCTGGATGTTGTTCTGTAACAATTTGTATAAATGCTCAATTTTGAATATGTGACAATTTTAACCTACATGTAAAATTCCACAGGTATAAAATTGTACACTGTTTTTATTAATAACATTTAATGCTATTAATAAAAATATTTTTTAAAAATATAAGAAGAAAAGTTGTTCTGAAATTAGTACCACCAACACTCACAGGAGGCTAAATTTCTAAACAGACAAACAGTGGGACAGACTGTACCCGTTCTCAAACGTGGACTGAGCCAAGCGTCTCTATCCTTACTCTGTATCCTCAGTTCCCCTTTCCTCCACAGGCACCTCTACTATGGCCTAGATCCCCTTAATTGATCTGATCTCAGCCTGTAGTCCCCATGCTTTTCTCAGTCCACAGCTACCATCCATGCTTGTCCATCTACTATTAAAATTAGGCAAATGAGTACTATGGAAGACCCAATCTAAAACCTATTTTTCCTATCCATATTATGTTCCAGCATCCATCCCTGAGATATCAATGTCTATTACCCCCCGCATGACTATAAATCTTCTCTTACCTGCTAATCTATTCACACTTGAAGTTCAAGAGCCTGGTGGCAATGAAACTCAATGTTTAATTCTGTCAGTCTTACTGATGTAAGCCTTTACCTTCTAGAAACCAGGACCTAATTATCTAAAACTACCAAGAACTTGGTTGTAAAAACAGAAAGCACAACCCCCCAAGTATTTTATAGGGTTTGATGAAATCCACCAATCCTTTTAACAAATGTTGGTTTCCAGACCCATGTATCTACTTACCTGGATGCTGCTCACAAGAATTACTGTGGTCTTACTTCATTAACATAGTTTTGAACATTTTTCTTCTGATCACTAAGCACTGATGCCCAGTCTTTATCATATGGGGAATTTGATCACCTTATCATTATTAGTTTGTGAAATACTTCATCTGTTAGCCTTTATCTTCAGAGTGAGCTACTGATGAGTTCTGGGAGATGTTGATATTTTCTCTGGTACAATTCTTATTGCTTTGAGAAGGATATCATCTTCTGGGTCTACCCACAAAGCATAGCCAGTTAGGGAGTTTTCCAAATTACATGGTGCTTCATATTCTAACATGCTTCTCTTTATGAGCCTTCTTATTCCTCAGATGGGGTAGAAATTCATATGTCTGGCATCATAATATAAGTCATAGCTTTTTCCACGTTTCTTAGAGCCACCCTAGGATGTTAAATCAAGTCCTAGAGACCTTGCAGGATTGTTTAGTATTAATCACAATGAGTCTTCTGACCACCTTCATAAGTTCTTCATGTTTAGCATCTTTCCTTATGTGTGTTATTCTTCTGATCTTTAAGGGCCTATATTCCTCATAAATGTTGACATGATTTCTATAATCTCTGGAAGGTGTATTATTACTTTTGATTGCCTACATGATTAGAATCAATGATGACTGGGGCATTAGTGTCCTCTTGGTATGAGTGTGAGGACATTTCTAAGGACAATTTACTGAGGGTGGGAATAACCCTGCACTGAATATGTGATTCACCATTCCATAGACTAAGGTTCTATAATAAAGAAAAAGGGGTTGACTAGACTAGTATGTCAGAGAAGTACTTGCACTTTCGTTTCTGTGCCCCATAATCTTCTGAGCTGTGTAGAGTTCTATCATCAGGCTCACAGCATTATCAGTTCTGCCATGTCTTCCTTACCATCAGTGGATACTACTTTTTCAAACCATTAGCCAAATGAATAAATCCTTCTTCCAAGAATATCTTTTATATCAGGTATTTGCTCTCTGCAAGAAGGTCTAGAGATCTAATAAAGCGTGGCTAGTACCTCTCTGTCCAATTTATCAAAATACTGTATGAAAACATTAGATGAAATGAGCCTCCAGGGAAGAAGCTGGTAACCTCAGACAGGAGGTCTTTTTCAGCTGAGGTGATACTGAGAGAGATCACAGTTGGAGAGCTGCAGCCATCAGTACTCCCAGCATTCCAGAGCAGTAGAGGAGAGATCATTCAACTCACACCTGAGAGAAGGCGCACATCCACAGCTTTTCTATGGGAAAAAAAATCTGCAATTAAACTATTAAAGCAGAAAATGAGTTTAGAATTTTTCCTCATGTTAAGTTGAAAAATCTGAGGCTGGGAAGCCAGATAGATTTCTTCCTATCTCACTGGTGGTTCATCCTTGAGTCTAGAAGCTAGACTGAGCCCTGAAGCAAGATCTTCTCTTTATAGCTTTTGCCCTTAGTTTGCCCTTATTTAATCCAAAGAGGTTAAGACATCATACATAGATAATGAAATGAAGACTCCAGTAACCCTAGTGCCATATAGTGAATTCCTGATACTCTGGGCAAGAAAAGATTAACTCACCCATTCCCCAGTTGTACTCACACTACAGCCAAGTCTGACAGTCCAGCCTGATATGCCTAATGTCAATGGCTGGCATTCAAGGTGCTGCCTCTTTGTTCATGATAGAAAATGAGGGCATCATCCTGAGTGAGGTAACCCAATCACAAAGGAACTCACACAATATGTACTCACTGATAAGTGGATATTAGCCAAGAAACTTAGAATACCCAAGATACAAGATAAAATTTGCTAAATGCATGAAACTCAAGAAGAACGAAGACCAAAGTGTGGACACTTTGCCCCTTCTTAGAATTGGGAACAAAACACCCATGGAAGGAGTTACAGAGACAAGGTTTGGAGCTGAGACGAAAGGATGGACCATCTAGAGACTGCCATATCCGGGGATCCATACCATAATCAGCCTCCAAACGCTGACACCATTGCATACACTAGCAAGATTTTGCTGAAAGGACCCAGATACAGCTGTCTCTTGTGAGACTATGCCAGGGCCTAGCAAACACAGAAGTGGATGCTCACAGTCAGCTATTGGATGGATCACAGGGCCCCCAATGGAGGAGCTGGAGAAAGTACCCAAGGAGCTAAAGGGATCTGCAATCCTATAGGTGGAACAACAATATGAACTAACCAGTACACACCCCCCCCCGAGCTCATGTCTCTAGCTGCATATGAATCAGAAGATGGCCTAATTGGCCATCAGTGGAAAGAGAGGCCCATTGGTCGTGCAAACTTTATATGCCTCCGTACAGGGGAACGACAGGACCAAGAAGTGGGAATGGGTGGGTGGGGGAGTGGGTGGGGGAGCATGTGGAGGACTTTTGGGATAGCATTGGAAATGTAAAGGAAATAAATACCTAATAAAAGAAAAAATGAAAAAAGAAAATCTTTCCCTTACATACATTCTATAAGATCACCACTAACTAAGACTTCCATACCAACAAAAATAACAAAAAGCCTACATACTCATGGAAACTGAGTAACTCTCTACTCAATAATAACTTAGTCAGGGAAGAAATAAATAAATTAAAGACTTTCTGGAATTTAATGGAAATCAGACCATAGCGTACCCAAACATATGAGGCACAATGAAAACAGTGCTAAGAGGAAATCTCATAGCACTTAGTGACTTCATAAAGAAATTGGAGAGATCCTACTCTAGCAATTTCGCAGCATACCTGAAAGCTCTAGAAGAAAAAGAAACAAGCACACAGAGGAGCAGACAGCAGGAAATGATCAAATCAGGGCAGAAATCAAACAATTAGAAACAAAGATAACAGTACAAATAAACAACAAAACCAAGAGTATTGTTTTGTTTTGTTTTGTCTTGTTTTTGAGAAAATCAACAAGATAGATAAGCCCTTAGTCAAACTAACTAAAGGGCAGAGAGACAGTATCAAAATCAAAAGGGAGAGATAACAACAGAAACTGAGGAAATTCAAAAAATTATCATATCTTACTACAAAAGCCTATACTCAACCAAAGTGGAAAATCTAGATGAAATGGATGATTTTCCAGATAGATACAATGTACCAAAGTTAAATCAAGATTAGGTAAACTACATAACCAGTCCCATAACGCCTAAGAAAATACAAGAAGTCATTAAATGTCTCCCAACCATCTGGGCAGTGGTGGTGCCTGCTTTTAATCCCAGCATTTGGGAGGCAAGAGGCAGATAGATTGCTGAGTTTGAGGTCAGCCTGGTCTGCAGAGTGAGTTCCAGGACAGCCAGGGCTACACCTTGTCTCAAAAACCAAAAGAAAAAAAAAAGAGTCTCCCAACCAAAAAATACCCAAGGACAAATAATTTTAGTGGAGAGTCCTACCAAACCTTCAAAGAAGACCTAATACTAATATTCTTCAAGGTATTACACAAAATAGAAACAGAATGAACACTACCTAGTTCATTCTATGAAGCCACAGTTATTCTGACACCTAAACCACACAAAGACACAACAAAGAAAAAGAACTTCAGACAAATTTTGTTTATGATAATCCATGCAAAAATACTCAAGAAAATTCTCACAAACTGAATCCAAGAAAACATCAAAGAAATCATTTGCCACAATTAAGTAGCCTTCGTCCCAGGGTTGCAAGGATGGATCAATATATGGAAATTCATCAAAGTAATCTACTAAATAAACAAACTCAAAGAAAAAAATCACATTTTCATCTCATTAGATGATGAAAAAAAGCCTTGGACAAAATACAACACCCCTTCATGTTAAAATTCTTGTAGAAATCATGAATTCAAGGCACATTCTGAGACATAATAAAATACAACATATAGCAGACCAACAGCCAACATCAAATAAAATGGAGAGTAACTTGAAGCAATAGCACTAAAATCAGTGACAAGACAAAACTGCCCCCTCTCTCAATATTTATTCAATATAGTACTCGAAGTTCTACTAGAGCAATTAGAGAACAAAAGGAGGTCAAAGGGATATAAAATGCAAAAGAAGAAATCAGAATATCACTATTTGCAGGATGATATGATAAGAGACCCCCAAAAATTCTACCAGAGAACTCTAACAGCTGATAAACAACTTCAGCAAAGTGGCTGGATATAAAATTAACTCAAACAAATCAGTAGTCTTCCTTTATACAAAAGATAAATGGGATGAGAAAGAAATGATGAAAACAATACACTTCACAAAAGTCACAAATAATATAAAATACCTTAGTGTAACTCTAACCAAGCACGTGCCAAGAACCAATCTGTATAACAAGGACTTCAAGTTTCTGAAGAAAGAAATCAAAGACGACACCAGAAGATGGAAAGATCTCCCATGCTCATGGATAGGTAGAATTAAATGTTAAGAATGATCATCTTACCAAAAGCAATCTACAGATTCAATGTAATCCACATTAAAATATCAACTCTATACTTCACAGACATGGAAAGAGCAATTCTCAATTTCATACGGACAAACAAACAAAACCCAGGATAGGGTAAACAATTTTTAACATGAAGGAACTTCTAGGGGATCACCATCACTCAAGCTGTACTACCGAGCAATAGTGATAAAAACTCCATGGAATTGGTACAGAGACAGACAAATCAATCAATGGAATAGAATCAATCTAGAAATAAAACTACACACCTATGGAAACTGGATCTCTGACAAAGAAGCCAAGCCATAGAGTGGAAAAAAGAAAGCAACTTCAACAAATGGTGCTGGTCTAACTGACAGTATTCATGTAGAAGAATGCAAATTGATGATATTTATCACCTTGTAAAAGTTCTAGTCCAAGTGGATCAAGGAACTCTACATAAAAAAAACAAAAACAAAAAACCCAACCATGGAAGGAGTTACACAGACAAAGTTTGGAGCTGTGATGAAAGGATGGACCATCTAGAGACTGCCATATCCAGGGATCCATCCCATAATCAGCTTCCAAACACTGACACCATTGCATACACTAGCAAGATTTTGCTGAAAGGACCCTGATATAGCTGTCTCTTGTGAGACTATGCCGGGGCCTAGCAAACACAGAAGTGGATGCTCACAGTCAGCTATTGGATGGATCAAAGGGCTCCCAATGGAGAAGCTAGAGAAAGTACCCAAGGAGTTAAAGGGATATGCAACCCTATAGGGGGAACAACATGATGAACTAACCAGTACCCCGAAGCTCTTGTCTCTAGCTGCATATGTATCGAAAGATGGCCTAGTCGGCCATCACTGGAAAGAGAGGCCCATTGGACTTGCAAACTTTATATGCCCCAATACAGGGGAATGCCAGGGCCAAAAGAATGGGAATGGGTGGGTAGGGAAGGAGGGGGGGTATGGGGGACTTTTGGAATAGCATTGGAAATGTAATTGAGGAAAATACGTAATAAAAAAATATTAAAAATTAAAAAAAAAAAAACCAGATACACTGAACTCAATAGAAGAGATAGCCTCAAATGCATTGGCACCTAAGAAAATTTCCTGAACAGAACACCAATAGTTCGGGCTCTAAAATTAGCGAGTGATAAATGGGACTTCATCAAACTGAAAAGTTTCTATAAGGCAAAGGTTACTGTCAATAAGATAAAATGGCAACATATAGACTGGGAAAAGATCTTCACCACCCCCACATCTGATATAGGGCTAATATCAAGGATATACAAAGAACTCAAGATGTTAGACTCCAGAAAAACAAATAACCCAATTTTAAAATGGGGTATAGAGATAAACAAAGAATTCTCAACTAAGGAATCACAAATGGATGAGAAGTACTTAAAGAAATGTTCAGGGAGGAAAGGGGTCTGAGCGGAGAGGGAGCACCTAGCCTGAGCATCAGCAGCAGACATCCTGGTTCTGGGACCCCGCCGAGTGTATTCTGCACAGGTGAGAGTACGGAATACAGAAGCTAAAAGCTTCTGGGACGGGGGGAGCCACAGAGCTTCTAAGGCAGCCCCCTTTTCGGGCCCCAGACAGCTGGCCACTTTTCTGGCCAATGGTTAGGGATCCGACCAGCCCAGGAACGCTTTGCATGTGCATCGGCAGCAGACATCTTGGTTCCAGGACCCCGCTGCATGTATTCTGCACAGGCCCCTGACATCCGGCCACCTTCCAGCCAGTGGAAAGGGGTCTGAGCAGAGAGGGAGCGCTTTGCCTGAGCATCAGCAACAGACATCTTGGTTCCTGGACCCCACAGAGTGTATTCTGCACAGGCCACAGACATCTATCTGGCCACCTACCAGACAGAGGAAAAGGGTCTGAGCAGAGAGGGAACACTTTGCCTGAGCATTGGCAACAGACATCTTGGTTCCGGAACCCCGCCCAGTGTATTCTGCACAGCCCCAGAGATTACCAGATGGCGAAAGGCAAACGCAAGAATCCAACTAACAGAACTCAAGACCACTCACCATCATCAGAACGCAGCACTCCCACCCCACCTAGTCCTGGGCACCCCAACACAACCGAAAAGATAGACCCGGATTTTAAAAGCATATCTCATGATGATGGTAGAGGACATCAAGAAGGACTTTAATAACTCACTTAAAGAAATACAGGAGAACATTGCTAAAGAGTTACAAGTCCTTAAAGAAAAACAGGAAAACACAACCAAACAGGTAGAAGTCCTCAAAGAAAAACAGGAAAACACATCCAAACAGGTGATGGAAATGAACAAAACTATACTAGACCTAAAAAGGGAAGTAGACACAATAAAGAAAACCCAAAGTGAGGCAACACTGGAGATAGAAACCCTAGGAAAGAAATCTGGAACCATAGATGCAAGCATCAGCAACAGAATACAAGAGATGGAAGAGAGAATCTCAGGTGCAGAAGATTCCATAGAGAACTTTGGCACAACAATCAAAGAAAATAAAAAACGCAAAAGGATCCTAACTCAAAACATCCAGGAAATACAGGACACAATGAGAAGACCAAACCTACGGATAATAGGAGTTGATGAGAAGGAAGATTTTCAACTTAAAGGGCCAGCAAATATCTTCAACAAAATTGTAGAAGAAAACTTCCCAAACATAAGGAAAGAGATGCCCATGATCATACAAGAAGCCTACAGAACTCCGAATAGACTGGACCAGAAAAGAAATTCCTCCCAACACATAATAATCAGAACAACAAATACACTAAATAACGATAGAATATTAAAAGCAGCAAGGGAGAAAGGTCAAGTAACATATAAAGGCAGGCCTATCAGAATTACACCAGCCTTTTCACCAGAGACTAGGAAAGCCATAAGAGCCTGGACAGATGTTCTACAGACACTAAGAGAACACAAATGCCAGCCCAGGCTACTATACCTGGCCAAACTCTCAATTACCATAGATGGAGAAACCAAAGTATTCCACGACAAAACCAAATTCACACATTATCTTTCCACAAATCCAGCCCTTCAAAGGATAATAACAGAAAAAAACCAATACAAGGAAGGAAATCACGACCTAGAAAAAGCAAGAAAGTAATCCCTCAACAAACCAAAAAGAAGACAGCCACAAGAACAGAATGCCAACTCTAACAACAAAAATAAAAGGAAGCAACAATTACTTTTCCTTAATATCTCTTAATATCAATGGACTCAATTCCCCAATAAAAAGAAATAGACTAACAGACTGGCTACACAAACAGGACCCAACATTCTGCTGCTTACAGGAAACCCATCTCAGGGAAAAAGACAGACACTACCTCAGAGTAAAAGGCTGGAAAACAATTTTCCAAGCAAATGGTATGAAGAAACAAGCTGGAGTAGCCATTCTAATATCGAATAAAATCGACTTCCAACCCAAAGTTATCAAAAAAGACAAGGAGGGCCACTTAATACTCATCAAAGGTAAAATCCTCCAAGAGGAACTCTCAATTCAGAATATCTATGCTCCAAATGCAAGGGCAGCCACATTTATTAAAGACACTTTAGTAAAGCTCAAAGCACACATTGCACCTCACACAATAATAGTGGGCAACTTCAACACACCACTTTCATCAATGGGCAGATCATGGAAACAGAAACTAAACAGGGACACAGTGAAACTAACAGAAGTTATGAGACAAATGGACTTAACAGATATCTACAGAACATTTTATCCTAAAACAAAAGGATACACCTTCTTTTCAGCACCTCACGGGACCTTCTCCAAAATTGACCATATAATTGGTCACAAAACAGGCCTCAACAGATACAAAAATATTTAAATTGTCCCATGCATCCTATCAGACCACCATGGACTAAGAATGATCTTCAATAACAACATAAATAATGGAAAGCCAACATTCGCATGGAAACTGAACAACACTCTTCTCAATGATACCTTGGTCAAGGAAGGAATAAAGAAAGAAATTAAAGACTTTTTAGAGTTTAATGAAAATGAAGCCACAACATACCCAAACCTATGGGACACAATGAAAGCATTTCTAAGAGGGAAACTCATAGCTCTGAATGCCTACAAAAAGAAACTGGAGAAAGCACACACTAGCAGCTTGACAATACATCTAAAAGCTCTAGAAAAAAAAAGAAGAAAATGCACCCAAGAGGAGTAGATGGCAGGAAATAATCAAACTCAGGGGTGAAATCAACCAAGTGGAAACAAGAAGAACTATTCAAAGAATTAACCAAACGCGGAGTTGGTTCTTTGAGAAAATCAACAAGATAGCTAAACCCTTAGCTAGACTCACTAGAGGGCACAGGGACAACATCCTAATTAACAAAATCAGAAATGAAAAGGGAGACATAACAACAGTTCCTTCTTCAGGAACTGAAGACACCATCAGATCCTTCTACAAAAGGCTATACTCAACAAAACTAGAAAACCTGGATGAAATGGACAAATTTCTAGACAGATAACAGGTACCAAAGTTAAATCAGGATCAAGATAATGATCTAAAAAGTCCCATATCCCCTAAAGAAATAGAAGCAGTCATAAATAGTCTCCCAGTCAAAAAAACCCCAGGACCAGATGGGTTTAGTGCAGAGTTCTATCAGACCTTCAAAGAAGATCTAATTCCAGTTCTGTGCAAACTATTCCACAAAATAGAAGTAGAAGGAACTCTACCCAACTCATTCTATGAAGCCACAGTTACTCTGATACCTAAAACACAGAAAGATCCAACAAAGATAGAGAACTTCAGACCAATTTCCCTTATGAATATAGATGCAAAAATCCTCAATCAAATTCTTGTTAACCGAATCCAAAACACATTAAAGCAATCATCCATCCTGACCAAGTAGGTTTCATGTCAGGGATGCAGGGATGGTTTAATATACGGAAGTCGATCAAAGTAATCCATTATATAAACAAACTCAAAGACAAAAACCGCGTGATCATCTCGTTAGATGCGGAGAAAGCATTCGACAAGATCCAACACCCATTCATGATAAAAGTCTTGGAAAGATCAGGAATTCAAGTCCCATACCTAACCATGATAAAAGCAATCTACAGCAAACCAGTAGCCAACATCAAAGTAAATGGTGAGAACCTTGAAGCAATCCCTCTAAAATCAGGGACTAGACAAGGCTGTCCAATTTCTCCATACCTATTCAACATTGTACTTGAAGTCCTAGCCAGAGCAATTCAACAACAAAAGGAGATCAAGGGGATACAAATTGGAAAAGATGAAGTCAAAATATCACTTTTTGCAGATGATATGATAGTATATATAAGTGACCCTAAAAATTCCACCAAAGAACTCCGAAACCTGATAAACAGCTTCAGTGAAGTAGCTGGATATAAAATTAACTCAAACAAGTCAATGGCCTTTCTCTACACAAAGAATAAACAGGCTGAGAAAGAAATTAGGGAAACAACACCCTTCTCAATAGTCACAAATGATATAAAATATCTTGGCGTGAATCTAAGCAAGTGAAAGATCTGTATGATAAAAACTTCAAGTCTCTGAAGAAAGAAATTAAAGAAGATCTCAGAAGATGGAAAGATCTCCCATGCTCATGGATTGGCAGGATCAACATTGTAAAGATGGCTATCTTGCCAAAATCAATCTATAGATTCAACGCAATCCCCATCAAAATTCCAACTCAATTCTTCAACGATTTAGAAAGAGCAATTTGCAAATTCATCTGGAATAACAAAAAAACTAGGATAGCAAAAACTCTTCTCAAGGATAAAAGAACCTCTGGTGGAATCACCATGCCTGACCTAAAGCTTTACTACAGAGCAATTGTGATAAGAACTGCATGGTACTGGTACAGTGAGAGACAAGTAGACCAATGGAATAGAATTGAAGACCCAGAAATGAACCCACACACCTATGGTCACTTGATCTTCGACAAGGGAGCTAAAACCATCCAGTGGAAGAAAGACAGCATTTTCAACAAATGGTGCTGGCACAACTGGTTGTTATCATGTAGAAGATTGCGAATTGATCCATTCCTATCTCCTTGTACTAAGGTCAAATCTAAGTGGATCAAGGAACTTCACATAAAACCAGAGACACTGAAACTTATAGAGGAGAAAGTGGGGAAAAGCCTTGAAGATATGGGCACAGGGGAAAAATTCCTGAACAGAACAGCAATGGCTTGCACGGTAAGATCAAGAATTGATAAATGGGACCTCATGAAACTGCAAAGCTTCTGCAAGGCAAAAGACACCGTCAATAAGACAAAAAGACCACCAACAGATTGGAAAAGGATCTTTACCTATCCTAAATCAGATAGGGGACAAATATCCAATATATATAAGGAACTCAAGAAGGTGGACTCCAGAAAATCAAATAACCCCATTAAAAAATGGGGCTCAGAACTGAACAAAGAATTCTCACCTGAGGAATACGGAATGACTGAGAAGCACCTGAAAAAATGTTCAACATCCTTAATAATTAGGGAAATGCAACTCAAAACAACCCTGAGAATCCACCTCACACCAGTCAGAATGGCTAAGATCAAAAATTCAGGTGACAGCAGATGCTGGTGAGGATGTGGAGAAAGAGGAACACTCCTACATTGTTGGTGGGATTGCAAGCTTGTACAACCACTCTGGAAATCAGTCTGGCGGTTCCTTAGAAAATTGGACATAGAACTACTGGAGCATCCAGCAATACCTCTCCTGGGCATATATCCAGAAGATGTTCCAACCAGTAAGAAGGACACATGCTCCACTATGTTCATAGCAGCCTTATTTATAATAGCTAGAAACTGGAAAGAACCCAGATGCCCCTCAACAGAGGAATGGATACAGAAAATGTGGTACATTTACACAATGGAGTACTACTCAGCTATTAAAAAGAATGAATTTATGAAATTCCTAGGCAAATGGATGGACCTGGAGGGCATCATCCTGAGTGAGGTAACACAATCACAAAGGAACTCACACAATATGTACGCACTGATAAGTGGATATTAGCCCAAAACTTAGGATACCCAAGGTATAAGATACAATTTGCTAAATGCATGAAACTCATGAAGAATGAAGACCAAAGTGGGGACACTGTGCCCCTTCTTAGAATTGAGAACAAAACACCCATGGAAGTTGTTACAGAAACAAAGATTGGAGCTGTGACGAAAGGATGGACCATCTAGAGACTGCCATACCCAGGGATCCATCCCATAATCAGCTTCCAAACGCTGACACCATTGCATACACTAGCAAGATTTTGCTGAAAGGACCCTGATATAGCTGTCTCTTGTGAGATTATGCCGGGGCCTAGCAAACACAGAAGTGGATGCTCACAGTCAGCTATTGGATGGATCACAGGGCTCCCAATGGAGGAGCTGGAGAAAGTACCCAAGATGCTAAAGGGACGTGCAACCCTATAGGTAGTACAACATTATGAACTAACCAGTACCCCGGAGCTCTTGACTCTAGCTGCATATGTATCAAAAGATGGCCTAGTCGGCCATCACTGGAAAGAGTGGCCCATTGGACACACAAAGTTTATATGCCCCAGTACAGGGGAATGCCAGGGCCAAAAAAAAAAAAAAATGGGAATGGGTGGGTAGGGAAATGGGGGTGAGGGGGGAGGTTATGGGGGACTTTTGGGATAGCATTGGAAATGTAATTGAGAAAAATACATAATAAAATATATTTTAAAAAAAAGAAATGTTCAGCATTCTTAGTCATCAGGGCAATGCAAAATGATCCTGAGATTCCATCTTATACCAATCAGAATGACTAAGTGTAAAACCCCAGGTGACAGCACATACTGGAGAGAATGTGGAGATAGAATAAAACTTCTCCATTGCTGGTAGGATTGCAAACTGGTATAACCATTCTGGAAGTCAATCTGGAGGTTCCTTAAAATACTGAAATCCTGAAGACACAGCAAAACCACTCCAAGACATATACTCCAAAGATGTTCCACCATATCACAAGGACATGTGCTCCACCATGTTTATAGTAGTCTTATTTGTAATAGCCAGAAGCAAGAAACAACCCAGATGTCCTGAAGAATAAAAACAGAAAATGTAGTTCATTTACCCAATGGAATACTACTCAGCTATTAAAAATGAGAACATCATGAATTTTGTAGACAAATGGACAGAACTAGAAAATATCATCCTAAGTGAGGTAACACATACCAAAAGGACATACATGCTATAGAATGACTAATAAGTAAATATTAGCCAAAAAGATCAGTATACCCATGATACAACTCACAGACTACATGAAGCTTAAGAAGATGGAAGGCCCATGTGTGGATACTTGAATCCCACTTAGAGGAGGAACAAAATATTCATGAGTGGCAGAAGGTGGGAGGGATCTTAGTGGGAGAAGGAAGGGAAAAGAAAAAGGGGGCAGGATCTGGTATGGGGGGAGACAAGAGGGAAGATTAGAGAGCCAGGAGAGTGAATAGAAATAGGCAGCAGTATGAGATGCAGGGGCAGGGGGAATCTAGAGAAAGTTCTAGACACCAGGGATTGAGAGGCTCCAAGGATCCAAATGTCCAGCAGTGGAGAGATGGACCATTTTCAATAGATAGACATGGCTCCCATTTGAGGCATGGGGCCACCTAACCCTCTTCAAAATTTCTGACCCAGAAGTGATCCTATATAAAGTAAATACAGGGTCAAAACTGAAGCAGAGACTAAAGAAAAGGCCATCCAGAGACTGGCCCAACTTGGGACACTATTACTGATGCCATATTGTGTTGGCAGACAGGAGCCTAGCATGGCAGTCCTCTAAGAGGCTCTACCAGAAGCTGACTGAGACAGATGCAGATACTTACGGCTAACCATTGGACTGAGGTCAGGGACCCCTATGGAATAGTTAGGGGGAGAACTGAAGGGGCTTGAGGGGATTGCAATCCCATAGGAAAAACAACTGTATCAACTAACCTAGATACCTCAGAGCTCCTAGAAACTAAGTCACCAACCAAAGAGCATACATGGCCTGGTTCATGGCTCCTGGCACATATCTAGCAAAGGACTGTCTTGTCTGGCCACAGTGGAAAAGGATGTGCTTAATCCTGTAGAGACCTAATGGCCCAGTGAAGGAGAATGCTAGAGGAGTGAAATGGGAGTATCCTCTCAGACGCAAAGGGAAGTGGGTATGGGGTGAAGTACTCATGGAGAGGGGACCAGGAAGAAGGGCAACATTTGGAGTATAAATAAATACAATGATTAAAAAGAAAAGGATGAATGGGGGCTGTCCCAGGAGCTCCATTGTCTGACCACTGCCAAACAAGGAACAATCAGGATAGATCTCTTCTTCCTAACTCCCCTGACCATCCCTGGAGTCTCACTCAGCTGCCCTGAGCTAGCTGCAGGCTGTACAGAGAAATCCACTGCTCTGCTGGTCTCCGTCAGGTCCAGACAAACAAGGAACATCCAGGCCCATCCATCAACATAATCTACAATATAAACAAATTGAAAGAAAAAAAAACCACACATAATCATCTCATTAGATGAGGGAAAAGGTTTTGACAAAATGTAACACCCCTTCATTTTAAAACTCTTGGACTAATCAAGGATACAAGGTGCATGTTTAAACACAATAAACACAATACACAACAAACCAATAACCAACATCAAACTAAAAGGGGAGAAACTTGAAGCAATTCCACTAAAATCATGGACAAGACAAGACTGTCCACTTTCTCCATATGTCTTTAACATAGTACTTGAAATTCTAGCCAGAGCAAGAGTACAACTAAAGAAAGTCAAGGGAATAGGATATGAAGTCAAACTATCACTATTTGTAGATGATGTGACAATATACATTAAGTGACCTGGAAAATTCTACAAGAGAACTCCTATATCTGACAAACACCTTCAGCAAAGTTGCTGGATACAAAATTAGCTAAAAAACAAAAAACAGTAGTCCCCCGTCTATGCAAATAATAAACCGTCTGAGATAGAAATCACACCATTCACAATAGCCACAAAAAATATAAAATACCCTGGTGTGCTTCTAACCAAGTAAGAAAAATATCTGTATGACAAGAAATTCAAGACTCTGAAGAAATATATTGAAGAAGATATCAGAATATTGAAAGATCCCCTATGTACATTGATTGGTAGATTTAACATAGTAAAAATGGCCACCTTACCAAAAGTAATCTACAGATTCAACACAATTTCCATTGAAATTCCAACAGAATTCTTTATAGACCTTGAGAGAACAATTCTCAATTTCATTTGGAAAAAAACAAAAAACCCAGGATAGCTAAAACAATCGTGTACAATAAAATAACTTCTGGATCTATCACAATCCCTCATTTCGAACTGGACTACAGAGCAATAGTAATAAAAACTGCATGGCTATAGGTATAGAAACAGACAGGTTGATCAATTCAATTGAACTGAAGACCTTGAAGTAGACCCACACACCTATTCAAGTCCAACTGGATCAAAGACCACAACACAAAGACAGATACACTAAATCTGATACAAGAGAAAGTGGGGAATAGCCTTAAACGCATTGGCACAGAAGGTAACTCCTGACTAGAAAACCAGTGGCTCAGGAACTAAGATCAAAATTGACAATTGGGACCTCATGAGATTGAAAAGCTTTTGCAAGGTAAAAAATACCATAAATAGGACAAAGGGGCAGTCTACAGGTTGGGAAAAGATCTTTACAAACCCTAAATCTGACAGAGGGCTAATATCCAAAATATATAAAGAAATCAAGAAGTTAAGACATCAACAAACCATATAACCCAATTAAAAATGGGGTGCAGAAATAAAAAAGAAAATTCTCAACAGAGGAATGTAGAATGGCTAAGAAACACTTAAAGATGTTCAACGTCCTCAGTCGAAACAACTCTGATTCCATCCTATATCTGTCAGAATGGCTGAGATCAAAACCTCAAATGATAGCACATGCTGGGGAGGATGTATAGCAAAGGTGACACTCCTTACTGATGTTGAAAGTGCAAACTCATACAACCACTTTGGAAATCAATTTTGTGGTTTCTAGGAAAGTTGGGAATAGTTCTACCTGAAGATCCAGGTATACCACTCCTAAGATTATACCCAAAAGATGCTAGACAATGAATTACTATTTAGCTATTAAAAACAAAGATGAAATTTGCAGGCAAATGGATGAAACTTGAAATTATCATCCTGCATGAATTAAGGCAGACCCAGAATGAGACGTATGGTATATACTCACTTATGATAGGACATTGTCCTTAAAGTGCAGAATAAGCATGCTATAATCCAAAGACCGAAAGAAACTGGGTAATAAGGAGGGCCCAAGAGAGAATGTGTGACTATCACTCAGAAGGGGAAACAAAAGTGTCATCAGAGGTAGATGGGAGGGTAAACTGAGTGCAAAAGGGGATGAGGAGGAGAATGAGCATAAGAATCGGGTGTGAGGGAGGCAAGAGTGTGCTGGGAATGAAAACAGAAATCAGAATCGCTGGGACTAGCTGGAAACCTGCTATAAGAGGCTATGGGGAGTCTCTGGGGATGACCGTAGCTGAGATTCCTACCAGCAGGAGATACAGACACTGAAGTGGCCACCTCCTATAGTCAGGCAGGTCTTCCAGTGGAAGGAGAGGGACATCAACTCACTCACAATAGCTTCAACTCAAAACTTGTCCTGCCTACAAAATATCGTGGATAACAATAGAGCAGAGACTGTAGGAATGGCCAACCAATGACCAGCCCATCATGCAACCCATCATATGGGAAAGAGCCAACCACTGACAGAATTAATGATACTTTGCTATGCTTGCAGACAGAAACCTAGCATAACTGTCTCCCAAGAGATTTCATCCAGTAGAGGATGTAAACAGATGTAGAGACCAATAGCCAAACATCAATTGGAGTTCAGGGATCTTGCAGAAGAGTTGGTGATAGAATTGAGTGAGCCAGAGGGGGAAAGGACAACATAAGCAGATCTAGAGGAGGAGGCTCTATGGAGGCTCACAGAAAATAAATCACAAACCAAAGGGAATGCTTGGGCTAGACCTAGGCCCCCAGCATATTTGTAGTGGAAGTGCAGCTTGGTCTTCATGTGGGCTTTTAAGAATTGGAGTTGAGGATGTCTCTGACTATTTTGCCTGCCATTATAATCCCTTCCCCTACCTGGACCTCCTGGTTGGACCTCAGTGGGAGAGGAGGTGTTTAGTTCTGCAGCTGGGGCTCGATATCCCATGGTAAGGTGGTATCCAGGTTGGGTTTCCCTTTCTCTCAGAGGAAGGGGTAAAGGGATAAGGGATTTGCAAGGGCAGAAGTTGGCAGAGAAGAGAGAGTGGGCTGTGATTAGAATGAAATGCAAATAAGGAAAAGAAATAAAGAAAAATGAAGAAGAATGAATGTGGCTATCCCATCCAATCTCCTTACTTAATAAGGACAATGATTCATACCATACCATACTTGAATTGTGCTAGATTGTAGAACAAAATCAAAACTGAGAAGGCAAAAGTCCCTGTTCTCTAGTGGCTGAGCAGAGTGCCTGTGTGACTTAAATCAGACAGAGTCAGAATCAAAAGGGAAATGAAATAATACCATGTGCTCAGTTTGTGCTGCTAAACATTCCTGGCAAAGCAAGTGGACAGTTTCAAAAGATAGAGGAAGAAGAGGAACAAAGGTCAACTTCAGTCTTCATTGCTGTCTCTCAACCAAGGTGTGCATGTAAGTGTGCATCACCAGTGTGTGTCAGTATCTGCAGAGCATATGGGTGTGTACTACTACATTGAATGTATGTGTGGGTGTGTGTATGAATGCTTCTGCAATGTATGTGTATAGGTATATGCTTTTGCAGTGTGTATTTGTATGCATCTGGAGTATGTGAGTATATGCTTCTGTAATGTGTGTGTGTGTGTGCGTGCGCATGCGCACGCTCGCGGTTTTGTTAGGCACATGCATGCTTGAATATCTGCTAATGTTTCTAGAGTTGCCCCTTTTCCTTGAGTCATTTCATCTCACAGAAGCAGCCCAAACCAACCATGGTATCAGAGTAGGTTTCTCATGTAATGATGCTCAGAAATGGAAGGTTTTATTTAATGCTCTATTATGATTTCCCCCAAATCCAACACATCCTGTAACTTCAGCCAATAACAGCAATCATTTGGAGATCAGATTTTAGGAGAGTAACACAATGAAACATGTATTTTAGAGACTATATGATTAGGAGTATGAAGAGAGTGAGGGGGGATCCCTTGGAACCAGACCAGAGTCCAAGGCCTTTCAGTGCTCACAGAAATATCGATTTAGCCATATTAAAGGCACGTGCATCCATGCTTCCCACATACAGAGAAATAACTCTAGAAAAAAAAAGTAATGGCTTCCAAACATTAAGCTAATTTTTTTCCTTTTTTTTATTACGTATTTTCCTCAATTACATTTCCAATGCTATGCCAAAAGTCCCCCATACCCTCCCCCCCCCCCACTCTCCTACCCACCCATTCCCACTTTTTGGCCCTGGCGTTCCCCTGTACTGGGGCATATAAAGTTTGCGTGTCCAATGGGCCTCTCTTTCCAGTGATGGCCTACTAAGTTAATTTTTAAAAGCTAATTATTTTTAAAAAGTTAAACTACTAACAGTCTGAAAACCAAGTTTGTGAGAAGAGATAGACAGAAGGTCCCAGCCTATGAGACTAGCTATTCTGGAAAGTGATACAGAAGGATATTAAGTTCAAATCCAACCTGGTCACCTTAGTAGGATTCTATCTCAAAAGGAAAAGTAGATGCAAGATCTGAGATGCATTGATGTGAGGTCAATGGTAGACCATGTATCTAACTAGGACCCAGGTTCAATACCTTATACTAAACAGAGTAAGAATGAGCAGGGTCTGGTTGGTCCAGTCTGGCTCATAGGATTTCTGGTGTTCACATAGGTGTCAATGGAGTTCTGCAATGGAGTGAACATATATGTCCTTCCAACCTCCAAAACTCCTGGTTAAATCCTAGTTACCCTATTCACAAGATACACACACACACACACACACACACTAATAATGGTAGATAAGGCTTTAATGAGATCATTGGAAGGTGTGATAGAATCCTCACAGATGTGATTCATAGCCCTTTTAAAGGGACCTGAAGAACTCTTGCTGTCTTTCTGCCGAGTGGGGAGACAACAGCAGGATAGCTATCTAGAATCCTACCCTGCTAGTAGCTAGTCTAACATTTCCAGCCTCCAGATCCATGATAAATAAAACCTTGTTTTTTAAATCACATGATTTATGAAATATTTGTATAGCAGCCAGAAATAACAATGGTGGGTCCATAACCAGGGCTTAGAGTAATTCAAGAATGACCAAGGGTTATTTGCAGCTCAGGGCTCTTGGACCAGGAAGGAAGCAGTATTTGCCACAGGCAGCCACACCCTTCTGGCAGTTTTATAGAAATATGGCTCCTTCTTAGAGTCATAAAATACCATAGTGTGACTCTGAGAGCAGTTCCTCATTTGACAAATAAGGCACTGGCTTTACAATATGACATCTTGCCAACATTCCTAAAGAAGCAATTGGCAGAGCATCACTGGATCCCATTTTATCTGACCTTCAGGTCAGCACGATTAATCCATTGAGCCACACCATGTCGTTTAAGTGCTGCCGAAGGGGAAGCTGACAGTCTAACAGGACTTAAAGGCAAAGCCAGAATTATATGTATCTGTCACCAGCCTGCCTCTCACTTGAGACTCTCTGTGCCTTGGATGCTAGCTGCACCCTCCAGCTTGCCCATGATATAATTTTTCCTGAAGATGAGTTCCTTCCTCTCTTCCTTCCTTCCTTCCTTCCTTCCTTCCTTCCTTCCTTCCTTCCTTCCTTCCTTCCTTTCTTCTTTTCTTCTTCTATTCCTCCTCTCCTCCCTCTCTCTTTCTCCAGTGTTCATCCAAATGAGGTTTTGAAGACAATTGAACCATGTCAGGTTATTTAGCAACTCTTCTATTTCAGAGCCTCGGTGACAGCCCTCCCTTTGCACTTGGTCACACAAGCACCTCTCTGGGCAAAGCAAACATCTACCTTTGAGTGGGCACACTTTCCCTGTGGCCTGGTGCAATTCCCACACTATTCTCAATCCACAATCTTTTAGAATGTGACACTTTGGAGAGAACCCACCACCACCAAGTGCCGACAAGACAAGCACCACAGAACAGACTACTTGACCTGCCCCAGGCAGCAGCCCCAAGATGCAGTCCTGTGTGCTTACAGGCCTGCAGGGGGACTGCCAAGGAGATGGAGTAATCAAGTCTCCCCTCCCATGAGGCAAATGCACAGCGGTCGTGTCTAGAAAAGAAAAAATGTCATTACTGCCCATGGGAGAGTGTAATGACCCAAATTATGGCCTGTCAGATGAGGCAGTGCTTGGCCCAGGGAGTCTACTGCAGCATTCTTGGCTCACAGAGCAGGTGAGGAAAGAAACGTGCCTCTGGGTAGCCTGTGGGAGGTGGGAGCCTGCACTCCACAATCCAGCTGCAGACATCTGTTTCCCCATTCTGGAACTGTAAAGGTTGTTTGGCTCTTCCTGCGAGACCACAAGGATGGACCAGGGATAGGCTGGGGAAAGGCATGGCATAGCATGTACAGCAGTCACCTTTTAGGAAAGACCATGTGGTTACTAATGCTCCCGTGAAACAGAATGATTAAAATCAGTTCTCATTTTCCTCCTTTAATGTCTTTCTTTTTCTTTCTGTCAGTGTTTTCTTTCTTGTGTGTCTGTGGAATATGAAGTATATGCATGCATATGGGACACACATGCATCCCCACGTGTGTGCATGTGCACAAGTGCGCACTTACACACACACACACACACACACACACACACATACACACACACACACACACACACACACGTCTATGTGTGTAGGTGAATTTACCTATGTTTGATCACATAGAGGCCAGAGGTCAGTGTTAGGAATGCTATTCTTTGGCTTGCCTCTTTGGATTTTTGAGAGAAACTCTCACTGAAACTGTAACTCAAATTTCTGCTGAACTGGCTGCCCAGGGAGCCTATGGAATTGATCTCTCTCTGCCTCCAACTTTAGGGACTGCAGATTTTGATGCCATGTCCAGCTCTTACATGAGTGCTGATTTGAAATTTAGATACTCATGGTTAAACAGTAAGCACCTTAACTATTAATCTTTCAGACTTTTTATATTAATCATTTCATTCCTTTACATCTCAAATAATATCCCACTTCCTGGTTATGCCTCCAACCCCCTACCATCCCACAATCTCCCTCTCTTCCCTCCACTTTGCCTCTATGAAAGTGATCCCCTACCCACCTACCCTTTCCCACCCCACCCCTCCAGCATCCCCCTACACTGAAGCATCAAAACTCCATGGGACCAAGGGAAGAGGAGACCTCCTCCCATTGATGTCAGACAAGGCCACCCTCTGCTACCTATGTATCTGGAGCCATGGATCCCTCCCTGTACAGTCCGTGATTGGTAGTCTAGACCCTGGGAGCACTAGGTGGTCTGGCCAGCTGACATTGTTCTTTCTATGAAGTTGCAATCCTCCTCAGCTTCTCCAGTTCTTCTGCCAGCTCTCCCATCAGAGACCCTGAGCTCAGTCTGATAGTTGGCTCCAAGCATCCACATCTTGCATTCTTCAGTTGCTGGCTAAACCTCCCATGAAGCAGCCACACCAGGCTCCTATCAGAAAGGGTCTCTTGGCCACAGCAACAATATCAGGTTTGGTGTCTGCAGACAGGATGGATTCCCTTAGTCATCAGGGGAATGCAGATAAAAACAACCCTGAGATTCCACCTCACAACAATCAGAATGGCTAAGAAAAAAAACTCAGGTGACAGCAGATGCTGGTGAGGATGTGGAGAAAGAGGAACACTCCTCCATTGCTGGTGGGATTGCAAGCTGGTACAACCACTCTGGAAATCAGTCTGGCAGTTCCTCAGGAAATTGGAAATTGTTCTACCAGAAGAACAAGTGATACCACTCCTAGACATATACCCCAAAGATACTCTACCATACCCAAGGACACGTGCTCCACCATGTTTGTAGCAGCCTTATTTGTAGGAGCCAGAGCTGCAAACAACCCAGATGTCCCTCAACAGAAGAATGGATACAGAAAATGTGGTATATTTGCACAATGGAGTACTACTCAGCTATTAAAAACAATGAATTCATGAAATTCTCAGGCAAATGGATGGAACTAGAAAATATCATCCTGAGTGAGGTAATCTAGGAACAAAAGAACATATGTGATATGTATTCACTGATAAGTGGATATTGGCCCCAAAATTCACAATGCCCATGATACAACCCACAGACCATATGGAGCTTAGGAGGAAGAAAGACCTGTGGATGCTTTTATCTTTCAAACTTTGTATAGAGTATAAGATACCACTAAATGTAGTTGACATGGTGGAGGAACATCATCATGGAAATCATACTCAGACTGGAGTCAACTAGGGATAAGTACCCATCACAGCTCTTTCCCTGGCCAAATCACTGCCCTTTCAGATCATATATCTCCTCGTGTTACTATAATAGCTCTAAGGATGGACTCATTGGATGATGAGTCATCAAATGCCAAGACACAGGAGAATAGTAATGATGGTAACTGTCATAGAAAGAGCTTTAGGCAAGCTTACTGTAAGTGACCAACACTGCTCAGGAATTTTATGTAGCCAAGCCTCAACAGTTAATACATGTTGGTAAAGATATGCAGATATAATAGTTCTCCAGTATTGCCAGAAAATCTGTAAATTAGTAAAATCACTTTAGATAGACATCTGACACTAGTAGATTTGAAACTGAACCCATCCAATTACCACAAAATGGATTTCTATTTAGCCAAAGGAACTTTTGCACATGTGAATCAGAAGACATGCAAAAAGATGCTGGTTGTAGCAAAACACTGGAATCAAAGTAATGGGCCATGAACCAAATGTAATGTGTTTATGGAATGAAGTGTCCCATCCATCTCCTTGTCTATATAAAACCTAATTATGAGTTTTGCAAGTTTTGGTACAATGGGTTAGCATTTAAGCAACTCTGAAAAATGCAAATATAACCAACCATACATTATTTCAGGCATGCATGTGTCAGTATTCAAAGCAATAAAATTGAGACCCTGAAATGATACTTGGAAAGTTCACAACAAAATTGACTTATTTTCATTGGTGTATATTTACACCTACTAAATGAAAAAGTTCTTCAAGTTATCAAAAAAAACAAGGAGGGGCACTTCATACACATCAAAGGTATCTACCAAGACGAACTTTCAATTCTGAATATCTATGCTCCAAATACAAGGGCAGCCACATTCATTAAAGAAACTTTAGTAAAGCTCAAAGCACACATTGCAACTCACACAATAATAGTGGAAGAATTCAACACCCCACTCTCAACAATGGACAGATCCTGGAAACAGAAACAAAAGAAAGAAATGAAAGACCTTTTAGAATTTAATGAAAATGAAGCCACAACATACCCAAACTTATGGAACACAATGAAGGCAGTCCTAAGAGGAAAACTCATAGCCCTGAGTGCCTGCAAAAAGAAACTAGAGAGAGCATACACTAACAGACTGACAGCACACCTAGAAGCTCTAGAACTAAAGGAAGCAAATTCTCTCAAGAGGAGTAGACTGCAGGAAATAATCAAACATAGGCCTGAAATCAACCAAGTGGAAACAAAAAGAACCATTCAAAAAATCAACCAAACCATGAGCTGGTTCTTTGAGAAAATCAACAAGATAGATAAACCCTTAGCCAGACTAACTAGAGGGCACAGGGACAGTATCCTAATTAACAAAATCAGAAATGAAAAAGGAGGCATAACAACAGAACCTCAGGAAATCTAAAACACCATCAGATCCTACTACAAAAGACTATACTCAACAAAACTGGAAAATCTTTGTGAAGTGGACAACTTCCTACTGGGTACCAAAGTTAAATCAAGATCAGATTAATGATCATAACAGTCCCATCTCCCCTAAAGAAATAAAAGCAGTCATTAATAGTCTCCCAACCAAAAAAAGCCCTGGACCAGATAGGTTTAGTGCAGAGTTCTATCAGACCTTCAAAGAAGACCTAATTCCAACTCTACTCAAAGTATTCCACAAAATAAAAACAGAAGGTACTCTACGCAATTCATTCTATGAAGCCACAGTTACTCTAATACCTAAACCACACAAAGATCCAACAAAGAAAGAGAACTTCAGACCAATTTCCCTTTGAATATTGATGCAAAAATAATCAATAAAGTCCTGGCAAAGCAAATCCAAGAACACATCAATACGATCATACATCATGACCAAGTAGGCTTCATCCCAGGTATGCGGGCATGGTTGAATATATGGAAATCCATCAACATAATCCACTATATAAACCAACTCAAAGACAAAAATCACATGATCATCTCATTAGATGCTGAGAAAGCATCAGACAAAATCCAACACCCCTTCATGATAAAAGTCATGGAAAGATCAGGAATTCAAGGCCCAAACTTAAACATAATAAAAGCAATCTACATCAAACCAGTAGCCAACATGAAACTAAATGGAGAGAAACTCTAAGCAATCCCATTAAAATAAGGGACTAGACAAGGCTCCCCACTTTCTCCATACCTATTCAATATAGTACTTGAGGTTCTAGTCAGAGCAATTTGACAACAAAAGGAGATCAAGGGGATACAATTGGAAAGGAAGAAGTCAAAATATCACTGTTTGCAGATGATATGATAGTATATATAAGTGATCCCAAAAATTCCACCAGAGGACACCTAAATCTGATAAACAGCTTTGCTTCAGTGCTGTTTTTGTTAATTAGGATGCCTTCCCTGTACCCTCTAGTGGGGCTGGCTAAGGGTCATCTCTCCTGTTGATTTTCTCAAAGAACCAGCTCCTCGTTTGGTTGATTCTTTGAATAGTTCTTGTTTCCACTTGGTTGATTTTGCCCCTGAGTTTGATTATTTCCTGCCACCCACTCCTCTTGGGTGAATTTGCTTCCTTTTGTTCTAGAGCTTTTAGGTGTGTTGTCAAGCTGCTAGTGTGTGCTCTCCCTAGTTTCTTTTTGGAGGCACTCAGAGCTATGAGTTTTCCTCTTAGAAATGCTTTCATTGTGTCCCATAAGTTTGGGTATGTGGCTTCATTTTCATTAAACTGTAAAAAGTCTTTAATTTCTTTCTTTATTCCTTCCTTGACCAAGGTATCATTGAGAAGAATGTTGTTCATTTTCCACGTGAATGTTGGCTTTCCATTATTTATGTTGTTATTGAAGATCAGCCTTAGTCCATGGTGATCTGATAGGATGCATGGGACAATTTCAATATTTTTGTATCTGTTGAGGCCTGTTTTGTGACCATTTATATGGTCAATTTTGGAGAAGGTACCATGAGGTGCTTAGAAGAAGGTATATCCTTTTGTTTTAGGATAAAATGTTCTGTACATATCTGTTAAGTCCATTTGTCTCATAACTTCTGTTAGTTTCACTGTTACCCTGTTTAGTTTCTGTTTCCACGATCTGTCCATTGATGAAAGTGGTGTGTTGAAGTAGCCCACTATTATTGTGTGAGGTGCAATGTGTGCTTTGAGCTTTACTAAAGTATCTTTAATGAATGTGGCTGCCCTTGCATTTGGAGCAAAGACATTCCGAATTGAGAGTTCCTCTTGGAAGATTTTACCTTTAATGAGTATAAAGTGTCCCTCCTTGTCTTTTTTGATAACTTGGGTTGGAAGTCAATTTTATTTGATATTAGAATGGCTACTCCAGCTTGTTTCTTCAGACCATTTGCTTGGAAAATTGTTTTCCAGCCTTTTATTCTGAGGTAGTTTCTGTCTTTTTTTCTGAGATGGGTTTCCTGTAAGCAGCAGAATGTTGGTTCCTGTTTGTGTAGCCAGTCTGTTAGTGTATCTCTTTTTATTGGGGAATTGAGTCCATTGATATTAAGAGATATTAAGGAAAAGTAATTGTTGCTTCCTTTTATTTTTGTTGTTAGAGTTGGCATTCTGTTCTTGTGGCTGTCTCCTTTAGGTTTGTTGAAGGATTATTTTCTTGCTTTTTCTAGGGCGTGGTTTCTGTCCTTGTATTTTTTTTTCTGTTATTATCCTTTGAAGGGCTGGATTCGTGGGAAAGTTAATGTGTGAATTTGATTTTGTCACGGAATACTTTGCTTTCTCCATCTATGGTAATTGAAAGTTTGGCTGGGTATAGTAGCCTGGTCTGGAATTTGTGTTCTCTTAGTGTCGGTATAACATCTGTCCAAGATCTTCTGGCTTTCATAGTCTCTGGTGAGAATTCTGGAGTAATTCTAATAGGCCTGCCTTTACATGTTACTTGACCTTTCTCCCTTGCTGCTTTTAATATTCTATCTTTATTTAGTGCATTTGTTGTTCTGATTATTATGTGTCAGGAGGAATTTCTTTTCTGGTCCAGTCTATTTGGAGTTCTGTAGGCTTCTTGTATGTTCACGGGCATCTATTTCTTTAGGTTTGGGAAGTTTTCTTCTATAATTTTGTTGAAGATATTTTCTGGCCCTTTAAGTTGAAAATCTTCATTCTCATCTACCCCTATTATCCGTAGGTTTGGTCTTCTCATTGTGTCCTAGATTTCCTGGATGTTTTGAGTTAGGATCTTTTTGCATTTTGCATTTTCTATGATTGTTGTGCTGATGTTCTCTATGGAATCTTCTGCACCTGAGATTCTCTCTTCCATCTCTTGTATTCTGTTGCTGATGCTCACATCTATGGTTCCAGATTTCATTCCCAGGTTTTCTATCTCCAGCGTTGCCTCACTTTGTGTTTTCTTCATTGTGTTTACTTCCCTTTTTAGGTCTAGTATTGTTTTGTTCATTTCCATCACCTGTTTGGATGTGTTTTCCTGTTTTTCTTTAAGGACTTCTACCTGTTTGGTTGTGTTTTTGTGTTTTTCTTTAAGGACCTGTAAGTCTTTCGCAGTGTTCTCCTGTATTTCTTTAAGTGAACTATTAAAGTCCTTCTTAATGTCCTCTACCATCATCATGAGATATGCTTTTAAATCCAGGTCTAGCTTTTCGTGTATGTTGGGGTGCCAGGACTGGGTGAGGTGGGAGTGCTGCGTTCTGATGATGGTGAGTGGTCTTGGTTTCTGTTAGTAAGATTCTTACGTTTGCCTTTCACCATCTGGTAATCTCTGGAGTTAGTTGTTATTGTTGTCTCTGGCTAGAGATTGTTTCTCTGGTGATTCTGTTAGCCTCTATCAGCAGACCTGGGAGACTAGCTCTCTCCTCTGAGTTTCAGTGGTCAGAGGACTCTCTTCAGACAAGCTCTCCTCTTACAGGGAAGGTGCACAGATATCTGTTTCGGACCTCCCTCCTGGCAGAAGATGAAGGCCCGAAACCGGACCTGTCCCAGAAGCTGTGTTGCTTCAGCCTATCACAGAAGCTGTTAGCTTCTGTAGTCCACACTCTTACCTGCACAGACTAGTCTAAGAGGGATCCGGGAACCAAGATGGCTCCCCCAGGTGCTACAGCAAAGCTCTCCAGGGCAGGGCGGACACCTCTCCTCTTACAGGGAAGGTGCCCAGATGTCTGGAGCCCGAAACGGGGTCTGTCTCAGAAGCTCTCCTCTAGGGACCTTGGGGGTGTCCGGCCCCAGGTGACCCAGTGCTGGTGCTGACCACAAGGGACTTGTGACCCTGGTCAGGCCGGGTTTTCTGCTTTCCTAATGCTGTCTCAGGTCCCACGCGATTGGATTGGAACAGAAGTTGTGTTCCACTCACCAGTGGTCCTAAGATCGGGTGGAGAGTCCTCTAGGGGACCTTAGGGGTATCCACCAACTCTGTGCCCAAGGTGACCCAGTGCTGGCGCTGACCGGGACTTGTGACCCTCCTCTTGTATTTCTTTAAGTGAGTTATTAATGCCCTTCTTAAAATCTTCTACCACCATCATGAGATATGATTTTAAATCCACATCTTGCTTTTCAGGTGTGCTGGGGTATCCAGGACTCATGGTGGGAATACTGGGTTCTGATGCCCAGTGTTCTTGGTTTCTGTTAGTAAGATTCTTACATTTGCCTCTTGCCATCTAGAAATCTCTGGTGTTTATGTTAAAGCTGTCTCTGGTTGGAGCTTGATACTCCTGTGATTCCTTTAGCCTCTGTCAGCACTCCTGGGAGTCCAACTCTCTCCTGAGTTCCAGTGGTCAGAGCACTCTCTGTAGGCAAGCTCTCCTCTTTCAGAGCAGGTGTCCAGCAGTCTGGAGCTCTTATCTGCCTCCTGAATTCTGGGGTCAGAACTCTCCCTGTAGGCTGACTCTCCTCTGGCAAGGAATGTGCCCAGGGGGTCTGGGTCTCAGCTCTGCCTCCTGGCTGAGGATGAAGGCTGATGGGACCCTGACCAAGAATCTTTGTTGCTTCTATCATCCAGGTGCTCTCAGGTGATCAGGAGGTCCTGGGTATGCTAGGGGTCCTGCGGCGTGGAGAATCCTCTGGTGCCCTAGATGCCTTCAGCAGGGTTCACGCAGAAGATGGCAGGGCTGGCCCTGACCTGAATGGTTCCCAGCCTCTGGTTGGGTGAGGTTCCTTTGTCCCTGTTCCTGCTAGCATATGACCCTCAGCAATTCTTTGGAGCTGATTTTGCCATTCCACTCACCCGTGATCCCGAGGTGATCTTGTGGTCCTGTGGAGGGGAGAGCACTCTGGAGCCCTTTGTGGCCTCTGCTGGGCTCAGAAGGAAGATGGTGGGAGTGGCCCTGACAGAAACAGATCCCAGCCTCTGGTCGGGTGGGGTTGCTTTGTCCCTGTTTTTGCCAGCACAAGACCCTCTGTGATTCTTTGGAGCTGATGTTGTGTTCCACCCAACTGTGATCCCGAGGTCCTGCAGCATGGAGAGCACTCTGGAGCCCTTAGCAGCCTCCGCTAGGCTCAGAAGGAAGACCTTCATTTACTTTCTTTAGGTCAACACAGAATAAGAGAATCTCTATCGTGACTAATGTTAGATCCATGATGTAGCAAAAAATATATGGTTAATTTTTTGTATTTATTTACCTGGTATTTTGAGACAAATTTCCATTATGGTAGCTTGGGTTGACCTTAAACTCATAAAGATCCTCCTACCTCTGACTTACAGCTTGAGGACTAGTGCCATCAAACCTGACTCTAAATCATTCAGTTTGACTAAATTTTGGACAAGCCTAGAGAGATAGCTCAGGGGGTAAAATACATATGCTACCAAACTTGATGACCTGAGGTTGCCCTCCAGGACTGACATGGTAGGAAGAGAGAATTGGTCCCTAAAAGCTTCCCTCTGACTGCAACAAGTACATGTATACCCCCACCTTCATCCCCAGCATACAAAACAAAAGAAACATAATAGGAACATAAATTCTTGAACAAAAATTCCTATATGAAAAAGTAGGTTTCCCCTTTTTATGGCTTATAAATCTAGCTTGTCTCCTGGAGTACTTCCCATGACTTCAACAGAACAGGGAAAATGTCATAGATGGATTGTAAAGTAAATTCAAACCATATTGAGAAGTTGTGTAGCCATGAACAGGCAGCCTGGAAGTAAAGCCTCTACTATTCTCCTAAGAGGTTTCCTGTCTCAGTGCTGGAAAGTGTATTATTAAATCCAAAACTTCACCTGTGTCAAGATAGTTTGGTTGTTCTTTAATAGGAAGATAATGATAGAAATAAGTCATTTATGGATGTCACAAAGACAAGCCACCCATTCATTCATCCATCCATCCATCTATCTATCCATTCATCCATTTATCCAAATTATTATATAAAATCAGCAAGCTCCTTAAAATGTTTTTGGGCTAATTTCTACATATCTCCAGGGAATGTAACTAACTATATCCATGGTTATTCTCAGTGTCACCTAAAGAATCATTATGCTTGATAGGATCATCAGTAACAGAGACCAATCATGTTTTTGGAAGTTTCTTCCTTATGGGTGAGAGGCAAGGTAACCTCTGGTATCTCTGTCTTTCAATTATATTTACTCTTATACAGTCAGGTTCCCTAGAAGAAGATTTGGTCTACTGTGGTTTTCATCATAGTCTTTATAAATCTCAGAGATACAGTTGTCCCATGGTAATTAATATTTCAGTGTGTATCCAAGTCAAGTACACAACCATGGATTGATAAGGAAGAGAAGATGGCTATATGAGGTAACTACCACTCATCAGATGGAGCAATAGAATCCCATTACTTTATTCATCTCTCGAGGTCCAAGTTAGTCAGGACGAATTAATCTAACTATGTCTCTTCTATTTGCTACATTTCCCTCTAGTTTATCTCTTTGTATTTTTTTAACTCTCTGTTTGTCATCTCTTTCCACTAAGATACAAACTGTTTGCAGGCAATGGTTATGGCTATTTCATGCTGTTTATATGATAAATGTATTTTTGTTTACATTTTTCATACAACATATTAGGATTATATTCTTCCCCTTCTACAACTCCTTCCAGACCCAGACCTTCTCCCAACCTTCTTATCCACCTATCTTCATGTTTGCTCTCTCCTCTCAAAATAGAAAAGCAAACAAATAGTGAAAATTAAAATAAACAAACTAAAACAAAAATCAATAAGACCAAAAACAACAACAACAAAAAAAAACTATGATGAAAAGTTTACACACAAAAACATGGAATCCATTTTACATTGGCCAAATACTCCTTTGCAAGAGATCTACCCTGGCATTTGGTAGAAATGCCAAGTGACACTCTACTGGAGAAAACTGATTTTTCCCTTTCCTTTCCCATAAGCTATCAATTTCATTAGCTTCTTGGTTAGGAGTGAGACTTTCTGTTCACTCCCCTATACCATGCTGGAACTTTGTTTATCTTATACCTGTGGCAGTTCTTGTACATGCTGTAGCAGTCTCTGAAAGTCTGTATGTATACTAAAAATGGCTTAGAGAGAAGACCTTCTTCCTCATAAAGTTATAGAAGCAAGACAATCAATGTAAAAGTATCATCTCTTTGTCCATGCTATCTTTGTCCATCCAATCCATGAACTGAATAGATTCAAAGTATAAATGTGAAAGATTGGAAGGTGAAATTTATAGATGATTATTTAATATATCCACAAACTTAGATTTATGATCAGTAAACTCATGTTTTAAAGTTTTTAACCATTTCTCTGATTCTCTTATTATTTGCTTAGTGAATTTTAAATTAATACAAAGGAAGATGGCTTAAAATATCAAGCAAAGAAATATAGAATCATAGTTTAATCTATTTGCAGGGATACACCTGACATATAATGTATTTTTTGGAAATGATACTGTCATGGTAAAATCCGTGCTGGGTGAGATTAGAACTGAAAGTAGGAATGTAAAAGGGACAGAAATACAAGGATTGAACCAGGAGTCTGATCATAGGTGATGAGAACTCAGTCCCAGAGCTTGGCTAAGTAATACTTTAAATTCTTGTTCCTTGGAATTAGACCAAGGAGATGTTTAAGAAACCTACCTAAGTCCCTGAGAGAATACTAGAGCAACTACTATAAATTATGTGAGAAACAAAATTTGGGACTTTGGTTCCAGCAACAGGGACTTTCCAAAAGCCTCTGGAAGCAATAATTATTTATGTGGTCTTTTTAGCCACAATCATAGAAGGAAGAGCAAGACAATCATCCATTCTTGGGTTAGGACAGTGCCAGCCAGACTCTGGCCACAAGGCAAACTAGCTTTGAGTCTACATTGCCATTAATTTTTTTTATAATGACTCCACTCCTCAACTCTCAGGCATGGAAGAAGAATGTAGTGTGAGCAAGTTCCAGAGAGAGAACAGGAAGAACTTAGCTAGTACAGGTAGACAGAGATACAAAGGATGATTGGTGGCCATGGAGGAAGCATTGCTATATGAAGCTGACATTTAAATAAGGAAGAATGTCATGATAATATATTTTAAAGTGCTGCATTATTATAACTACATCAAAACAGCATGCTATTTATTACATTACAGAGTCAACTTATAATTTCTTAGCTCTGCTCTATTTTGAGTTGAAGCAAACTGTGTTCACTACAGAAAATCTTGTATGTAAAAATATAAAGTTGTGTTTGGAGAGACAGCATTCAAATATTTTGGAAATTTGTGAAGCCTGTGAATTGTTCCCTTTTGGTTATCCCTCAGGTAGGACACACATATTCACTCTGAGCCAATATTTGTGGGGAAATAATACAGGACACATTTCAGTGGCAATGGAGTGGGCTTCTATTTCCTAAAACTAGCTCACTGAAAGTCATGCATAGCCTTATCACTGTGCTGGTGTCTTCAGTAAAATGGTGCTATGCAGGAACAGAGCACGCTTTCCCTGTGTCTTCCAAGTGTATTTTATCTACACCAGAGGAGTTGCAGGCAGGGGAGAGGGTAGAGAGAAGAAAGGACTATGAAAATGCCTTGTGAGAGATGAGCCAATTTTAAGCAAATGGCTGCATGGAAAGCCCCATCAGCTCCCTTGCAAATGGACAAGTCATAAACCTGCCTAATGAGGTGGAACCTCAAAATTACCCCTTCGTTCTGAAAAAAAAATTAATGTTGCCTCTCCAATGGGCAACATTAACAACAACCCCCTTCACTCCTCCACATGGTTTCTCTGTCAGGCAAGTGTGTTCTCTTCAAGATGAGAAGGAAATGGGACTCACAGTGGGACAAGGGTCTGTGTGGGAAGACGAGCCCTGGCTAATTTCTTCAACCTATCCAATCCACTGAGCCAGTGAGAAGGGGTGGCCTAATACCAGAGAAAAGTATATCTCAGCAGTCACTGTATCTTCCAACCATTTACATCTCTTCCTCTTTAAACACTGTCTACTACTACTTTCTTCAAGGAACAGTCTTTAATCTTATCATGAAAGCACATTCAATTTCATCTGTTCTTTTGGTTAGCAATTGTTAATGGTTTTGCTATAGGTAAAACCCAGTCACTATGGTCGATCTCCCCCTCTCAGCTTTCTGGGTATCATATCTCAGATGTTGTTTTTCTGTTTGACAATATTGCCCTTTCAAACTTTCTCTGTAAGCAGCTTGAAAGGATTCATTTGGAGCAGAAGTTTCATTAATTTATTTAAATGCATTTCTCAAACAGAGCAGGTTAGTTGTTTCGAAATGTCAAGGTCTGGGAGTGGACTTGAACATGTTCTGCAAAACACAACTGTCCAGGATTTCCCATGAAAGAAAACAGGGGTGTGTCAAGGCAGCAGACCTCATAGTCACATGGTATCCCTAAAGGCTTAATCAGTTTTTTTGTAAGGGAATTGGAAGCATGGGAGTACTCCCTGCTCCAGGGCATGGTGGAGATCCCAGTAATAAAGTGCACTATGCTCCAGTAGAGCTGCCTTTGTTATGGGGAACAGTGAGCTAATAGGGATCTCCTAAATTTAAGAACATGGTTTGGGGCCAGATTGTCTTAGCATTGCATAGTGATTGGATATTGAGTGGGAGCTTGGATGCAGCACAGTTGGCTTGTCCAAGCTGGGGCTGAGAAAAATCCAGTGTGGAGGAAATGGAATGCTCTCAGCCTGGTGGGGAAAATGTACTAGCATGTGTTGAAAGTCTGCATACGTGAATGGGTAATTTAAAAGTACTAACTGGGATCTGTCACTGTAGGGAGGCATAAAGTATATCTTCTTTAAAAATAGTTCTTAATACTCTGGATTTCCAATCACCCTTATGCTCCAGCCTTCCTGACTCTCAATACAAAATACAAAGTTTCATTGTTTTCTGGGGAAGAATATCTAATTTTCATGGGACCTTCTATAACCAGGCACCAATTTGGGTTTGATGCTGGTTTAATTTACTAGCCTAGTGTTCATATCCTATGCATATTCCCAAGTGAAACAAGATATTCCTCCATCTCAAAATCATGATATACATGTATAACTACCATTGTCATTTTGTGACAGCTGGGGAGCCCCTCCCATTTTGATGGCCTGTCCACTACCACGCACTTGTGCAGAGCCTGGAGCAAATGGCTGGAAAGTATAAAGGGACTCTTAGCTTCTTAGATTTTATCAACACTGGATAACTCCCTAGGGTTTTCATCACAATGGCAATCTAGATTCAGTGTCAATCTAGATACTCATAGAATATTCCCTGTAAAATAGGGGCACCCTAAGACAAAATCAATTATGCTGCCTTATAAGAACCCTTTGCGTCACCATACAGCACAGCCCAGTCTCCTTGAAATCACCTCAGAACTCCATTAGAATCACCAATATCTGTATATTTAAACATTTTCACTCCCCAACTCTGGAATATTTGACTGTTTAAAACTTTGGTTTTAAAATCGATAGGTGGAACAACAATATGAACTAACCAGTACCTCCAGAGCTCGTGTCTCTAGCTGCATATGTATCAGAAGATGGCCTAGTCGGCCATCATTGGGAAGAGAGGTCCCTTGGTTTTGCAAACTCAATATGTCCCAGTACAGGGGAACCCCAGGGCCAAGAAGTGGGAGTGGATAGGTAGGGGAACAAGGCAGAGGGGAGGGTATGGGGGACTTTCAGGATAGCATTTGAAATGCAATTGAAGAAAACATCTTATAAAAAATTGGGAAAAAAATCAGTTATTTCTTTTCTGTCTGTTTTTTAACTACCCAGCCAGCTTCCTTGTTCTTCATGCTTCCCTGCAGTGTGCAGTGATAGCCAGACCCTCTGGAAAGCTTCACTAAACAAGCCAGCATCATTAGAGCTAAAGGCAGGAGGTTGCAAATGACTCCCCACTGGATGCAGGCTATGGGTAGGAGTGGGAGTGGCAGCAGGTTTGCAAGCATAGTACTAGAACAAGCACACAAAGATGCTTGCAAATTGTAAGACCATTGTATAGACTTTAAAATACTATTTTTTATTTGGGTTAAGATCTTTAAAAATTTCTCTTCACTGTTGTGTGATCAGCATAGAACCCTGGAGGCACTGTGGAAACACACTGAGTTCACTTAACATTAAGTAGTCAATGCTTGTACGAATTTCCAGAGTAACTGTCAACTGTGAAATTAACTTAACAAGAACCATCATGTATACAGACCAGTTCATTGTTATTGCAAAATGTCATTAAATATAGGATGGGCCTATGTCCAGGCTCAGCCAAAATAATCCTTCTTTATGTAGTTTTATCCAGATTCACAATTATCAATGTACTTTACCCTCACTAAAGTCTTGGTTGAAAAAGATAAATAATTCAGTCATCCTATTTCAGTGTTAAATTCTATGTCATGCTGAACTATAATGACAGTCTAGAAGCTTGGGCCACTGTCATATTTCACACCAGCCTGAATTCTTACACATGATGCCCAGTGTTTTCACTGGGAGTATGAATTGCCCTTTTCATTTTAAAATATGGAAAATGCACAAAGTCAAAACCCTCTGAGCCTATTGAATATAAATAAGCCTTCATTGTTTTTATATGATCCAAATCTCATCTTATTCCCTAACTGAAGAAAAGTGTTATTCCAAAATTAGCATCTCATTTTTAAAGACCACAGTAGGAATAAAACAATAGGGTAGATGGGACAAGAGAGATTGCCCAGCCTTAAGGACACTGGCTGTTCTTCCAGGGGACCTAGGTTCAATTCCTAGCACTCACATGTTGGCTTACAACCATAAATAACTCTAGTTCCATGGAATACAATGCCCTTTTCTGGCCTCCACATGCCCACACCAGATGTTTAGACATACCCATATAAAACATCTATATAAACACCCATATAAATAAAATTAAATTAATTAAAATAAAATACAAACAAGGGAGTGCTGATTACAGTTCAGATAACTGTCCTCCAAAAATCAATGTGCTATAAACTTTGGCATCCAAGCTCTGGAAGCATTGGAAAGTGGTAGAAACTTTAAGATGGGACCAGGGGGAGGATTAATTGGCGATGTATCCTCAGAGAAGATTGTGTTGCTGGTCTTTGCTCACTTTCTGCTTCGCCCTAGTCATTGGGGTGAGCAGCTTGCTCTACCATTGTCTTAGTCAGGGTTTCTATTCCTGCACAAACACCATGACCAAGAAGCGAGTTGGGGAGGAAAGGGTTTATTCGGCTTACACTTCCATGCTGCTGTTCATCACCAAAGGAAGTCAGGACTGGAACTCAAACAGGTCAGGGAGCAGGAGCTGATGCAGAGGCCATGGAGGGATGTTCTTTACTGGCTTGCCTCCTCTGGCTTGCTCAGTCTACTCTCTTATAGAACCCAAGACTACCAGCCCAGGGATGGTCCCACCCACAAGCGGCCTTTCTCCCTTGATCACTAATTGAGAAAATGCCTTACAGTTGGATCTCATGGAGGCATTTCCTCAACTGAAGCTCCTTTCTCTGTGATAACTCCAGCTGTGTCAAGTTGACACAAAACCAGCCAGTACAATTGACTCCTTGTCAACTTGACACACAAACACATCACTAGTAAGCCTCAACCCTTACATTCTTATTCATCCCCAAGATCTAAATAACTTTAAAAGTCCCACAGTCTTTACATATTCTTAAAATTTCAATCTCTTTAAAATATCCATCTCTTTTAAAATCCAAAGTCTTTTTACAATTAAAAGTCTCTTAACTGTGGGCTCCACTAAAACAGTTTCTTCCTTCAGGAGGGAAAATATCAGGGCACAGTCACAATCAAAGCAAAAATCAATCTCCAACTGTCCAACGTCTGGGATCCAACTCACGATCTTCTGGGCTCCTCCAAGGGCTTGGGTCACTTCTCCAGCCATGCCCTTTGTAGCACACACGTCGTCCTCTGGGCTCCAGATGCCTGTACTCCACTGCTGCTGCTGCTCTTGGTGGTCATCTCGTGGTACTGACATCTCCAAAACACTGCATGACCCCTTCAGTCCTGGGCCTTCAATTACAACTGGGGCTGCACCTTCACCAATGGCCTTCCATGGCCTCTCACAGTGCCGAGCCTGAGCTGCTGTGTGACCCCTTCATGCCTTCAAAACCAGTACCACCTGGGTGACCCTTACACATTACCAAGTCCCACTGCAGAAGGAGTACAACCTTGGCTATCTCTGGAACACAGCCTCTTTGTGCTTTCAGAAAACACTTCCCAGAAGATGTCAGCTCAACGATGCTGGTCTCTTCTTAATCACCGCTAATTTCTTAGCTCCAGCTAACCAGCATCAATAGTCCCAGTAATGCAAAGTTTTTGCTTTAGTAGTTCTGGTATCTTGTTAATCACAGCTGATTCTTCAGCCCCAGCTAACCAGAACTACAAAATCTTCACAATAAAAACAGCAATGGCCCTGAAGAGAGTCTTTAATTTTCCCCCTGAAATTTCACAAACCAGGCCTTCATCTTCTGCACTGTTCTCAGCATAATCTTCCAAGCTCCTACACAACATCTGACAGAGCTCTTAACAACGAATGGATCTTCAAGCCCAAAGTTCCAAAGTCCTTCCACAGTCCTCCCCAAAACATGGTCAGGTTGTCACAGGAATACCCCACTCCTGGTACCAATTTGTCTTAGTCAGGATTTCTATTCCTGTACAAACACCATGACCAAGAAGCGAGTTGGGGAGGAAAGGGTTTATTCGGCTTACACTTCCATGCTGCTGTTTATCACCAAAGGAAGTCAGGACTGGAACTCAAACAGGTCAGGGAGCAGGAGCTGATGCAGAGGCCATGGAGGGATGTTCTTTACTGGCTTGCCTCCTCTGGCTTGCTCAGTCTACTCTCTTATAGAACCCAAGACTACCAGCCCAGGGATGGTCCCACCCACAAGCGGCCTTTCTCCCTTGATCACTAATTGAGAAAATGCCTTACAGTTGGATCTCATGGAGGCATTTCCTCAACTGAAGCTCCTTTCTCTGTGATAACTCCAGCTGTGTCAAGTTGACACACAAAACCAGCCAGTACAACCATATATTCCTAATACTGTGTGTTATCTTATCAATAACACATTCAGAGCAACAAGCCAGCCAGTCATGGATGGGAACCTCTAAAATTGTGAGCCAAACAATATTTTGTTCTTTATAAGTTGATTATAATGGATATTCATAATAGTAATAGAAAATTCAATAACACACAGCCAGTTCAAAGAAAGATAGATTACCCTGCCTTACCTGACTCCTGAAAATAGAAGAGCCTCAAGCTGCCTGGCCTCCCAGGTTAACATTTTCACTTGGACATGCATTTATTCTGCTTTGTTCTTTCAGGAATATAAGTGGTATGGTCAAATAAAGTGAAGAAATAGATGCCAAATTTTTAAAAACAGCAGTACAGAGGGCAAGACTACATCCCTTGTTTCTTATTGAACCATTGTTTCCCATACCAAACAAAAATCTGACTCTTTTATCTCCCTCTTTCAGATGGGAAAGACAGGAAGATAGCTGTATTATCATCCATCTATTCATAAACCCTGCTGTCAATAATTCGAAACACTTATTATGAACAAAGCATTGTTCTCTGTGACATAGATGAATCGTGAATGAATGTACATAGTCTCTGAATCCAAAGTAAATTATGCCCAGTAAATCACAGGTGTGAACTATGTAGTTGATACTTCGGTGTTAAGTAAAAGACTATTTTAATAAGAGCTTGACAGAAACTTTTAACCTATACTATACAACATGCTAATGTTTGTTACCCAAGCTGACTACATTTAGAACCACCTAAGAAGCAAACTTCTGGGTATCATAAGGAACTAAGGGTAGAAGACAAACCCTAATGTGGGTGGCATTATCTCATGGGGTGGAAGCCCAGAATGAATAAAAGAGTAAAAAGTAGATAAATCGGATGAGCATTAGCATCCATCTCTCTGCTTCCTGATACAATAAGATGTGAGGAAAGACTGAAAATGCATGCAGATGAGAGCAAGGAGCCACAGACTCTGGCTGCTGTGCCTTCTTGGTCACAGTGGAGCATACTTTCCATATCCATGAGCCCAAACCTTTTCCTCCCTTACGTTGCTTCTTGTCAGGTACTTGCTCACAGCAATAAGTAAAGTAAGAAATGCAAGTCTCAAAGAGACATTTGAGATGACATGCAAAAGCTGGACAGGAATTGGGTAGAAAAAAAGAATGGGGGAGGAAGGGAGGGAGGGAGAGGACATGAGTAGCCTAGGAAAGCAAAGGTGACTTCTTTAGGGAGCTGCTTGTGTTCCCATTAGATGCTATGAGGAGAAATGTCAAGAAAACCTAGCACAGTGGCTCTCAACCTTCCTAGTGCTGTGACCCTTTAATACACTTCCTCAAATTGTTGTGAACCCCCAACCATTAAACTATTTTCATTGCTACTTCATAACTGTAATTTTGCTACTGTTATGATTCGTAATGTAAATAACAGTGGTTTTTGGATGGTTTTATGTGACCTCTGTGAAAGTGTCCTTTACCCTTTCCTAACAGGGGTTGTGATCCACAGGTTGAGACCCACTGGCCTAGGCAATGGCTATCTAAACAGGACAACAAAACAAGAAAGCCAGCAGCCATTCAGTGGACTTCCACTCTAGGCCTCCCCTATCCTGAAGGCATAAAATTTCCTTCTCTCTATAGCTTGGTCTTCTATCTTTCCAGTGACTCATGAACTTGACAGTCTCCTTCTAGACAGCCACAGGTATATCCTTACAGAAAGAATGGAAGGGAGAAAAGGGGGAGAGTAAGATCCCCATAGGTGGAATTTCTTGAGACCAGCAGCTATTGGGTGTGAATGCATTGACAGGAAGACAGGAAGTGGGAGGTGAGAGATAGAGATGTCTCCTCTAGGCCTAACCCATGGCTGCTGGTTTTGATTTCCTTTTCTTCCCTTTGATCAATCACCCCAAATCTTTTACTAAGGCCAGCAACTACACAGGTAACTGAGCAAACATCAAAGTCACTGCTAGATCTTAAGATCACTATGGTCTGGTTGATATCACTTCAGAGAGTGAAGGGTAAGGTTCGGAATCAGCAGAGTGAGTTTTCACAGAGCATTCTTGAAAATGTGATGGCATTGTCTGTCATCACTTCTAGGTCAACGATTATGCATCTAAACAGCCTTCATCCTACCCATCACATTTTGCTTCACAAATGACCAAAAAATTCATGAGTGCCAAGGTGTGTGGCTGTGGATTACATGCTAAACATGCCCCAAATATAGAAAGACATGGAGAAAGGCCAGTGCTTGTCCTTCACAATGTTAAAATAAGAAAGTAAATATTAAGAGTAGAGTGCAGATGGTTTAGTAAGAAAACTACAGACTTTGGAGTCAGACAGGTTTTAAAAGAAATACTGGCTCTACAATGGATACATTCTGTGACCTTTACACAAGTTTATTAACCTCCTCGAACTACATTTGTTAATTTGAAAAATGAAGATAATAACCACCTGCCTCCTAGAATGGCTGAAAAGATTGAATGAGGTAATATTTTCAGAGATAATGTATGTGCGTTAGGAGACTATGCACACAGAGAGAGGGCCATGTGAGAAAGGGGATACAGAAAAACATACCTGGAGATTGCTCTCTGCAAAAGTTTACAGAACAGTGAGGATGCAGATATGTAAACTAACTTTATAGTCACTGAAAATTCAAATGTAATACTCCAGGAAGAGATTAGGAATGGCTTAAAGCAGAGGCAGAAAAGATGGAGATGAGGAAACTGATTCAAGAAATGTATGTTAAAATCATACAGATTTTATCTGAGTGATGGTGACATATGCCTTTAATTCCAAAACTCAAGGAGGCAGAGGCAGGAGAATATTTGAGTTCAAGGCCAGCCTGGTCTTTAGAGTGAGTTTGAGTACAGCCAGGACTACACAGAGAAACCCTGGTATGTCTATGTTTTAGACAGATAATTTAAATAAAGAATACTCCTTGAAAGTTAAGTTCATTAAGATATAGTTTTTGTTTAGGAGAGTCTAAGAGACTTTTACTGACAAACAGAAATAGTGTAATCCATACCTGTTACTGAGCTTTTTGCTTAATAGCAGTGGTGTCTTGGAAAGGCATCATCTCCACAATTGTAGGGTAGCTCCATTTAAACTCCTCTTATCTATGTATAGGCACATATTTTTAGAAAGCTTTTACATTAACCATATGGCATTTTCAATTTATTGTCCCTCCCATACCTCTTCTATCATGCTCCCCCATCCCCGTACTACTTTACCCTTTCTACTCCATTATTCCTCTTTCTCCCTCTGTAGCACCTCCTTCCCCTTAAGTCTCCCCGTCTTATGCCCCCTTACTAATTTCTTTACTTCTCTAGACAGTGCAAGTGTGAGATTTAGCAGCCACATGCGAGAGGACAAAAGGCATTTATCTCTCTTGGTCTCGACGTTACCCCATGCAGAATGATTGTTTCCAGCTCTATCCATTTACCTATGGATTTCATTTTTTTTCTTACAGCTACATAATGCTCCCAGGTCCAATTATAGCACATTGTCATTATCTATCTGTCAGTTGATGGGCATCTAAGTTGTTTCCATTTTCTGGCCATTGTGAATAGAGCAGCAGTGAACAGAAATGAGCAAGTATCTCTGTAGTAGTATATAGAATCATTAGGGGATACATTCAGAAGTGGTGTATTGAATCTATGGTAAATCTCTTCCTAGCTTTAGAGGAGCCTCCATCCTGATTTCCTTGTGGTTCCAGCAGTTTGTATCCCCATCAACCATCAGTATATGTTGCTCCCCTTCCCGCACATCCACACTAGTATCCATTGTAATAAAAAAAAAATTCTTAGCTCTTCTGTTTAGAGTAAGATGAAATATCAAAGCAGTTTTTATTTGCTCTGATAAATAAGGATGTTAAATAATTTTAAAAATACATTTATCCATCATTTGTATTTCTCTTTCTGAGAATTCCCTGGTTGGTTTCATGTCCCAAGTTTTATTTGTATTGTTTGTTTTCTTGGTGTGTAGCACTTTTAGTTCTTTGTACCTTCTAGATGCTAAACCTCTTTCAGAAGCATAGAAGGTAAAAATTTTTTACTACTCTGTAGTCTGCCTCTTCAATCATATGATGGGTTCTTTTGCTGTACAGAGCTGTTAAGTGTCATGAGGTCCAATTTTTTTAACTTGTACCATTTTAAATATTTGAACTATTGGTGTCTTCCTGTACCCATAAATTTAAATATATTTCCCAATTTCTCTTCTGTCATATTCAGAGTACTAGATCTTATGTTGAAGTCTTTGATCCATTTGGAGTTGACTTTAGAGCAAGGTAAGAGCTAAGGGAGGGCAACAACTATAAATATAGAACAAATATAGTAAACTATAAGCAAGAATTGGAAATAATAAAATACAAGAATATGATTACTTATAAAACTTATGTCTTCTCTTAATGATAAAGAATTCAAAGAAGAAGATGAAACCATTTTCATTCTTCTATGTGTAGCTATCCACTTTTACCAGCACCATTAGCTGAAGGTGACATTTTTATTACTATAGCTCTGCAGTAAACCTGAAATCAGGGAAAGCTAAGTTCAGGATTGTTTTCACTTTTCTAGATCTCTTTGTTTTCATATTAACAGCATGGTATTAGCATAAAAACGCAGGCTCATTAATCAATGGAACAAAATTGAGGATGAACATATAAACCCACATATCTCTTCTGGACTTGATGGGTTGTGAGGTCCCATATACCTGTCAAAACTACACACTGTTGCCAGTCCTATTGCTTATCCTTCACAACTTGATAGCAAGGCCTCATTGCTGAAGATGCTATATAAATAAGCTATAGAACATGTAGAAATCACGTTAGTACCAACCTGGAAGTTTCATCACCTACTACATAATTTTCATAGTGTTATCCAATCGACCTGAGGAGAAAATTAATGATAAATATTACCCATCCATGAGCCTGATGAGATATAATAATGATTGTTCTAGAAAGATATGCTCAAGCAGTACAACAGTAGAATGAAAATCATAGAAATAGTCAATCACAATAGTAGCATGAAAAATCATAGAAACAACCAATTAACTTCAACTCCACAAGATGAAACTCAAATCTGGAACCTTTATTGAGTCAAGAACCTGTGGCTTAGGTACTAATAGATAACCTATTACTATCATTCTGTTTAATGGATATAATATTAAACAACTCTTAATAACTGATGGTTATTCTCATAGTTTAAGTAATTTCTCAACCCTCATCAGGGAAGTTGTATTGAATCAGATAGTGATTAACACAGAGATCACAAAATCGTCAAGATGCAGAGAATAAAAGGCTGTAGAATACTCTTCCCTAAGTGACAAATGCATATCTCCCTCCACACCCAAGGCTCATGGACCATTGAGAAAAAGAATGCAGAAATAGTGTAAGAGCCACAGGTGGTAGATGACTATAAAGAAACAAACAAAAACCTTCTCTTCTGGTCACAACAAGGAATCTGAACATATAAACTCACCATGCACAAGAACTGTACAAGCTCAAGCCAGACTAAAAATCCCAGCACGGAGGAGAAATGGCAATAATATCCCACCCTCTCCAAGGAGCTATTAGTAAATTATAGCTGGTAGGAGAGGGAGAGTCACTTTTCTTTCTTTCTTTTGTATTTGTTTTAAGTGGGTTTTTTTGTTTGTTTGTTTGTTTGTTTTGTTTTGTTTTGTTTTTTTGAGACAGGATTTCTCTGTGTAGCTCTGGATGTCCTGGAATTCACTCTGGAGACCAGGTTGTACTCAGAGAACCATCTGCCTCTCCCTCTTAAATGCTGGGATTAAAGGCATGTGCCACCACTGCCTGGTTTAAAAATTGCTTCCTTAAGAGTTTTATATAACATTTTGATTATATTTGATGTAAACCTAAAAAAAAAAACCTATCTCTCCCAATAGCTAAAATTACAATAATTCTATAGAAAGGGGTATCCAAGTCCCATCTCCATCCTTCTGTAGACCCTAATAAGTGAATAATACTGTAGGGGAAGGCCACACACCAAAGAATATACATACATATACACATATACATACACATACACAACAAATTGGATTTGGTTTGGTGATTTAAAAAAATGGATACAAAATTAGGTGGATAAGAAAGGGAAGGTGGACATAGGAGAATTTGGGGAGATATGAATATGATCAAAACCTGCTATACAAAATTATCACAAAATAAATAATTTGTTTTTAAAAGAGCACATGAAGTTGGGAGGAAAAAGTGGTACTGGGAATAGCAGAGAAATTGGAAAGGAGGTGCATTTGATCAAAGCATAGTAGTGTGTGTAGGGAATTTTCATATAACAATAACATCCCAGGGAAAAAATGGGAGGGGCAAGTCTTTTTGAAACAACTACATCAGATGAATTGATGTTTTGCTTTGGTTTTGTTGTTTGTTTTTACTATGCACAGGAATAGTCTAGGTGGAAACTAGCAGCTGCCTTCTATAGGTTTAATCTCCTGTATGTTTTCAGGTATGCACAACCTACAGGAAACATGTCTTTCCAGTATGTGCAAAGCACCTTCCATGTGGGCAGGGAGGAGGAGGAAATTAGAAAGATCTGGAAGACAAATTAGGGACAGACAAATGAGACAAGGAGAAGAAAATACAGAAATGGACTTTCAGATTCCTGTCTTCACAACCTGGCACGTGACCCAGCTTTTCTTTATGCTCACTTTGATTTACTTCAGGAAGTAAGTTTCCTACTGAAAAGCATGTGAGGATATGTTTGACAGTTGTATGTCAGGAATATTGTTAAGTGAGATACTTGCTGGATAAGGAAAAGGTGAAATCTTCTTCTAAGAATGAAGTTTGAGGCTGTGTCTTTCCTATCCAACACCTCTTGTCCTCGATGTTAAGTACCACTCTCATTCACTCTGCCAATTAATGTTCCTTCCCAAGATCAGAGATGGCAAGAAACTTTGTGCTATGCAATGTCAAGCCATTTGCATGTCCTTTGATCCATATGTGCCTAGCATTATACAGTTGGTATCCTATAACCACATACACATTTAGTATCTACTGTTAGTCACAGCAGATCTGTAAAGAGGTCATTTAATTTCTCCATTTTAAAGAAAAGAAGCTTAGTTTAAGAGACTGCATAGAACAGTCTGCACAAGTGGATGGAGCTAGCAAAATTGCAATCTGAGGCGTTGAATGTGGCTCTTTCTGACCTTAGAGTCAGCACTCTTTGACACTGAGACACTCTCTCTTTAATTGAGAAAAAATGGAGATTTTCCAAATGCCCATTCCAGGTGATTAAAAAAACAGGGGAAAAAAAAAAAACTAAAATAGAACTACCAGCTCCAGCTCCACAGATACAATATTTTCCAGTTCTGCAGATACAATATTTTGCCCCAATTCATCTTACCCACTCAAAATGAAGAGCTGAAACTCCCCTCCACCTTATTAACTTCAAATGACCTCAGAAAGCATCCAGGACAGAAGTGCAACTGCTCAGCAGTCTGGAGAATGTGCCAACTCCATGAACCTTGATTTTTGCCTTCACTTTTAAAAGGAGGTCTTTTAAGTCCCTAAGAATCCAGGACATAATTTCATGACATAAACTGTCATTGCAGAGAAAGGTTAAATAGCTTCCTAGCCTCTGCATTGATGCCATCCACGGCTCTGAAAGAATTTGCTCTGTTTGGATTCTAAACACGTTGTAGAACCAAACTCGGATTTTGTTGCCATTTCTACTTTATAGGTGAGAACAATGAACATAGGGATCATGCATTTAGCCTGTCTAAGTGCAGATTCACTGACATGTCTCAGGTAAATAACAAGACAAGAAAAAATTAGAAATCCCAGGGTGTGGGACAGTCAGGGTTGACCGATTTCACAGGGACAACCCACCCCACCAGCCTGACTCTTCTTTGTGACAGTGAACCTTATCCTCTTCCATGGAGACGATTGTCAGATTGCTCTAAAGCCTTTGCTTTCTTCTCTTTCTCCTTTTTAGGATCTGTCTTCATCTCCATACTATTGCTCGTAGGCAGTAAAGCATCTGTTGTGTAACAGTCCAGGAGGTACTTACAGTGAAAGAGAAAGGAGACAGAAGGAGAAGGAGAAAAGGGGGAGAGAAAGGAAGATGTGAAAGGAAGAGAAGACAGAGGGAAATGGAGAAGAAAAAAATGGAGAAATGAGTTAAAGAGAGGAAGGAAACTGGAAACAACAAGGAAGGAAGGAGGAAGGAAGGAAGGAAGGAAGGAAGGAAGGAAGGAAGGAAGGAAGGAAGGAAGGATGGAAGGATGGAAGGATGGAAGGAAGGGAGGGAGGGAGGGAAGGGGAGGGAAGGGGAGGGAAGGGTAGGGGAAGGGAGGGGGAGGGGGGAGGGAGGGAGGGAGGAAGGAAGGAAGGAAGGAAGGAAGGAAGGAAGGAAGGAAGGAAGGAAGGAAGGAGCATGGACACATGAAACAGGGAAAAGCACAATGTTAGAAGAAAAGGGAGGATGTGAGGGTGTGGAGAGGAAACAAAATCTGGGAAAAGGAAAAGATGAGGGAGAAGGAGAGGAAGTTTCTTATGGGATCAGTATAACTGCCTTGCAGGAGAAAACACTTGGTCCATATTCCTTAACAGCAGGGAGAATTCTGAGCACATTGCCATCTCACACTAGTGAGAATCTGTTTGGCAACTGCTAGTCATCGGTTCTATCTAGACTTCACCAGATCCGGCTGGAAAGGGCACTCTAAGTGGTCCCTGGATGTGGTAGCAGAGGAATGGAAAGAGTCTATCATTTCTTGAAGTTCCCCAGAGAAGAGATGTTAGGCATTCCCTTCTGAGTAAGGAAAAGGCAACACAGTGGGAAAAGCCTTGGTCAAAACAGGAGTAGAAATGGCTGGCTGAGAACAGGCATGCTCCTCTTACCCTTAGTCTGTCAACCAATGCCTGCTGTTCATGCCAATTAAATTCCATTCGTCAATATCCTAAGCATAGCCTGAGCTGGCAAAGTAGACCTGCTGACCCTCATGGAGGAAAGAGTGTTAACTGTATATTTTCAAGCGGTGGAGTATCTAATTTAAGAGGTATGTAAATGATAACCTGAATGAAGAATTAATATACAGCTCTATGGAAAACACAGATCTGCCCTCATTATAAAGGCTGATTCTGCTGTAACCCGAGGACAAAAGAATTGTTGGAAGTGTCTCCGAGAATGCCTTTGTATTATTGAGAAAAGTGATCTTAGATGAATAGGCAGTCTGAAAGCTAGAGAGACTGCTTCCTCCCTTCTGTCCCCTTGACATCCCCAGAACAAGTAGCCAGCCAAGGGCCCCAGGCAGTACACTGACTGTCCCCTGGGTCTGCAACTGACTGGGTCCTGAGATCCAATCATATTCCTTTAAATTATATGATAAACATGCCCAGAAATAATTGGGTTCTGTGAATCAGGTTACATTAATACATGAATCCAAACTTTTGGAGTGTCCTTGACCGTCACAGGTCAAGATCCTTCTGCTGCAACCTACGCCTTGTCCAGGACAGGATTTCTGGGAGTTGAGGGGGCAAAATGTTGTCTTTTTACCCTTACTATCTTCTGATACTCATCTACACTCTTGAATGTCAGCATGACTCTATGTAATATGCATTCTATAACCTAGTCTTTCACACAATCAAGCAAGATACTATAATTCGCTCTTAGCGACGGGGACTGCTCTAAGGTCTGCCCCGCGCAGGACAGCAGACAGCGTAGACTTCTACCACCTTTCCCCAAGCCTCTGAATAAAGTGTTTAAACAAAAAAAAAAAAAAAAAAAGATACTATAATTCCTATTTTATATACAGGAGTCTAAGCTCAGACAAAAATACCTTTACCAATGAATAAGAACCTGACCTTGTCCCTCATAGATTAGATGTTTTGTTTAGTACAGTGGTTCCCAAGCTTCCTAATGCTGTGACACTTTGACACAGTTCCTCATGTTGTGGAATCAACTGTAAAATTATTTTTACTGCTAATTTGTAACTGTAATGTTAATATTTTTGGAAATAGAGGTTTGACAATAGGGGTGCGACCCACAGATTGAAAACAGCTGCTTTAGTGGTTCTCAAAAAAAAAAAAAAAAAAAAAAAAAAGCATGTGTTTAGGAAAGGAGCTTCTACCTGGTTCTGTTAGCCTCTGGGTCACACAAACCCAGACCTAACCAGAATGGAGGAAAAGTTACCTCGTCTTACCTCCTGAGTCATAACAAAGAAGCATCCTTCTCTTTATGACACACAGGTGACATATTGGACATGGTGGTTTAAATAGGAATGGGTCCCATGGCCTCATATGCTTGAGTGTTTAATCCATAATTAGAGGAACTATTTGGAAGGATTAGAAAGCATAGCTTTGTTGGATATGTCATTGAGCCGGGCAGTGGTGGCGCACGCCTTCAATCCCAGCACTTGGGAGGCAGAGACAGACAGATTTCTGAGTTTGAGGCCAGCCTGGTCTACAAAGTGAGTTCCAGGACAGCCAGGGCTATACAGAGAAACCCTGTCTCAAAAAAAAAAAAAAAAATGTCATTGAAAGCCTTTGTCAGGCACAATATCTCTCTGTATTGTCTATGGATCAAGTTGTAAATCTCCTGCTCCAATGCCATGTTTGTCTGGTTTCCTGCATGATGATCATGGTCTAACTCTCTAAAAGTGTAAGCAAGCCCCCTAGCTAAATATTAGTCTTATATTAGTCGCATTGGCTATAGTGTCTCTTCCCAGCAGTAGAAAAGTAAGACACTGGCATTGCTTTTTGCTTCTATGTACAGAGGAGGTTTGGTGTCAAGTATCAGAGGTCAGGGGCTGGGAATGGCTCATGTGGTGAAGTCCTTGATACAAGAACATGAGGACCTGAGTTTGGATCCCCAGTGCCTATGTAAAAGGCAGAAAGAAGGTGTGCAGCTCGGTACTCTAGGCTAGCCAGATTAATCAAACTGGCAACCTCTATGTTTAGTGAGAGTCTTGTCTCAAAAATAACTGGAAAATAGAAACCACCTGACATTGACCTCTGATCTCCATACCCCTATGTGTGCGTGCATGCGCCCCCCCACACACACACCACTACACAAAAAACACACAAGATCACAGCAGACTTCACATGGTGCCCATCCTCTGAGCACTTCTGCCTGTCTCCAACTTGGTGTCCTTTGTAGTCCAGGAACATGATCCTTGCCGTAAGAGAGACCTCCTAAACAAGGAACTCTGTGGATATGTGAAAGCAAATTCTTTGCCCAAGAGCACATCTTTCAGAGGACTAGAGTTAGTGAGATCAGAGCCGATAGACAACTTAATGGTCCATTCAGGGAAAGAAAATAGAGTCAAACAAATACAACATTGACTATAAGTGAATATTTATATAAAAAATACAACATGTAGAGTTTTAGAAAACAGACAACTACTATACACATGAAGTGAAGACAAATAACATACATATCAAACTCACTGAATAATGTACTTCTTGGAACTTACCCTACGTTCTTGGTTGTTTATATGAACAATTTTGTAGCATCCTTGAAGACACAGAAAAGAAGCACAACTCAGACGTGAAGATTTCTGGTCCACTGCCCACATACATCTGATGTGAGGTGCATGGAATACATGTGTAAGATAGCATATCTCTGGGCTTATATACTCCTACCAGCACCAGGGTGATCATGCCAGCAGATACAAAAGCATTCCTAGAAGTCATTCCTACTAAAGGAAGACTGATCCACAAACTCCAACCTCCTGTGACCCAAACGTAGTTTGCACTTAGCAGGACTACACAAACAGCAGTCATTGTTTCATCATCAACAAGACAATAGAAAGTACTCAGAGTAATCGAAGACAAACTATGGGTTTTAGTTGGTTATATTTAAAATACTTCATTTTTCAAATTTGACGAAAGTGACCTTTTGATCATTAAAGCCATAAGCCTTTGAAAATGACTGTGCAATGTGAAATCTTAATCTTAAGCCTCATTGTCTTAATGATAAAACCACTTCTGAATCTTGGTCTCAGAAGAAGAAACTATGGTGATCACAAGGAGAAAGTGCATCTGGCATATCTGAGATTGCTTTCATGCTTAGACTAGAATCATATCTCAGTTGGAAACTGACTCAGGGTTATCAGGATGAACACACTGACTTCCTCACAGCAGACCTGTGATGCACAGTATTGTTTCTGAGTGGCCTAGAGCCTGGAATTCATACTCTTCTTCAGGACCTATTGGGTCCAGCTTTCTTTAGGAAGGAGATCATCCAGTCCAGTATATAACGGGCTTAGACTGAACTTCAAATCTCTTTGTAGTAATGGGTAATTCCAGCTGTATATGAAAGATTTGCATATTTGTAAGCCTCAACCCTAACACTAGCCATTACCATTAGAGTCTATGCAAGTGGTTGTATTTCATATGAAAAACTATGTGGATATGTAATACACAGAAAGAAATTACAACAGAGCAAAATGAGTCCTTCATGCATACAGAGGTACTTTAGAATTCTTAGCCTACCCTGACGTTTATCCTCATAGATTTTTCACTTGTCTTTAAAACAGAGAATTTGGAGCTGTGGAAGTAACTCAGTGGACAAAGGCCAAGTGTGATGCCCTGAGTTTGGATCCTCAGAACTGATGTAAAAAGCCAGGTGTGGCAGCATGTGCCTGTAACTGAAGCACTAGGGTGAAAGGCGAATCCTGGGGGCTCACAGGACAGCGAATCAGCAAGCTCTGGGTTCCTTGAGAGACCACACCTCAAAACACAAGATGAAGAGAGCGATAAAGGAAGACAAGCTGCACTGACCTCCGGCTGCACACATGCACATACATCACAGGTATACACGCAAACACACACACACACACACACACACACATACACACACATGGAGGAGATTTATAAAACTGAACATCTATTGATAATGCTTCTCTTTAACTTTTACCTTCAGTTCCTTCCACCTGGTACATTAGATAAAACATAAATGCACACAGGACTGTACATTTAAAGCCTTGGCTATTTTAAGTTATAGATAATAGAAAAAGATTTCCCTGTGTAGTCTTGGACTTATGTGATTTTCACCTAATTCACTGATTTCCAAATCTAGCACCTACATGAGATGTGACTTCACACTCTTTTTGTTCATTAAGTCAGGAAAGTAAATAATTTTCTTTTTAATAAGTAATTGTATGATAGACAGTTTAGTTCTATAACCAGGGGTTGGGGAGGAGTGGCATGGAAACGATACTGTGCAGCATTCTAATAAACCTCTAGACACAAAAGGAAATTGGATCTCTAATCTTGAAATCTGATTAAATATGAGAGAGGGGGCTGGTGAGAAACCATCATGCAATCTAGAGTAACTCTTGTAGGAAAGAAGTTAAGCTCCCATCGCAGGGCTTTTAATTGGGAGTCTGTGTTTCTCTTATAAATATGAAGTTGCATATTACTCAAGAAAATTGCATTTGGTTATATGCATTGAAAAAGCTAAGTCATTAATTTTTTAATATCTATGTCATTAAAATGAGAATGAAACTAAGAATTTTAAATTAATGAATAAGATCTAGGAAGAATGTGGGATAGATGGTAGACATCTGTGCGTGTATTCAAGTGTCTGGTCAAATCCCACCCATGGCCACTCTGATAGTCCATTCCTCACTCCCTAGTTCTCCCTTCTGGCTCTGGCAGATGATAAATGTAGGCTTCCCTTCATTTTCATGGTGAATTATTTTATTATGATTGTTTATATGCACATTTTTGCACTTACCTTTCAATTTTATTCATTCGAACTATTCACTCAGTACCCGCACTGTACCAAATACTATTCGAGGCACAAAACAGAATTGTGAGCAAATGGTGATTTTCTATTGTCTCAAATCACATGCCATTGCTAGTTTTATTGGAAACAATTTTCAGCAGCCTCAGTATTGTTCAACATAGTGTTAGGAAACAAAACTATTACTGGTAAGAATTTCTACAGCTGAAATTCACCCTCCAGAAATCTTAGCTCTCAGGACAATGGCCACATTATAGAGTCACTGGACATGTCTTGACTCCTCTTCCACCTATAAAACTGAACATCAGTATCCAAAGAACTTAGCCCTGCAAAGAAGCTGTGTGTAGGGAATGTCCTACCACTTGTTTCTGCTTTTTTAAAAACTTTTTTGATTATGATAAATGTTCACTTTCTTACTGGCATGGTGATGGATTTCTACACCATTCACCATTTTATAATTAAGAGTTCAAGTTAATTTTAACAGGATAATTGACAGGAGACTGGTTTAATAATATACAAAGCAAAGTAAGTCACTTAAACCAGAAACTTGTTTATTATTCTATTACTGCCAATATGGTTGTCCCCATTCAACTGGAATTTGTTTGGTTCTGGCCTTGAGCATGTTGTTCTTTCTGAAAGAATTATAAAATAATACTTGGCTGAGAAATTTTAGGTATCCTTTTGTGCATTGTTGAGTTAACATCTATTAACATCTCAAGAGCCACCCACAGACACATATTTCTACAAGAACATGCCTATAAAGTCAGAAGTTGAAATAGTGGCTTCACAGTTACCAAGAACATAGAGCTTCCATAACAATGTGGAAAACTAGACAAAAGCCCTGGGGCTAGGTGAAAGGCTGTCAGTGATCAGCTTCCACATATCATTAAGCTACATGGCTTCTGGCTCTGAGACATACAGTGGAAATAAGATCTTCTATTTCACAGATTGCTAAATGGCAAAACAGAGATAAAAGTACTTTGTAAAGTATAAATATTCAGAAGAAAAAAATACAATCAAGGAAGTAAATTTCCAAAGGAAAGCAAAGAGAAATATATCCCAGGAATTCAAGGCAAAGTTCACAGATGGCTAGATCAAGAATTTCTAGGCAAATGGGGAAGTGTGTTATCAGTGAACTTCTTCTCAAATGAAATAAGAGCTCAGACCTGTAGTTCAACCCTGCAGGTGTTTTAGAACTTGCACATCGCTGTGGTACAGTGGAGACATGCCAAATGGAAAAAGCATTCTGGCTTAAAAACAAAACAGCTAGAATTTCAATCCTGTCTCTATCCCCATCCAGCAGTGTGCCTGGGCATGTTAGACCACTTAGAACCTCGGTTGCCCATCTGCTAACAAGCGATAAAATTACCTGCAGAATAAAGAGTCAAGTTCATAGAGTATCTACATGCAGAGCTTCTGAAATATGAATATTCCATTGTAGGGTGATTAGATGTAGCGGGCATAAGAAAATGAGTTGGATCTTTGTTGTCTCCATCTTAAAATGGAAGAAACTAAGCTGCCTTAGGAAACATACAGATGTAAGTAGCAACACTGTGTCCCAAAGTTAGCTCATTTCTAATAGGACTCCAGGTTCTACTACTATACTACTGTGGTTCCTCTTGTGATATATCAAAGCTGTGTGTTGGGGATTGAGTAGTGTTTAACTAGATGCCACCCTCCAATAGAAAATGGAAACATGAGCTAGAACTACATTTTCGGTTAGTTACTTTTGACCCTAAGAGTAAAACAATGGCCTGAAGTTGTTTTACAAGTGACCTTATTCTTCACCCTCTAGTACACAATTCACAATGTCCTTCTTAAATGCATCATTGCTACATGTAACTCAAAAGTTTCCAACAGTATGTTACCATTCATGCTAAGATCCAGGCTTCTACCCAATGTTACATTATAACATATGACCGAAGAGTTGATGATCACCAAGACAAAACAGTGAAGGTGCTATGTTGGTCCCGCCAGGTAGAAGTCAAACATTTGAGGATCTTTACTATATGAATCATTTAAAATTGGTATATGTGGCAGCTACTAGTATATGTGATAGCTACATTCTAGGTACAAGGAAGTGTGTTGTCTTGTCTTAGCAATAAGATCACACTGATCAGCAACTGAAATTAGAGTCATTATCTTATTGTTTGTGATAAATCAGTGCCCCACCCCAGATCTGTCTATTTTCAGCCCCCAAATTACATGTTCCACAATCAACACCTTAGAAGACGGAAGTGTTTTCATCTACAGTAACTCCTACTGAATACACAAAAGAGGATTTTGCTTTACTCATGATTTTGCTTCTTCTGATCTGTAAGACACAATTCCCAAAGAAAGGTTGTTTCCTCTACAAAGCACAAAAACATTTTGAGGAATGATAGATGGAAGGGAGTTCAAATACTATGTATAGCCACACAGTCAATACATATTTATATGTGTGGTGGAGGTGCCAGATTTTCCTACAGGTTAATTACCTCATTAAAGCTGAAGCCATGGAAATGAAGAAACACAACACAACATCATGGATCCTCATTTTTTCCTGATCTCTCTATAATTAGTTCTTCTCAACCATCCACCATATGATATCAAGATCTATACAATCATGTGACCTTACCCACATATTCAGTTCCCTAAATTGAATTGCATGTACATAGACAGTTATAGTATATATGTGAGAAAGAAAAAAATATGTGTGTATGTGTGTATGTATGTATATGTACATACACTTGTATACATTTACTTCTGTGCTAGCATTTCTGCTTCTCTGATATACTCTAAGTACAGGACATGTTGAATGTAAATGACATATATAGTGCTCCTATGTGGCTCATTTCTAATCCCGATTCCAGGTGCCTTCAACTAAATAATACTGCCTCTAGCACAGTAACTCAAGGTCATCTAACCGGAGGGTGTTGACAGTTACAGCAGGGTGTTACCTATCATGTTCCTTAAGGAAATGGAAAAATATAGACTCCATAAAGAGTCTGAAATAGAACAATGATTGAATGCCTTGTCCAAATGTGCAGATTAATGAACTGAAGTCAGCCTACAGGGGAGGTCTCTCGGAGCTTGTATCATCCCATGGGCTTCCTTCAACTTTGGCCCACTCAGCACTTTTGGCTGTAAATTGCATAATAAAGAGAGAAGGTGTGTTGATCAAATTTTCAGATGACACAAGGGTGGGCTAGCTAACAAATATGCTGAGTGATAGAACCAAGAATCTGAACAATTTGACAGGATGAATAATGAGGTACAGCTAACAAGATGAAATTTAGCAGAGACAGATATCAAGTTTCACCCTTCATAGCCCTGGCCTGGAAAAGAGGCCTGTGCCAAGGGTTCTCACTGCCCTGGAGGACAGCACTGGCTATCACGTGAACTCCATGTGGGCAGAAGCCCAGGATGCTTACTTCTCAGTTCAAAAGACATCTCCACAAATATAAACTATGAAAGATTTGGCTTAAGAGCAATCTTTGAGGGGAAAGGCAATGAGTTCAATATCAGCCAGCACTCTGTGTTTAAGTATTCAGTAAGTGTTTGATTGTATTGTTCAGTACAGATTGGAGATACTCTTACAATTTTTCCCAGATGGAAAGCACATAGTTGAGATTTTGACTGAAATGGTAAAGACCACACTTTAGTTGATAACTTTAGTTTGATGACTTAATACAGAAATACAATAAAGTCCTTTGTAGAACAAACTAAAGAGACTGGTAATGAGTGATATTTTAGAATAGGAAGATAGCTTACTTAATAAAATATTCTCCCTCCAATGGAATATTTTTCCTACAAGTATGAAGTCCCGTATTTAATCCCTAACATCCTTGTAAAAATATCAGGCAAAGTGGAAAACATTTGTAATCCCAGGACTATGAAGACAAGGAGGATCCCTGGGGCTTGCTGTGTAACAAATGGAGCCTAATTGGTAAGACACAGACCAATGAGAGACCCAGCCTCAAAAGTGATGACTGTGCATTGTTGGAGCTAATGCCACAGGTTGGACTCTGGCCTCTCCACACATGTGCACACATGAACGAAATCTGCACACACTTGTTACTCTCACACACATAAACTTGCATGTATAAGCACATATACATATGTAATATTTCAATAGTTTTCATGGCTAAAAATAGAATTCACACATATAGTGTATATAATCACTTAAGTAATATTTTATATGTACATATACATATACATATACAGTACATAGTTACTTCTTGGGTATGCTAAGCTCCCTCTGAGCAAGCTCCTTAAATTTGAGTTCAGGATCCACTTCCCAGCCATTTGACTTTGAGAAAGTTCCTCAATCCTCCCTGCCTCATCTCCCTCATGTACAAGGTAAGAAAAGTAAGAAATATCCCCCTTGTAGATTTGCTGTTGCAATTCTGTTTAGTTAAAACAAATGATGCCAATTTTACCCAGCTGCTGTGAAGATCAATCAAGGCAATACACACTTGTAGAGCATTTAAAAGTCACACACACAAAGGTGAATAAATGTCCCCAGGGATATGGATAAATATTCCTCAGTGTCATCATTATAAAAAAGCACATTGTGATGCTTAGAAATACGTGCAGATAGAACGCCTTGTAATGCAGCAGATGGCATCCCATATCCAAAGGGCTATTCCTTGGTCAAGAATGCTGTAGAGGGAAATTTATGTCCATGCAAATAGTACTATGTGTCTAATTAAAATGTGTGTTCTGACTCAGCAGATTGGACCCAGCGTATCCCAGCGTATGCTGCACTATGTCCCTAACAGACTGCCAGCAGGCAAGGATGCTTTTCTAGGTGCAGAACACTAAATGACCAGACTATGTAGGAGTCCTGCCTTGAGTATCATAGAGTGCCCTGAAGTCTCTGCCATTCTACATCAGCAAGACCCTATAAAGTTATAATTTGTGAGAGATAATCATGCTGAAGCACATTATAACTGAGTTATCTAAAGCAAATGATATAACCTCTTACCCTTCCATGGCAAATTACACACTTTACACCTAAGGCTCAGGGAACATCACAGAAGAGAGGGTGGAATGATTTTTAAGAGACTGAAGACCAGGACATCTTTAACAATGTACTCCCATCTTTGCATGTCAGGGAAACTGCACCCATAGAATCTCAATTATATGGCCACTTAAACAACTGAAACACAGTAATAATACCAGCTGATATGCCAGTGTGGATGGAGGAAATCTCTGAAGGCTCCACCCCTATTTCAAGAGCTAGAGACAGCTAATACTGCTAAGAGAGGGAGATTAGTCTTCTCTAGAAATTAAACTTCCCTATAGGTTATCCAATGCCAAGTGGTTGGCCCTAATTTCACATACATATAATCAACACAAAGTAGGTGCCACAGGTTGTATTTATATACTCATATATACATCAATATATTTACATATGTAACAATAATGAGTAAAGAAGAGCGCATAGTATTGAGAGGAAGTTAGGGGCATGGGGAAGAAGATGATGGGGTGGAAATAAATGAATACAAAGTCACTCATCAAATTCTCAAAAGGAAGGAAGAGAGGGGGGAGGGAGGAAAGCACTTTACAACAAAATCCCGAATCCTCACATGAAAACTGAACTACTTTAACAGATTCAACAACAGACTCCTTTCTTAATAGGTGAAACATCTGTTCTGGCTGTGGGCACAGATTTGTCTTTATCAGATACTGATTGGTCTCTGGCTCCTTCCTGCTGCTGCATCCTGGTGTGACCAGAACAAAGCGGAGCAGCTGTGAGATGTCAAGAAGCCTCAGGAGGAAGGCAAGGAGGAAGCACAATAGAGAGATGCACTGGTCCTGGCAGGAAGAACAAGAGAAAATGCAACTGTTTTCAGAGCTGGAAGGAACCAAATTACAAGTTATGAATATTCTCAAAGATCACTCAATCCATTCTCCTCTGTATTAAATTGTTGAACCACAGCCATTTGGGTGAGTGGAGGTCTGGAAGACTTAGGTGTGAGTTCTATCAGTCCTGAAAACCAGGCTGGTTAGCACTTGCTCCAGGGGCCCTCACCTAGCCTATGCCAAACTCATGCCTCCTGCATGGTCTCCAATCTTGCAATGCTGTTAAGTGTAACCATGTCTCTTCCTGCTTCAGTTACTTCCAGGGAAAGGAAGGTGAGGGAGACTCCAATAACACAATTTCAAGAGCAACAACTATGTTCACAGAGGTTAAATTTCTGAGGAAAAGGCTCTTACAAAAGTTCTGATAATTGCACATCGTTCACATTGCTCTCTCCATTGCTACCTAAAAAGCAACTGTAACACCATCATACATGGCTGACTTCCCTTGTGTTGAAGATGGGATCATGGGATGCCTCTTGAATGGCTTAGAAACCTCAAAGGAGAAGCTGGAAGGCTAGACAGACTGATTCATTCCTGGACAGTTTATTGCCTCCAAATCATGCATCCTTCTATATGTCAATACTCTGATATTCTTGGAAGGAAACTAAGTCATTAGTACATAGAAACCTGGAATGACCAATACCCAGGCTCATCCTGAGAGGCTGGACTATTGAGTGACCTGTACTACCTGCTTAATTGATGAACTCTTCTCCTACATAGCTTTCTACCATTCCCTAAGAATCTGTGAGTAGAGTTTTCTACTTGTAAATGGCTGCAACCTCTGCAGCCATTTAGGAGTGAAATCTCAAGTTTCTGTGTGACTTAAACATCTGGTCATGTAGTTCCAGTTCTCTCTTTGTAAATTTATTAGTGCATGTGTACAGGCACATGCATGCAGGTGCACATATACACACAGAGAGAGGGGGGAGGGGGAGGGAGTTCATCACTTTAAAAAGAGAAAGTGCATTATTTTGACATAAATAATTTTACAGCAACAGATATATTATACATATTAGCAGAAGAAGGGCCTCTAGCTAATGATGTTCTTGGGAGATTTCCAGAATCAACCATTTAGTTGCTGCTAAGGCTGATAGCCTAGTCTCCTCAATGCAGCCCAAACCAGGAATCCAGAGGCTGCTGGTCCATAGAAAGATGACATATGGTTCACTACAGTTACTTGATTGGGTAATTTTTCAAAATCTGCAGAACTAAGGGGTTGCCACTCATTTATCAATCTACCCAGGTCTATGATAACACATGGTTAGATCTGAAGTCAAATACAAGCCACAAGGACAGTCTGCAGGCTATTGACATTGTCATATTGATTATCACCTAGGAAGGGAAAAATCACATTGCTCTCATCTAATATATGCAGACACATTGCCCCAATATGACTTCAGTCTGAAATGTGCACACCAGTGTATGTGTGCCAAAGAAGCAGCTGAGTCAGTATTGTACCCTACAAGTTTTAAAGTGTTTGGCATTAGAAACAGATCACATGGACTCTACAAAAGCAAACTAGTACATCCTGTTGCCAGCTTGTCAACCCATCTTTGGCTTCAACATTATATCAGCCAGCAATGACAGAGCCAATGTCATTGGCTCCCTACAACATTACAACACTTCACTGAGAGGGATGGACCCCTGCACTGTAGGTAAAGAAGTATGAATTTCAGAACCACAGCTGCTCTTAATAGGCAGGTGTTTTGGTTCCATTTCCTGATGCTATGATAAAATGTCCCATCAAAAGCAACTTAAAATGAGAATGTGTTTATTTGATTTGCAATTCCAAGTTATAGTCCATCACTGAAGAGAAATTAAAGCAGGGACCTGAAAGCATCTAACCCACCCCCAGTCAAGAGGAAAGGGAAAGGAAATACACACCTGCTTATTGCTCACCTCATTGACTCTATTTTTATATAGTTCAGGACACAGACTCAGGCAATGAGATCACATGCAGGGGCTTGAGTCTTCCTAACTAAGGTCAATATGAAGAGAATAAAAGATGACTGTGGTTCGCTCAGCTCTAAATGGGATGTCTGCATCACACGTGTCCTCATAAGGCTCAGTGATCACTAGAGAAGAGAGGGTGAAAGCTTATATGAACAGGAGATAGCAGAAGTCTGCAGAAAAACAATATTTTCTAACATGATAGGGCTATTGTACACATGAACCCAGAACAGCTCTCATACCATATACAAGATCTATCCAAGATCAAGCCAGATAAAACTCCAGCCTGGCCTGAGCAGTAGTTCATGAAGTGCCATTCCTGATTGAGAAGCCACTGACAACTGATAATGCTGGGGACGAGAGAGTCGGTGTATTTCAAAGATTTGGCCCCTGAGAGGCTACCCAATCTCCAGGAGATGCTGCTACATAGGCTTTTCCACACAAAGCTAGAGCTAAGTGGATCTGACGGTTTAAAGACAAAACAAATGAGAACACATAAAGTTTAGAGGGGGAAGTGACAAGAAGAAAGGGGGGAGATTGGAAGAAAGAGAATCGGGGGTAGATTTGATCAAAACACACTATGTCATATATGGAATTCACAGTCAAAAGGTATATTTTGCTATGTAAAAATCAAAAAAAAATTCATTTATAATGCTAAATCATCAGGTTTTGTATTGTTCTTTATTGTTTATTGTGTCCGGTTTACAATGAACACCTCCTTGCTCACAAAATAAAAGACAATTTCCCACAAATATGCCTACAGACCAATCTGTTCCAGATAATCTCTTATTGATACTCTTTCCTCAAGTGATTCTAGATTGTGTCAAGTTAGCAACTAAAGCCAACCATCTCAGTATATATTCCTTCCTTCTCATGTATTTCCATAGAGGTCTTGGTACCTCCTAATCCTTACTGATTCTAGGACCTGCCACCTGCAGAATGACTGTAGTGGACAGATTATATAGAAATGACCTGCAAGTTTTGCTTATAGTTGCAAAGCTGGAACTAAGAGCCCTCTTATCCATATTTGCATGCAATTTTCTGAGTTTGCTTTAATGGATATGACATTTCATTAATTCTGATTCATTGTGTACTCAAGCCAACATGCATGCAGTTTAGTCCCATTTGCTGACAGAAAATGGAAGCTGAAAAATTCTAAGTCAGAGTAATAACTGAAGGTGTGTAATTACTCATTACGCAATCAGCTAGCAGGTTCAAGGGGCAAGAATGGCTTGGAGATAAATTGCAACTTTTGTGAGTGAATCTGACAGGCTGGGTTACTACGTGTGTTTCTTTTGATTAATGACACAAGGAAGAGAGGTTTCGAAAAGTTGTTCCCAGTGATTATGCTACTCCTAGGCTGACCCTTCAAATGTTTCCACCAGTTACCAAGGAAAACATAAATTATGTGAGCAAAGTGTGAATTTTGTAAAAACACTCAAAATGTTACATCCACAACTCCTGTGCTCTAATTAAAAAGAAGCTCAAAATGGTAGGTCCTAGGAAACCACCAGGATGGGTGAATCCTTTCTGTGACAAATTTCAACTTTCTCAGAAAATGTACTTGCCAAAATGAAAAAAACAAAACAAAACAAAACAAAAAAAAAAAAAACCAAACAAACAAACAAACTCAAACATGGTTAGAGATATTTATCATCGGTTAAGGTAATAGTTGGCCTCAGCAAAGATGCTGTGTGAGTTATGACACTTCCAGTATCTTTCTAATCATTATTTCCCACTAGTACAAATATTGTGTATTTACAAACACACACACACGCGCGCACGCACACACACACGGCATGAAAAGGATCCAAGAAAATTTACCAGGTCACTGACCTGCACACAAGCCTACTCATAGTAAGGTGACCACAAAACAAAAATGTTTTAAATAACACAACAGAGTAGAACCTGAAGGGCCCAGTGAACTAACACAGAATAGGAATGAAATGCGAGGAGTCCTTTGATCACTGGATGATACTTGGGGATATATCAGCATGGTGACAGTGAGAGAATTTTGTTCATAAGGATCAGATGGGGCTCCACTGGAGGAAGGGGGAGAGGAAGGGAGAAAGTCTGTATGTGATGACCATGACATTAATACAGAAACACAGTGGTGATAACTCAGGTTACTAAGAATCTGCATGATTCTTCAGAAATGTTAGTCCCAATCACATGCTGAGAATGACTGAAGGGAGATCAAACCTGGAGACCTACTATGTATTGGAGATGAGAGCCTGAACTGGTGGGATGGAGAATTACCATGGTCTATGGATTAGGTGGGAATATGAAGTGAAAAGGAAGAGATAAAAGAAATAAGACTGGATCTATCTTTCATTCTAACCAGAAAGCTTCTGTCCTATAAAGAATGGAAATACCCAGAAGAGGAAGCTGTAACACAGATGTGGGTCAATGGTGGGCACCAAGCTGTCATTCTGGAGCATAGACAAGCAATGATCTTCTTGGCATCCATCACATGCACTTTCCTTGACACCACTTCTACAAGTCTCTCATGATCTGTGCAGCTAGATGGTCTTTGCTTATCCATCCATACTATGCATCCCTCATTCTAAACAAACAAAAATAAATGGCAGCATCTATTCCTGGAGGGCACAAAGAGGCATTTATATAGGAGTCACTCCATTAATATTCTACAGAATAAATTCATCATACAGTATGGTGAGGCAGAGGTAGCATTAAGGGTCATTTGGGATGAATGTAATCATGAAATTTGATAACAAGAGCACCCTTTAAGAAAACTCAATAGAGTGTTTTGTTTTGTTTTCTTAACTATGGGCCTGTTTGAAAATTGAAAAGTGACATGGTCATGTGAATAAGTTCTTCTGTTTGGAGTTAGAGTCAAAGGGGTCTGCTAGACCCAGGAGGTATCACCAGAACAACGTGTGTGCTGACACAGATGCTAGACCCAGGAGGTATCACCAGAACAACGTGTGTGCTGACACAGATGCGATGCTTTACTTCTTACGTAGTCATACTGAAGCCCATACCTTGGAGTCTAGGTAAGACACCCATGTTGGGACTAGAACACTAAGCCAAAGGTTGCTAAACAGGACAGCCAGACCTCTCTCAGCAAAGAGGAAGGGGCCTCTATTCTACTTGTTCTTCTTGTTATTGTGCCATTTCAGGATGATACACTATGGAATATTGAAAGTCTTCTTGAAATCCAATAAAAATATACTAAGAATCCTTCACACACACACACACACACACACACACACACACATACACACACACACACACGGGTACCCAGGCACACGGGCACACAGGGTGGGGGTAAGTGGGAGGGAAAAAAGAGCTTATCTTTGAAGATGGGAGTTGCAAGCAATGGCAAGAACTCTGACCTACTGCTGCTCTTCTAGCCCCACATCACAAGGTGAGTTCAGAGTTTACAAGATGCTCTGACTACTTCCAGGGGAGTTGGCCTCCCTCTGCTCCCCATCTCCTTATGTATACCAAGTCTCTCTCAGCCTCCACATAGCTTGTGCTTGTTTCTCAGCAGATTCCTTCCTTCCTACAGAGCACCTACTCCAAATTTCATGCCCACAGACAATTCTGCAGAGCCTGTCACTGTGTGGCACTGGCTTTGGGGAGAGGCTGCCTGGGGCCTTCTCCCACTTTGAGAAAGAAAAGCAAGAGTCTAATTTGCTACGATGGGACAGGAGCAATAAAATGTTCATTAACTTTAATTGTAAACACTTTAAGTCCCAATCATTGTAATGAAAGGAGAAATTGAAAAATCAAGAGTTAAGTACCCTTTTAAAATTTCATATCTTCTATCTTCACCTGGCCTCTTAAACCAGACAAAGTCAGATTAAACAATGTATAAAGTGCTCTCCACTCCTCAATGATCTCACTGAGCCTTCAAGACCTAGTTCTGACAGCTTCTTCATCTCTATCCATTGTAAGGCATCTATCTCCCACCCACGGCACCACTGTGTTGTTCTTGTGTCTTAATAAAGGAACTTATATTTTCATTATAATATATTTTTTCTTCCAACTCACTTTTCAGCCAATGTTATATCACTATCATTTTAGCCCCAGCAATAGTGATTTCAACTTAGTCATTTCTCTGTGATGACCACAGATGAATCAAATTTGAATAAAAGCCATGGCAATTTCATGAGACTCAAAGATACATGAATGTGTTTAGTATATATTCCAAACTGTATGGTATAGAAGAGCTTTCATGATATTTCCATCATTTTCCATTGTACTAAATGCTTCTAACCTACCTGCTAGCTTGATATATACAGACAGTCATGGGGTACCTGGGCAAGGTCACTCAATTTTCCACTTTCTGTTCTCCGTCTCCATCTAGAATGCTATTATGGTTCTTTATATACTAGGATTTGGAAAATGTCATGGACAAAGTCTTCTCAAGAATGAAATGACTTGAGATAAAGGTTTAAATCTATGTTTCTAACCCAGAAGCATGCACACAAATCATCAGAAAATCATTCTGATCACTTTTCTATGGGCAAAGTTAAGTACGGATGTACCCAGGAGTCAGGGTCTTAGCCTGTCAGGCAAATCAAATGGCACAAGGCACATAATTCCTGCTTTATTCTCGCTGTGATTAGAATGGTAATTGAAAACCGCCTCTCCATAGACTGCAATGTCTTCATTTGTGCAAATGATGACTCTGACTTTTTCTGCCCTGAAACTACTAAGATTAATTATCTACATTCCCTAAACTGAATGATTCCCCCCAAACTAACTTACTTTTGTGCTGTTATATCTGTTCCTATAATTGTAGATGCAGACATTGGCAGAATGAAAATTCTTCTATTTAAGAAACACATTTTAAAGCATGTGAAGACTTCTAGGTATATTAACTAGGGTACGCTGAGCCGCGGTTCCACTGATCCTCTTTATTACATGTGGCTGAATAGAATAAGCCACAAAGAGAGACACTGAGGAAATTCCTGGACTGGGTGCAGGAAGGGAAATGGTTTGTAGCATGCACATATGGCCTCTGTTGTGCTGATTTGTCTCTGTGATGTAAAACAGAATCAAGAGCACATATATGCTCTTACATCCACAATAAAGGTCTTAGCTTCAGGAAGATGCCTTCTTTATAAAAGGCAGAGGCAGTAGGAAGGTTTCATTACATCATTTTGAAGATGCAATTCCATCCTGCTTGCCACCTTCCCTCCTTCCTTCTGTGTGCCCATAGACTTGAGGCTTCAGCCTCAGATGTGATGGCAATGTCTGAGAACTGCTTATCCAGCCACATAATTATCCCTCATGTTAACTTCACAGGATGATAACTGAGAGAGATGAAGAAGGGGTGGGGTGGGGAACAAATCTTCTACTGCTTCTGATGTTTCTGTTTCTCTTCTTGAATGTGAAATGAACATCAACTAATGCAGAATTCTAGGTTCATGATGGTCCCATGTATCTTTCTTTGCTTACATATCATGCTAGATTTATTTTATATGACTGACAAGTCTAACATGAGAACATCTAGTGAGCAAAAGAAAAGAAAATTTAAATTCTTCCTTCCTGATTAATATTTAAAAATTATTTTCTTAGACATTTGGGAATTGGTTATAGATTTGAATGTTAACTCTGTAATTGTTTTAATGTGCTTCCATGATCCACGTCACTCTCTGTCTTTTATGTCTGACTCTCTTTCTCTATTGTGCACTCTCCCCCCTCCCCCCCGCAACCATGCACACACAGAAAGAGAGAGAGAGAGAGAGAGAGAGAGAGAGAGAGAGAGAGAGAGTCAAATCATGTAGCCAAGGCCTAGGACAGACAAGAGCTCTTAATACTTGGTCCTGCTAAGTGCCTGAGTCATTATTTCTTGTCTGATGGAACTAACAAGATTATAATATGTATGCATGTTTATGTATGTATGTATGTATATGTTATGTATATTATGTATGTATGTATATTTATGTATATATGTATATGTTATGTATATTATGTATGTATGTTTATGTATTATGTATGCATGCATGTATGTATATGTATGTATATTTATGTATGTATGTATATTATGTATGTATGTATGTATGTTTATGTATTATGTATGCATGTATATGTATGTAAAACTCCAGATGTAGTATCTAGTTTGGATGACACCTTTATGACTTCTTTACCTATCCTGAAATCTCACTTATTGTTTCATTTCCTTCCTGAAGACAGTCCCAACAAAGCCACCTTTAAGTGGACTCTGACCTCCTACTCTATTGTACCACCAACGTTAACACCTTTGTGCTATCTACTCCAGGCACCCCACCAGCTAGATTTCATGTTTTCAGATAGGGAGCAACTATTATGCCTCCAAACTAATGAGAAAGGCTTGCATTTGCCTAGCACTTCGCCTCTCATTGTGCTCAGCACCTACATTTCCTTAGTGGAATCCCACAGTGAGCACAGTCAACACTTGTGAGCACAATGAATGTAATCAAGCTACACGTTCAAAAGCATTAATCATCGTACTCTATTGCTTCTTGTCGAGAGCAATCTGAGTGGCCAGCAAAAAAAAAAAAAAAAAAAAAAAAAATGGTTAAAGCTACCAACAGCCAGAATGGTTATTGTGTAAGAAATGCTAGTGATTTGGCCAATAGATAACACCTAACTTATACCACAAGTTACCACTCATTCAGATTTTAAAGGGAAATCAATAATAGAATGATTCCTTCCATAGTGAATGTTTGATGTGAGAATCCTGCCTAATCAACACATGACCTGGCTCTGCTATAGGAAAGATCTGAGAGGCTACAGAGCACAGTTTAAGCTCTCTGTCTCCAACATGAAGGCCATCTGCACACTAAGGATCTATTGCCAACTGCTGCAACTGACAACAACTTTTAAGTCAAAGGAATACTGCCCTTTGAAACACAGGAATGGGCAGATGGACGTGGTCAAAACATATTACACACAAAACACAGGTACAGACATCTCTGGAGAGCAAGATAGCTTTAAAATGTTACAAATGAAGTCAATTTTCTTTGAGCTATAACATATTAGATTATACATTCTATTCTAAATAAGTTCATGAATTGTAGAAGTTTTAAAAGTATAATTTGGGTTTTCAAAATCACAAATTAACTAGTGAGACTCTCAAAAAATAGCAAATGGATACTCAGATTATTATTATTATTTTAATCCAGAAAGGACCCTAGCTTTGCAGACTCCTCGCTTAAGTCACCTGGTCTTTCTAGAGCCTCCAGCACTTTTATTGGAAACCAGGACTCCAAGGCAAATTACCCTGACCTGAGGTAAATAAGAAGAAATGAGTAAAAAGACATCTCTAAAGCCAGTTATTTGCGTTCATATCAAAGGCCATAGAAAACGGTTTAACCTTGCATTTGAAAGAATTATTTGTCAAGAATCAAAGGCTAGATTTAAGAAAGAAACACAGAGCAGGAGTGAATGGACAAAGAGTTTAGACAAAGGAGCTAGATAGAGTGCAAATCTTGTTTAGTAGCCTATGGACAATACTAAAGGAAACTAAGTTATATCCCTGTGTTTCATTTGACAGCAAATCTTTTGGTTCTAAAGCCAGCCTGATTAGAAACAGTGAATACTTGTAAGCTGTAGAAGTAGATACAACACTAACAAGCAAACTCAGCATGAAAACTATCATGGAATACAACTGGAGATGGGGGGGGGGTGTTGCTTGCGATTTCGTTAGCCTTATAGAGAACTCTATGGGAAATGATTGGCCAAATGTTAGACAATGTCAAGAAAGGACTTTGAATAAAAATAGAAACCATACCCCTATTCACTTCAAGTGCCTGAAGCATTCACATTTGGACGTAGAGAAACAAAACCTGTTGAACTGCATCATGGCAGATCGTCTTAGTTTCACCTCTGTTGCTGTGATACAACACCCTGACAGGAGCACCATTAGGGAGAATGGGTTTGTTCCAGGTTATACTCCATCACTACGAGAAGTCAAAGCAGGAACTCCAGCATCTAGTCATGCCCACAGTCAAGAATAAAGAATAGAAAGAAAATGAATGTCCACTTTCTCTGCTTTTACAGTCCAAGGCCCAGGCCCAGGGAATGGTACATCACAAGGTGTGGGCTGTCCCACTGCAATTAAGGCAATCAAGACAATCCTCTGCAGACATGCTCATACACCAACCTGAAGTTCAATCACGGCAAGAACTACTTCTAAACAGGTCTGCATCCCCTTGTACTATTAGCCATCTTCCTCCCCTATCTTTAGTCAGTGATCTGTGAGGGAGGTTGACGTGTTTAAGAACCCTTACTAAAATAGGTTTTGAAAAATATAAGTCTACACCAACCTAATATAGATAAGCCAGCAATAAGCCAGCATCAAGACTCTCTTCCTACATTATCCTACATGTGTCAAGTTGACAATTAAAACTAGTTAACAAACAAAGGAGCTGAAGACATTCAGTTGCCCAGAAAACTCCACATATAACTCCATATATGACTCTATTCCCTTCCTCAACTGGTATAACATATAGAAATATTAATATACATAAAATAAAGATTATGTTCATGCTATAGAGGCTAAAATCTTTTATAAAGAGACTTGTGTATGGATTTTCCTACTTAACATGCTGAATTGGTTTTTGCCCCCCATGCAAAGGCGAGACCTCTTCTCAAACCTCACTTACTAAAGGCGGATCTCAGTTCCCTCCCAGAGAAAAATCTGCACGGGGAAGATTATTTTTAATTCTCCTGAGTCTTAACTTTCTCTTTGACAAACACCCTTCATCACTGCCATTGTCTGCCTAGGAAGTGCATTGTCTGTCATGGCAGACAGAGAACAAGGCCTATTCAGATATAAAAAAACAATGTATATTCAAAATCCCATTGAATATAATCAAGAGGGCTTGTTTCCCTTCAAAGAGTGATGATGCTGAAGCAACCAGGAGATCTCTGGAACATCATCTTAGTCCTACTCAATATGCATGAAGTCTTGCAAATGCTCATTAGATAACCCAGTTTGACTTCTCGGTGTCCTTAGTGAGTTCTCCACTACTATGTGACATAGTCATTGCTTCTGAATGAGCTCAGATAGTTATTGGGAAGATGATGCTGTGTGTTAGTGACAGGCTTGGCTACTCAAATCTCATAATGGAGGATATAATACAGCTCCCATTTTTGTACCTCAAAGTATGTGAGGAAATTTAGAGAGGAGTAGGGGGAAGTGAGGAATTTATGAGGCAATTATCACTCATGGGTTTCATGTCTCATGCCTATAAGTAGCAAGGTTGTCTATATGTAGAGTCCTTTCTCAAGTGTTTGGGGGCTCCCCAGAGTTATCTAAAACTCTAAAAAGTCTACTTTAATGTGATTCTCTAAATATTTTCACCAAAATTTGAGCTAGATCTCATCAGTGCACGAAAATGCTGTCTAAGCCATGTTCAAAAAAATGGGGAGAAAGTAAGTTGACTACTAAGAATGCAGCCTGGAAAAGACAGATCTCTGAAGGTCTGGTGATCACAGCTCAAAAGAGCAGGTGCAGTCTTGTCAAGATATGGTTTATCGTTTCGACCATGCTTCGAGATAAAATGCAAGGATAGGTAATATATTCAAAAGAAGAACAAGCATATCATTTGCCCCATCAAATAATTTCAGGATAATGTTGTTTTGAGGGGAACAGAAGTCAATAATATATCTGGAACTGACAAAGGAGATAAGGGGTGCAGGTTGTTTCTTATTAGTGGAGAGCAAATGTAGGAATGGGTGTTTGTCAGGGTCCCGCCCTGCAGTAGATGACATATTCCAGCTCAGTATCAAAAGCAGTAATGAATAAAAGAGTGGGGGCTGGTGAAATGGCTCAGGGATGAAAAAAATGATTGCTGTAAAACTTAATGCCTGAGTTTAATCCCTGGGAACCACACTGTAAAAGGAGAAAACTAACTCCTGCAGGTTATCCAACCTCCACACCACCCTGTTACATATCCCATAAATGCACACAAAAAATATAATTTTAAATGAATGTGGTCTGCAAGAAGACAGGCAGAATATAAGAATGTAAGGAAGATAGCCTGGACAGTGCAGTGCCATGGGGCTGAAAGTGAGACTTCCCACTCCTAGTCCCACATCAGCAATGAAAGAGATTAGAGACAGGGAACCCTAAACAAACAAACAAGAACAACAAAACTGTTGAGAGCTGTCAGTGTGGCCAAGACCTTTTTACTCAAGATCAATTAACCCAAGGTAACTCCAGAAGACAGGAGGCAAATGATATTTAAAATGTACACTCACCTTTCTCTTGTAGAATTCTTCTAGGAACACACAGAAGAGGTGAGGAAGAGGTTGTACCTCTAAGAGTATGGAGGATATTAAGCCTACACATTATGGAAAGACAAGTGAAAGCTCCTATCATCATCATCATCATTGTGATAATCCCAATAATGAGGTGTGATGACCAATTGTCAGCTTGATAACATCTATATTCATGCCTCTGGGCACAGCTATGGAATATTATATTAGTTTGATTAACTTAGATAAGAAAATATACCCACCGTGGGTGACATCACTCATTTTGGGGGCTAGATTGTGTAAAGGGGATGAAGTGAGCTGAGCAAAAGCATTCATGGTTTTCTTATTCCTGACTGCAGATGCAATATGCACCTGCTTCAAACTTCTACTTCCTGACTTCTCCATCATGATGGACTGTGTCTTAGCTAGGATTACTGTTGCTAAAATGAAACACCATAACCCAAAGCAAACTTGGTGAGAAAAAGGTTTATTTGGCTTATGCTTCAACATCCATAATCCAACACTGAAGGAAGCCAGGACAGTAATTCAAACAGGGCAAGAACATGGAGACAGGAGCTGATGCAGAGGCCATGGAACTAGCTTGCTCTCTACTGCTTACTCTGCCTGCTTTCTTATAGAACCAAGGACTACCTTCCCAGTTTTCCTGGGCACCCACAATGGGCTGGACCCTTCCACCTCAATCACTGAGAAAATGCTCTACCGTAGTGGCTCTCAACTTTCCTAATGCTGTGACCCTTTAATACAGTTCCCCATGTTATGGTGACCCCAACCATAAAATTATTTTCTTGCTATTTCATAACTGTAATTATGCTACTTGTCTTAGCCAGGGTTTCTATTCCTGCACAAACATCATGACCAAGAAGCAAGTTGGGGAGGAAAGGGTTTATTCGGCTTACACTTCCATACTGCTGTTCATCACCAAAGGAAGTCAGGACTGGAACTCAAGCAGGTCAGAAAGCAGGAGCTGATGCAGAGGCCATGGAGGGATGTTCTTTACTGGCTTGCCTCCCCTGGCTTGCTCAGCCTACTCTCTTATAGAACCCAAGACTACCAGCCCAGGGATGGTCCCACCCACAAGGGGCCTTTCGCCCTTGATCACTAGTTGAGAAAATGCCTTACAGTTGGATCTCATGGAGGCATTTTCTCAACTGAAGCTCCTTTCTCTGTGATAACTCCAGCTGTGTCAAGTTGACACAAAAATAGCCAGTACAATTGACCCCTTGTCAACTTGACACACAAACACATCACTAGTAAGCCTCAACCCTTACATTCTTATTCATCCCCAAGATCTAAATAACTTTAAAAGTCCCACAATCTTTACATATTCTTAAAATTTCAATCTCTTTAAAATATCCATCTCTTTTAAAATCCAAAGTCTTTTTACAATTAAAAATCTCTTAACTGTGGGCTCCACTAAAACAATTTCTTCCTTCAAGAGGGAAAATATCAGGGCACAGTCACAATCAAAGCAAAAATCAATCTCCAACCGTCCAACGTCTGGGATCCAACTCACGATCTTCTGGGCTCCTCCAAGGGCTTGGGTCACTTTCTCCAGCCATGCCCTTTGTAGCACACGCATAGTCCTCTAGGCTCCAGATGCCTGTACTCCACTGCTGCTGCTGCTCTTGGTGGTCATTTCATGGTACTGGCATCTCCAAAACACTGCATGACCCCTTCAGTCCTGGACCGTCAATTGCAACTGAGGCTGCACCTTCACCAATGGCCTTCCATGGCCTCTCACAGTGCTGAGCCTCAGCTGCTCTGTGTGACCCCTTCATGCCTTCAAAACCAGTACCACCTGGGTGACCCTTACACATTACCAAGTACCACTGCAGAAAGAGTACAACCTTGCCTATCTCTGGAACACAGCCTCTTTGTGCTTTCAGAAAACACTTCCCAGAAGATGTCAGCTCAACGATGCTGGTCTCTTCTTAATCACCGCTAATTTCTTAGCTCCAGCTAACCAGCATCAATAGTCCCAGTAATGCAAAGTTTTTGCTTTAGTAGTTCTGGTATCTTGTTAATCACAGCTGATTTTTCAGCCCCAGCTAACCAGAACTACAAAATCTTCACAATCAAAACAGCAATGGCCCTGAAAAGAGTCTTTAATTTTCCCTCTGAAATTTCACAAACCAGACCTCCATCTTCTGCACTGTTCTCAACATTATCTTCCAAGCTCCTACACAACATCTGACAGAGCTCTTAACAACGAATGGATCTTCAAGCCCAAAGTTCCAAAGTCCTTCCACAGTCCTCCCCAAAACATGGTCAGGTTGTCACAGGAATACCCCACTCCTGGTACCAATTTGTCTTAGTCAGGGTTTCTATCCCTGCACAAACATCATGACCAAGAAGCAAGTTGGGGAGGAAAGGGTTTATTCGGCTTACACTTCCATGTTGCTGTTCACCACCAAAGGAAGTCAGGACTGGAACTCAAACAGGTCAGGGAGCAGGAGCTGATGCAGAGGCCATGGAGGGATGTTCTTTACTGGCTTGCCTCCCCTGGCTTGCTCAGCCTACTCTCTTATAGAACTCAAGACTACCAGCCCAGGGATGGTCCCACCCACAAGGGGCCTTTCCCCCTTGATCACTAATTGAGAAAATGCCTTACAGTTGGATCTCATGGAGGCATTTTCTCAACTGAAGCTCCTTTCTCTGTGATAACTCCAGCTGTGTCAAGTTGACACAAAAATAGCCAGTACACTACTGTTATGAATTGTAAATGTATGATATGTAAGATATCTGACATGTGATCCCCAAAGGAATCATGACCCACAGGCTGAGAAACACTGCTCTACTAGCCGCCTCCAGCCCAAGCTTGTGGAGACATTTTTTTTCCTTTATTTTCTTTTTTTTTTTCTTCTTCTTTTCCTTTTTTGGTTTTTTGAGACAGGGTTTCTCTGTGTAGCCCTGGCTGTCCTGGAACTCACTTTGTAGACCAGGCTGGCCTCGAACTCAGAAATCCACCTGCTTCTGCCTCCCGAGTGCTGGGATTAAAGGCATGTGCCACCATGCCCGGCTGACATTTTTTTTTTTTCAACTATGGTTCCCTCCTCTCAGATGACTCTAGTCTGTGTCAAGTTGACAGAAAATTAGTTAATGCAAACTGCATCTTAAATTATGAACAAAAAAAAACCCTTTTATCTCTTAAGATTTTTTTGTTAGAATGTTTTGTATCAGCAACAAGTAAAGCCACTAAGACACAAGGATAACTGAAGGCTTAAGGCTAATGTATTGTACACATATTAACTCAATTCTCCATGCTCACATGGCTGAGTTTCCACCATCTCCTTAGCAGATTGATTCTTCCCTGAAGTAGGTTAAAGCCTTCAATACATGGGTCCACATATTTATCAGGCAAAAGAAATGCAGCCACAAACCAGAGGTGAACATTTCATAGAGAGGAATGCCTGTAGGATATCAGACTGCAGTAAACATAGTCCATAACCCAAGCTCTAATGTGCAGGGCAGCTCTTCAAACTCCCGAGCAACTGCTACCTTGGTGGATAATAGATTTGTTTCTCACTCAGGCACAAGAAAAATCTGATCTGGACTTTTCAAATTCACAACTCTAAACAATATGTTTCAGGACACAACGTCCCTAAAGGTCAATGACAGACTGGTCGCTTCTATCGTGTAAATATGGCACTCATGGGACATAGCAAGGAGTACAAAACAAGCCCACTGCACCAATGGGAAGTTAATCCTACAAGTGCTTTATAGTACTACAGAAATTAAATCTGTATATCATATAGTAAGGGCAAAAATAAAGCCCCAGCCTCCGCTAAGGTCAAGTACACCTAGGAAGATAAGATTGATAGGTGATGCTGACCTCCGGAACCCAACAGAGACTCTTTATGCAAGCCAGCTGACTTTACTTCTTATGCATCAACAATGAAACCATTTTAGTGATATAAGCAAGTATTTGAAGGGAGCTGATGAAGAGAACGAACTAAGATGGCCAGTATTCCTATTACTACCTTCATAAACATATGAGCTCTCGATCATTCAGGAAAGGTACCTACTTAATGATTAGTGTAATGAAAAATTCCTCCTACCTACAAGAGAACCTAGGGAAATAGCCCAGAGAGTTGCCATTTATATTCTCCCCAAATCCTTTGCCATATTTGGTCCTGTGTTCATGAATTTAATAGCCTGCATACTCAATAAGCTACAACAAATCATAAAGTTTCTTTTAAATGAGAAAGATCATAATTGTTCTCCAAAGCAAATATTCAGCTCTGAAATTAGACTTGCTTGACAATTTAGATGGATTTTTTCATTGTCCCATGCTTTCAGTTTCCATGAAAAGCCTTCTCATTCAGCCTCCAGAGATTCCCAGCTTTTGCCATATTGCCCCCAAAATTATTAACATTTTAATCTTGCTTTAATTAACTTTTGCTCCAATGGGATAACACTGACAGGATCTGAGATTGCAATCCAGAAGCCGAAAATCTGGCACACTTGATTTGTGGCTCAAAAGAACTGTGGAGAGCAGGGGAGAGCTCCAGGCAAAGTGAACCACAGAGAGAGGTGGACAGAGAAAACTTCTGCTCCAGACATCCTCTAACCCACCCAAGCACTCTCCCTCACCTTGACATGTTTCAATGAAGCCAAATTCTCAAATTCTAAAGTCATGTGATTTTCATCTGGCAAGGAAGGACACCCAGGTATCACATATCTTTCAGAAGTTGAAGAAACTAACATAGGCCCTCAAAACATATCAGTAATTAGAAGAATATGTTTTTATTTAATTAGGAGAAAGGGGACTAGGTCAGAGGGGCAGAGAGGAAGTAGATAAGAACAAAATGTTATGATCTATACAGCCGATAGCTAAGAGAAAAAAAATCGCAATAAAACCAACTACTTTTTCATGTCAACTAAACATTAAACACATACATACATATATACATACATACATACGACAGGAAACTCCATCTATTCTTAGCTTTCAAGCCATGGCATATGTGTCTTCATGAGTGCTTTTTCTCCTTGGAATCTTCATGTCAATGCCACATGGCTGCTTACTTGATTCTTTCCCTGTGTTCTCCATTTATATTTACCACCCCCTTGGTAGATGATCTCATTAGTCCTCTGGCTTCAAATACCATTTTTACATCAGTAGCTCTTAAACTTACATTTTCACAGTGGATATTTCTCCTAGAGTATCACTCCCACCCTACCATCAAAGAGCTGCTTTAATTGCCTTTAAAATTGTCTTTGAATGTCTGTTCCTCATGCAAGTTTACACTACATGTCAACTTAAAAATTACATTCCTCCTGCTGACCACACACATCAGAATGAAGATGAGAACACTGGGGTGACAATTCTCTGGGGTTACCTTGATGAGAATTGAGAATCACCTCCAGTTGTGCCTGTAAGGGATTATCTTGATGAAGTTACTTTAACTTGGAATGTTTGCTCACTGTGAGTGACTCCTTGGAACAGGGTTCTGGACTGTGTGAAATGGAGAAAGTGGAGTGAAAACAGAAATTCTTTGCTTTCTTCTTCCTGACTATAGATTCAACATACCCAATGTCTTCAAGCCCCAAACTATGAGCCAAAATAAATCTTCCCTTATGGCTCTTTTGTTATGATACTTTGTCATACCAACAGGAAAAATAATTCAGACAAGCATTTAAAATTTCCACTTCTGTTCACATTGTATTGGAGGTCCCACAGGTTCCAAACTTATAAAGTCCACAGAAATCTTTAAGAGATTTTCTAATGAGTTCAATTTTACTTCTATACAAGAACAATTAGTAGTCTAAAAATAAAATTAAAGAAACTATCTCCTTTACAATAGCACCTGAATATATCATTAGGTTGACTACCACAGCCACAGCAACTATAACAGATGTTGATGAGAATGTGAAAAACAAAACAAACAAACACCTGGAAATCATTTTCGGAAAATACTTGGACAGCTAAATACACAAATCAAGTTAAAATATGGGTCACCTCTTCCCTCTCGTTTTGCCAAGTTCTCGTCTCCACTCCTTTCCATGAACCCAAGAAAAAGAAAACAAATGCCCATGTGCAATATGTTTTAGGAGCCTTATTCAAAGTACCAAAAGGAATAACTGTCCACATGTTAGTCAGCTGATGAAAGGATAGACAAAATGTTGGCCATTATGCATCTGTTCAAAGTTACGATATGAATGAACCCTGAAAATCGTATCAAAATGGGAAAGCCAACTACAACAGGTTATATGTTATGTCATTTCATTAATCACACTATTCAGAGTATGTACAAGTATTATTAGTTTCTTAGAGTTAGGAGACTGGGGACTTGGTTACTGGATACTCAGTGCTAAGGGGTTCTTTGGAGAGAATAGAGTCATAAAATGTTCTGGATAGCAATCATCAATAATCCATTTAAATGAATATATTTAATTACACATATCTGTCAAAAAGATTATATGGTAAGAACTTAAGTCTCACCAGTGAAAACAGCTCAATTTCTACACCTTACACTATTTATTCCATTAACTAGTATACACTGCATTTCCTGTATAACACATCACATGTTAACGTCGTGCATAAGTCATTTATGAATTCTGTTTAAATACTGGTTCTCTTGATCATTTTAACTGGAAAATAAGCTAGGCAAGAATGGGGATCTTTGTGTGCCTCTGTCACGTCTGTATAATCAGTGCTTGCAGCACTGAGTGGGGCTAAGAAATGCTCCTGATGAGTCAGCTTTGTTCAAACTTCAATCTTGGCTTCACTCAGGAGAAAACTACAGTGATCATGTTCCCCTATGACAAGAAGTTGACAAATCCCCAGCTATAAAAATATGCTAGGAGAGTTCCTAAAGATTTTGTTTGTTAAGTCTCTTATAACTGATGGTGATGTGGTTTTAAATAGTTCAGTGTAAAAGTAACTTTAATTTGCCTGATGTAATTATCATGACAGAGGCTTACTGCTGAATAAGCTCACCTGCCTCATACTGAACTCTCCCTGGCTGGTTCAACTCAGCTGTTCTGGCTCTCTCCTCTCCAAGCCAACTGATTACATTTGGCCTCTCTTGGCTTCTCACTGAACTGTTCCACCTGGCCACAAACCAACTCTGGCGATTCCTTCCAATCCTCTGGCTCCTTCCCATTCTCTGGCTTCAGCTGCCTCTGCTATTCACTGAATTGCATGAACTCACAAAGAAACTCAACTCCACTGCATTGACTTTCAATTGACCAAACTGAACTGCCTTCTCTCTGCTTATGCTGCTCTTAATTAGGTTTTTCTCCTGAGAGTTAGGCATATCCTATTTCTGATACATTCTGTCAAATCTTTCTCTGACTCATCATTTTATCTGCCCCTCAATTAGATGTCATTGTTTGGGATGAAAGGTATGTACTAACAGTGTTAAAAGTGTGTCTGCATTCCTGTCAGATCATACAGATCTGGAAGGTCTTAGGATGTGATCAGAGCATTCATTTTGGGGGATTAAAATTTCTCACCTGGGCCTTGGGAGGCAGAGACAGGCAGATTTCTGAGTTCAAGGCCAGCCTGGTCTACAAAGTGAGTTCCAGGACAGCCAGGGCTATACAGAGAAACCCTGTCTCAAAAAAAAAAAAAAAAATGTTTTTCTCTATGGATCAGTAGAATCTGACTATTATCTTGTGAATTCACAAGTATGCTGATGTTTAATCAACCTTATTGTGCACCATATGCTAATTACTAGATATAGTAGTGCCCTTTTTTTCAGCATTGTAACAAAGTAGCTAATAGAAATTACCTAAGTAGGGAAAGACTTACTTTGGCTCACTATTTCAGCTATGATGACCTTTTTTCTTGGGAGGGAGGACCATATGACATAACTTTCTCACATCTTCATGAAATGCAAAACAAAGAAGAGGACCAAGAATAGGTTTGGACTATAATCTATAAAGGCCACTCTGACTAGCCCATGTTTTCCAGATAGATCCCATGTTCTAAAAGTCTTACAATGTCCCAAAGCAATGCCATAATCCGGGGTTCATACACTCAAAAACACATGACTCTGGGGAACCCATTATCCTAGAACTGTAGAGATAACCTCCAAGTTTGTCTCCAGTGGGCATTCTGGCTTAAACCATAGCCCAGGCATCTTTCTTCAGCTTTAAATATTCTCACTTTATCTTCTCAGTTTATTCTATTCTCCTTCCAGGCCCTTTTCTCTCTTGTCTACAAGACAACCAGAGTGACAAGTCCACTCTGTCAGGTTTTTATCTGACGCCAAGCAGTAGGCATATGACATGTAAGAGTGGAAATCAACATGTGTGTGCCCATGTATGTACGTGTGTGTGTGTGTGTGCGTTTCCTTGTGACTCTCTCATTCAAAAGGATCATGTAACTAGCCAGAATTGGTATGCAGTGGTCCCTAACTGAAATAGATAGTTAAAAGGCAGTTGACAATGGTGATTTGTATGTTTTGTGTTCAGACAATATAAGAAATCAGTCCTTTGACAGCAAAGAGAAAGAAAAGAAAAAAATCTTCATGGTCTGCATAAAAGTGTAACTATTACAGGTGGCCCAATTCCCAGTTACTTTGTTCCTGACACCAGAGACCCGTTTTTCAATCAAACTCACAGCAGCTGAGGAGCTGGAAGGCTGGGCTGGCATCTGGGTCAGAGGTTCCCCATTAGTGCTGGCAGATTTTTCATAATCAAGACACTTCTGAAGGGCTGAACCCTATTCAGTGCCAAAGGTTAACGATTCAGTGTGCAGGGACTGCCGTGCAAAGCAGGGCATCAGACAGCTTGGAGAGAGAAGCCACCAGTGGACCTGTTCTTACTGCTCCAGTTACATTCTCAAGGCTCTTCAACGATTGCCTTCTTGCCAAGGAGTCACTCAGCAGAGAAGACTCATTAAGCAGGATGCATTAATCCTGTTTTTCTAACCCTGGTTCATGTTGACGCATTTGACAGTCAACATTTTTGAGCATTCCCTCTGTACACTATTGAAGCTGATGATGCACAAGCCAGAGAGTTGCAGAGTGAAGGGGTCACCTACTGAGTTCAGGGTAGACTGGCAATTGGGATAGTTTTGCATAACAATTACATCTTGCTTTCAGTGGCAAAATATTAGCAATATAGAAAAGACTGCTCACTTCAACTCCACATCATTCCCAATAGTGTGGGCTGCTCCAGACCACAATTATTGGGCAAAATAAACTAAAATAGTTTTTGATTAAAATTTGCTGGCATTCCTTAAGAAAACTGTTGTTTCCAAGCTGGAGGGAATTGTTTCATAAAACAAACCTCTCTATAATTCATTAGATTTTTATAGCCTACTGATGTTTTTCCCTTCCCAAGAACACTTCTGAGGGCATTAAATGAGCTGCTGGTGACCCTGCTGTTCTTTGAAACTCAACCTATTTGAAGAGAACTGATTAAGTTCCTCTTTCTCCACCACATTCCATTCTTTGTCTTTTTTTATTCCCCTGAATCTGTCAACAGCATTCCTTAGCTTAAGGAGCTAACTCCTGTTTCTTTATTTACCAGATCTGGTGTTTAGCCCAATAAAATCTTAAAATAAATCCCACCAGTTACATAGAATTTCCTATGGTATATAGAATATATAGTTGCCCTGTAAGCATCACATTTTCATGTGGTTAGGATTATCCATAGAAGCAGAACACACACACATACAACACACACACTAGGGATAGAGTGGTGTTTGAGTGGTTTTCCTTTTATGGCATAGTCTTTTCTGTACATATTCACACCTAAAGAAAAATACAGAGTGTGTGTGAAAGTAAAAACCACTCAAATGAGGATAAACAAATATCACTTAATAAAGAAACTAAGCCACCATAACTTACCCTTCATGATCTCTGAAAAGCATGCAGGGAAAGATAAAAATTTTATAATAATAAAATGTCCAGGTTCTCACATGCCTCCATTGGATAGTGTCAGTCTGGGAGAAGCTGGAAGAGCACTATTCAGGAGGGTGAAATTTCACTTTCTCCAATTTCTTCCAAACTGGAAATGGTTATTGACTATGTCCTGACTTTTAAGATGTGATTGCTATAGATGTTAGGGTTTGTCTTCTTAGACTCATTCCCTAGATCATGAATCAGAGTTCTATTTTTGTGCATGGCCTAACCATAGTCCATTTATAAAATCACCCTAGAGAGATAGGGAGAGATGAGACAGAGAAAAGTTCTGCTGAGATTAGGATGGTGTTGGATCAATACTTAAATTCCACCCACACTGTCCAGAACACTGCAATGTGAAAGGTCTTCAGGTACAGTTGGTACCCAGAGAGGACAAATTCTAAAAGATAATAATGCTTTTAGCTGTTATTTGGTCTCAAGCCCTGATCTATGACTCTAGTAAGTATGAGGAAAGAAATCTCAGGTCAGGAAAACTTTTTAGCTAGCAAAAAATTTCTACCTTCTCTATTTCTCAAGCCCAAATCTGGATCTTTTCTCTTAATACTACAATATAATAAAGGAGGGTGCATGGCATGTTTGTTTCATGAGATCAAAGGACTAAAAGAAAAAAGAGGAAAACCCCTACCCCAAGTACTGACGTTTCTGCAGTCACCAGGACTGCTTTTTTTATGCCCTCACTTTCAAGAGGAAAATAATATACAGACATAAACATTATAAAGTGCCATTGTATGTCTGGCAAGATAGAAGCAAGAGTCACACCCAGCTGAACAAGACCTTATAACAAGGCAACATTGTTTTAATTTCCAACATATAACTCAATAAAAGCAAAACAAAAACAGTCTTGGACCTGGGAAGATGGCTTAGCCTATAAATACCCATCACACAAACATAAAGGCCTGAGTTTGGATCTCTGCCATCCACATGAAAACCTAGCATGGTAGCACGCCCCCATCACCCCAACACTGCAAATACAGGGAAGGAGCTTTAGCCAATGGGTGATCTTTGGGTTCGGTGAGAGATGCTGTCTCAAAAGACAAGATGGCGAATAATACAGAATACACTCCATGGATATCTGTCCTTCAGGTGCACATATGCATACATAAAAGTGCAGACTTGATCAAGCAGGGAACTGGAACAAGCTTAAACATCTTCTCAAACTCTGACATACAACTTACTTTAGTGGTCTTATTTACAGCATAAACTTTCCCTGCATTGTTTTTCTATGAAGATAGAATAGTTTATTAAGGCTCTACAGAGTTGTGTTATGGGATTGAACTGACATTTATATAAGCAATTCCCTCTTATGGTATTAATGTTGCTTCCAATTTCCACTATAAAAATAATGCTTTGCTGAACAGTCCAGCCTACTGAACACCATACAACTCTTTGGTTATGCCTTGATGAAAAGTTCTGAGAAGTATAGTTAGTTATCCAATCCTCTAAACACTTTATGACTTTTTTTTGCTTGCTTGTTTGTTTCTTTGTGTTAGGATGTCACATAGCACAATCTATTCTCTAACTTACTAAGTAGCTTTAAATGACCTTGAACTTCGAATCCTCCTCCCTCCTGTCTCAAGAGCTTGGATTATGGGTGTATACTACCAAGTCTGGTTCAAAACACATATTTTTTTTCTAAGTTTCCACTTATTTGTGTGTGTGTGTATGTGTGTGTGTGTTGTGTAAAACACAGATGAAGGTCAGAGGATATCTCTCAATAACTGGGTCTTTCTTTCTACCACATGGGTCCAGGTATTGAACTTAGGCCCTCAAGATTGGTGGCAAGCACCTTTACCACACATATTCTAAGGTTCCTAATATGTAAGTCCAAAGTGTTCTTCAAGACTTATGGCAATTTTCATCTTTAAGAGTGGAATGGAACAGGATCTAATTTGCTACAGCTTCTCTGTACTTTCTTCTCTTTAGACAGTATTTAAACAAAAAATATAACCTTTTATTTAATATCCTTGTTATTTATATTTCTTTTAATAATGGCATATGAACTTTACATATTTCCTACTAAAGAACTCAACGTTCTCTGTTGATTGACAAGAGAGCATTTAACCGAGTTTAATTAAAGTAGAATTAATTCTGTTATAAGATATAGAAATCTAACGTTATTATATTTTCTAAAGGTAAATCGATTGTTTTGATTCTAATTCTCAAATAATTAACTTCACTAAGGATCTAAAATACTGTGAAATTAAATGTATGCTATTGATTCTGAAAATTTCTTTTTAACTTTTCATTTGTTTTTCTGTTCTGCTTTTGACAACTATTTCTTCTGAAAAGGTATTGCTCTGGGCTTTTATTTTGGATAATTTTACAAATATTAGAAGTCACAGATATATGACTTTTTAAACATTGTGTAAATGTTCTGAATGTTCTTCTCTTGTAAGGTAAACATTGGAGTATTTTCATCAATGTTTTAAATAGATGGTATGTGTTCATGTGGAAGTATATTAAAACTGTAAATGAATTTACAGAAAGTCCACATGGGTACTGATCAGTCTTTTTCATCTCTGAAAGGTGATTCTTTGCATTTGCATAAAGCAGCTTTACTTTGCCAATTAATGCTTTGTGCCAATAAATATCAGATTACCATAGAGTCATATCATTGCCCATTTTTCTATATGCACCTCGTTTGCTGAATAATCTTCAGATCAGAAATGTATATAACCAATAAGCTACAGAGATGCTGTCTCTGTGCCTTGCTGCAGGCACTTTCCACTCTCCGCTTAAGCTTGCTGGTTTATTAATATATATAGCCTCTAGCCCAGTGATGCTTAATCCTAGCAGCACATTGGATTACTGGGGGATATTTTAGACTTCTTGATCCCCGGGGCCTCTGCCTGACCAACTAAATGAAAATCTCTAGAGTACAGACTCATGGAACCAGGCTTTCACCAAAGCTCTCTGGATGTTTCTCACATGAAGCTATGTTTTCAATCCACTGGCATTGGTTGTTAAGCTTTTAGTATAAAAATCAACTGGAAAGCTCATTAAAAATGCAGATTTTCATAACCCCGGTGGATGTCTTTCTCTCCTCAAGTTTCTGATTTAATATATCTGGAGTGGGCATCCATTGTATTTTTAACAAGCATTTTGACAAATGGTGCTTTGATTAACATCTATCTAACACAGATAGTAGACGAGAAAACGATTTGATTCTACTGCTTGCCTAAAGGAGACTGTATTAGTGAATAGCCAGAGACCATGCCCTGCAGCCTTCCTATGTGCTAGGAGCTGCTGTAAGTTGGGGCAGGGGGGAGATCTTCATACCTAAGCTTCTCTTTCAGATATTCTCTCACAAACACACATAGTGCTCTAACTCCCATGAGCATTCATTTCCCACATTCCCTTCACTAAAGTTCCCAGTAACAAAGGTCCTCCTTGGGTCTATGTCTGCCCTGCCACCATAGGAGATTAGAATTTGCATCCTATGAGCAGCAGAAGAAAAAGAGGTGGAAACTGGGTGGAACAACACATTACCAGTTTCTTAAGCAGGCAAGGCTTCTAGTTTAGATTTTTGCTCTGTGTATGCATGTGTGTATGTGTGTGTGTGTGTGAGTGTGTGTATACATACACACGCATGCATATGCACACATACCACACATATGTGCATGCCATGGCTCTCATATAGAGGTCATGGCACAACTTTCTGGAATTGTTCTTCTCCTATTATCGGGGTCAAAATTACTGAACTCAGGTTGTCAGGCTGGATCAAGCATCTTTACCAGCTGAACCTACTTCAGTGGCCCAGCCGGCAGCTTTTGCCATCTATTTGCCTTCAGCACTGTCTTACTCCTCACCATGTGTTCCCCCAAATCTTGCCTTACAGCTGTAGGACCTCCATAGTGGTCATGGTTTCCACACAGATCCGCACTGTCAGGAACCAAACTCCTTTGAGATAGCAGGTTCATGCGCACTTGGAACTTCCCTTTTGGGCTTCTAAGCCTTTCCTCAAAAGAAATGTATGTTTTTGTAGGAAACTCTGAGACTCAAGGCCCCGACTTTTGCTTTACAGAGTAAAGAGTAATATACTTTAATATATTTAGTATATTACAGAGAAGTCACACATTGTCATCGCAGACATTTATTGAAGACCTCTTCTGTGCCAGCCATGGTGTTACTTCATCATGAATGTTATTTCTCATTGACGAGTCCCATATAGTTTCTATACAATGGCTAAATGAGAAAACTGGAACCCATGCCAAGCTCACTTTCAGCAGAGTCGTCACATGCCTCTGTGGCTTAGGGCATGTACGGTATGTGGATGGGCAAGGGTCTCCTCGTCCAGGTTCCGCTGCACGTGGAAATTCTCACCTGCCTGCTGCGCCAAATGGAGCGAGAAAGAAACCTATCTGGGCAATTCAGACAAAGTGGAATTTGTTTTGCTGCAAATGATTCAAATCATTAAATTCAACAAATACCCATTAAGCCTCTATTATGTGTAAAGCTGCGCAACCCTTTGCAAGTGCCAACTATAAATTAGATTTGGTTTGTATGAACCCCTCTCTATTGCCAGGCTACAGTGCTATGGTTTCATTTAGGTTTCAGCTATTCAATCTCTTTTTTTTTTTAAGAGAGAGGTATATGCCGTCTAAGTTGTGTTAATACAACACACCACTGAAGCAGCTGCAAGGGGAAGAGAGGAAGAGGGAGGGGGCTGCTCATTCCTGTGACAGCAGGAAGATCCATGGGGGTTAACTCTCCACTGCCTGCCTGATCCTGTCTAAATTGGTGGGATAATGTCCTTCCTGAGCCTTTTACTATCTGGGCATGCCAATTTCTCATTACCCCAACACGGAGTCACCATAAACCCATGTGTTCAACCTCAATGTTCTCTGTCCCCAGTGCTGTGTAAAGATTTGCAGATCCAGACAGCGAAGGGAGGTTAAGTAAGCTCTGGGCCTCCCATATCTCTGGGTCCTGCCTGGGTGGTATGAGCAGTCCCTTGAGAAATGCCCACCATTGGATCTGGTCAGTACTTTCCCTTTAAAGTGGCAATAATAAGGAGACTAGGGTTTCATTAGATCTTCTATAATTCCTTTCTTGATCTCCCTTTTGAACATGTTCCGTAGAGACCTGGGTTTCGACACTTAATATGCAGAAAGACAATAAGGAGCTTAAGATAGACACGTCTCTAAGCCCCCTCTGAACCTGGGAAATCAAAATTGCAACAAATGCCTCCCAGTCCTCTGGAGTCTCAGACATCAGTGAGGCTGCACTGCCAAGGATTCAATATTCTCCTACATACCCCGTGGAGTTGGTAAATAAGGAGAGCTTGCACTCTGCCCCCTTCCATATCCATAGGATCAAGAAGCCAGACCTAGAAATGGTGCTGAGGGCCTGCTGGACTGGCACCTTTGTCTGAGCTCACTTCATCCAGGTGTTAGGAGCCAGAGAGATGAAATCTGCCTCAGTGAAGCCAGTCATTGGGAAAGAAAACAGAATTATTTTAATCTGTTCATTTATTATTTCAATAACTCTTTATATCCTCTATGCCACCCTAGGCAAAGTTGGGCTGCCTTTCTACAAAGAGAGCAAACTATCAGAGTCCATCCATGCCAGTCCAGAGCTTCTCTCTAAAATGGTTAGTAACTGAACATAGCAGGTCATTTACATTAAAGAGCATCCAAATAAGGCCTGAAAATACCATGGAAGGAATTGAAGAAGAGGGAGATTTCACTGAGCCAGACAATAAAAACTATGAAATATAATAAAACTGTGAAAAAGAAGTTTCCTGGGGCAGAGTTTGGTCTAGTAGGAAAGGATGGATGGATCAGGTGAATTCACAAGAAATAGAGCCTCTGGGTGGTTGCTCTGTTACTGAGCATGGTGACAACATTGAACTTTCTGCTATAGACAACTGAAAAGACTAGACTTTGAGATTGATCATAAAGAGCAAATATATTAAATAATTCATCCAAGAAAAGAAAGGAGATTTAAAATTAAAAGATATCACTGAGGCTATATGTAGATTTAAAGCATTTCTAAAGTGTAAGAAATGTAAACATCAAATAGATCATAAATAGCCATGAAAAAACTGTCTTACCCCTTCAGTAGGGGTGGCTCTAGCTGTATATGAGGCACAGGGTGGCTTTGTTGGTCATCAATGGGAGGAGAGGCCCTTGGTCCTGTGAAGGCTCTATACTCTAGTATAGGGGAAGAGTAGGGCCAGGAATGGGAGTGGGTAGGTTGGGGAGCAGGGTAGGGGGGACTAGGGGATTTTTTGGAGGGAAACTAGGAAAGGGGATAATATTTGAAATGTAAATATATAATAAAATTTTAAAAAATTAAAAGCTTTCACATGACACTGTGAGGCAAGGAACCGCAAAATAAAATAAAATAAAATAAAAATAAAGAAATGTCCTAAACTCAGACAGTAATGAAAACTACAAAACATTGAATATAATTATAAAAATCACTAACTTTTTAAATTTACAGTTTAAAGAGTGAGTTTCATCATGTGAAATGATATACCAAAGCTGCTAATGATAACAACAACAAAAAATCAGGTAAGAGAATAACAATAAAGGGTGAAATTCTAACTCAAAATTTCACAATATACAACTCTAAAATATAGTGTTCAAATGAAATTACCTTACATGGTTGGACAAGTTTACTCCAAGAAGACATGGGCTATGAAATGAAAATCACAATCTAAGGCATGAGATACCCCCTTATGAGCTATTGGCCAGAGAGGACACACATGTTTCAGAAACAACACAGGCTATTATTGTCTTTGTCCTTGGTTACGCAAATAATGATATAGTGAGATCATGTTGCTAAGGACACAAAACACTTTGGCTTCAGGACACAAAATTCAATCTCAAGCTACACAAGAAACATCCTCCTTGTTGAGAAGCTTTCATAGCTGAGAAAGGAGTTATAGAAGTAGCTGAGGGACAAAGAACATCAGTGATCTGATTCAGTACTGGACCTTGCATGCTGCAATGCCAAGTGTCCAGCCAAAACAATAGCGACTTGGCTATCGTGGGGTATCTAACTGCTTCCTGACTAAATGTGAGCCTTCCTCCATCAAAGAAAATTTCATGCCTTGTAGCATAGGTCTAAACTCCATGGCTAGAGAGGTCACAGAATGTTCTGGTTGCTTTTGTCAAATTGATATAAACCTAAACATATCTGAGAAGAAAGAATAGTTGAGAAAATACCTCCATAAGATTAGCCTGGAGTCAAGTCTGTAGGGAATGTTCATGGTTAATGACTGATGTGGAAGTGCCCCACCCACTGTGAGCAGTCTATATCTGAGCAGATGGTCCTAGGGTGTGTAAGAAAGTAGGCTTAGCAAGCTATTAGAAGCAAGCCAGTTAGTAGCATTCCCACACAGCTTTTGCTTCAGTTCCTGTCTCTGAGTTCTTGCCTTGAGTGCCTTCTCTGACCTTCATCAGTGACAAACTTTAGCTGGAAGTATAAAATGAAATAAATCCTTTCTCATCCACATCACTTTTGGTCATGATGTTTTATCATAGCAATAGAAACCCTAACACAGAGTTCCATTGTTATTTTGCCATCCAATTGTCTTCTCAATATTTATGTTTATATCCTAGATCAGTGATGCTCTCAGCCATGGTCAGGGAAGCTTCCTTTTGTAGTGTATAGAAGTCTATCTTTGGTTATGTACTGACTGGTGACATTACCAGGTTCCCATAAACAGTCCTCATTCAGCACTCAAATAGATAGCCCTGGGTAAGCGAAGTGGGTCACAAAACAAACCCAAAAGTTAGATATCTTGAAAAAACTCTGATAGTGATGAGTGAGAGGTTGATAGAAATTAGAAGGAGATAAGAGAAAGTAGGAAGGGGAGAGTAATCAAAAAGGATTATATGCATGTGTGAAACTGTCAAGGAACAAAATTAATCAATAAAAAAATGTCTCAGCAAATGTCAAAGCCTTTGATATCACTCTATAGACTATGAGTATAAAGCAAGTAAGAAGTAAACTAAAAATTAAAAGTTAACTAGGAAAAGGCCTCATTATTTTAAATATAAAGGCATACTTCTAAGTCATTCATACATGAAGAAATATATTTTATATTTTAAAACATGTCCAAAGACAAGTACTGATGCTAGAATTCTCTCCATTGTGAAATGTTGTTAGAACAGTTTTGATCAAGAAACCTATGGTGTCCAGTGCTTGGACTAGAAAAATAAAATCTGGGAGAGTTAGTGAACAGCGAACATCTGTCCTGAAAAGTGGGGAGAGAGGGGGAGAGAGAGGGAGAGAGAGACAGACAGAGAAGCAGAGACACAGACAGAGAGATTGAACATCAAATTAAACCCAAAGAAAGTAGAAGAGAGAAATAATAAAGAGAAGAGAAGAAGTAATTAATAAAACAGAAAGCAACCTACAATAGAAAAGATAAAAACAAAAGCCAAATTTTGGCACTTTGTAGAAAGTAATAAAATTAACAAACTTGTAGGAAGATTGGTCAGGATAAAAGGCAGAGAATGCATGAATAAACTATGCTATGGATAAAATGAGTATTTAATTAAAGATGCTGAGACATGATAAAGGCAGCTTATGAAGAGTCAATGCCAATAAATGGAAATTTAGATAAAACTTTACTCACAAAAATAAACAAAAATGTTAAAGTGAGCCAGGAGAGCATTCAAAGCAGTGCCTATTCCTGAGAGAAGATCTGATAAGAGTTGCAACGATGTTTTTGTGGGATATTAGCTGATGTACTCTGAAAAAAAATTCCCAAGCAGATGGTGTCTAGCTACTGTGTGGAAGACACATGGGCCGCTCCTGCATGCTACCTTGAAGAGCTCACACCTAAATGAGATGCTTAAGGCATACGTGTGATATGTGTAGTAAAACCAAATCAAAGTCCTCTGGGAGTTCACTAAGGCATTACTTAAAATTGGGCCAAGGTTGTGTGTTGAGATGTGCCAAGGCAAAGGGTAAAACAAGAGAGGAAGATTGGAAGAATCCAAATGTACAATTGAGTAATCTGACTCTATTTGGGACTAATAGAAAACACTGAAGTTTCTGTATAACATGATCAGACTTTGAGATTTATGAGGCTAATACAGAATTATATATGTAATAAGATCTGAGAATACTAAAAGATCAGGCATGCCAATACGTTTGAAGAATATTTTAGCAGTAAAGATAAGTTGTGCCCATTGGTTCATAATATTTATGAGGGTAAACAACTGTTTTCTTGATTGGATTTGAGGCCTGTTATACAGGAGCAAACTCTTGCCTGGTATTCTAACATAGTCAAAAATCATGGCTCTGGAAGTCACAGACCCTATTTGCAAATCTACTGTTATTTTCCTAAATTGTCCTATTGTCATAAGATCAAAATATTTATGTCTGTAGCAGTACATCTGTGTTGCTCTCAAAGTTAGTGTTAGTAAGAGCAATTTCATATTGCCATGAGCAGTGAGACTCATAATTGTTTAAGGTGCCAAGAATAAGCATGTTTGAGTGCTAATCTGTAGATAGGACAAACATATCTACTTGATTCTCCCACTAGACTCAGGGAACATTAAAGAAGAGGGGGCAAAAGGAGTATAAGATTCAGAGTTTGTGGTAGATGCTCTCATGATGTATATATCAGCTCACAACAGCTATGGTTACCTGTATCAGATCAAGCCCCTCAAAATTACAGCATACATGGAGGAGGGGCCCTTAGATATCACCCTTATGTGGGGACCTATTGTTAACTGATGACTGCTAGGAGAGGGAGAATTACCTTCCTTTCAAGGGGTGGCTACTAGCAGGTTATCCATGCTCCAGTGTATGGCCCACATTCATACATACATGAGTAGCATTCATGCAACTCAGTGAGATTCAAAAGTTAACACATTTCAAGAAAAGCTGTAAATTATGAGACAATGCCTAATTAACGTAGTATGGATAGACTCAGAGAGAGCAAATGGCATGGAGAAGCATCCATAGAATTAGAAACTCATTAGATATAAGTTCTAAGACAGAAGTAAGACTAATGATGTTACTAAAATTAATTATACACATATATGAAGCTGTCAAAGAATAATAAAAATAAATGTCCTAATGCTTAGTCTGCAAAACAGAAATTAGATAAGCTAATATTCATTCTGTCATTTATTTGGGGTGAATTACAGGAGAATAATAAACATTTAAAGAGCCTCAATTTGTCAATTCTTGTGGCATTTAACCTAAGGGAAAAACAAAATAAGGTTGATATAGGATGTGGCAAAAATGTCAACTCTATGCAGAGAAGAGATTTTCCTAACTGCAGGCAATTGGCACACAGGCTACATGGAGTTCTCGAGATGAGGAATATTTAAGTGGAAGAGCTCTGCAGTCCCTTCTTCTGACCAGTACCAAAGTTCACTGCACAGAACACAGGAAACAAGGAGTCTTGAACTCTGGCACTGTGGGCCTTCATTCTGGCTTTAACTAGGGCACTGTATATACAGGGCCTTCAGTGGGCAAAGATCTTACTTGCTATCCTTGAAAGAAGCATGTGATGTATGTTTAGCAACAAACTGGCATAGTCTAAGCATTAATGAAGCAAGTCCTGCTAGGCATGTCACAGAACCAAGAAATGGCCTCTTAGAAAGTCAATACATGAAGAACCTCACTAAGGAAGCCAGGCCTCTGCATCTCAGGTAAGTAGATGAAGTCCTCATACAGAAGTGTCTCACTCTTCACCTATCCTTTGGAGACCCAACTGATACCCAAATCGGTTAACTCCATCTAGCTGCAAGCTGCCTCTGAGGAGATGAAGGTCCTGGTGAGGAAGGCAGTGCATTATGATGCAACAGTCTTGAATGGAGTTGATGTATGTGGCAGCTCATCATAATTACCAATTTGATAGGATTTGGAAACATCATGAAAACAAACTTCTGATGTGTTCATGAGAGATTAATTTTGATTAGGTTAACTGAGGGAGATCTACCCTGAATGTTGGCAGTATCCTTCCTTGGACTATAATCTCAGAATAAATAAAAATGAAACATGATAACCACAACCATTCACCTGGTTCTGCCCCCGGGCTGGGTGCAATGTGACCTTGACCTCCCGACCTGCTGCTGTACTTGCCCTGCCATTTTGTACTGTATTAACTGGAGTCCCTTCCTTCCTTGAGGTGTTTTAAGGTGTTTCCATCAAGTCTGTAACTACAAGTAATGAACACAGTGAGTTTGCTCACACTCTTCTTAAGCTCTTCCTTTGATCCCAAGTTGCTCTTCATTTCTCCCACTTAGCAATAAGGGTCATGGCTAGGTAGTGATGGCCTATGCCTTTAATCCTTAGGAAGCAGAGGTAGACAGACCTTTGAGCTCTAGCCACTTGTTCTATGGACTGAGATCTAAAATGACCAAGGATACACAGAGGAAACCCTGACTTGAAATGAAACAAAACAACAAAACAAAGCAAGTAAACAAACAAACAAAAGATGAGGGTCATGTTCATGGAGATCTAGAATAGGCCAGGAGTTTTAGTTATCTGTCCTTTGAACGAAGAACAAGATGAGGGTCAAGTTCATGGAGATCTACAATGAGCAAGGATTCCTAGTTCTGTAGCCTTTTAATGAAGAGCAAGATAAGATTTACTAGGGCCCAACCTCGAATCCTAGGTCAGTCACCAGTAATCTATAAGATGCAAATGATTGCCACTGGAGTCACCCACTGAAAACTGTACATTCTGGGAAGATAGACTAACCTCAATGTGCCTGTGAGCCTGCCAAAGCAGATCCTCTACCTAGCACTGGACTGATGTGGAGCAGAGAACTATAGCTGTATTTACCCCCAGAAAGTAAAATTATGTCTCCATTTTATGTGAAATATATTTTACCATGCATGGCATCTTCCTGTTCAGTTCTACTTAAATGATGCAAGTTTTTCTTCATGACTCCTGATCTCTGAGTTGGGCTTCTTTCTAAATGAGTCCTGAGTTTATACAGGAGAAAGAATGAAAGCTGTCAGGTTATTTTCAAGCCACGAGCAGTCCCAGATTTCTTCTTTTCTTGAGTGCTTATTCCTGTGTTTGATGGTCTTCTGTTTGCACTCTGGCTTGCAATGGACACTTCCTGATGTCTTTTTACCTCCCTAGCTCAGGTATACCAGGGACTCAAACCCACAGAGATTAAGACATCTCATTTGCACATTTAAGAGATAACAGAGTTGTCCAAAATGTAAGTCACTAAAATAATTTGAATAGACCAAAGCAGGGTCTCTCCTCATGATAGGAGGGTTTGTGTTGGACCAGAGTGACCCTACATTGCAACAGGAAGCAGGGCTCAGAAAATGATAGGTTTCATGTAGTTCAACATAGAGAAGGCTCTCCATAGAAAACACAGAACTATGGGAATTTTTCCTTATTTTGTACAAAGCAAACTGTTTTTACACTCTTAATAAATATACATAGAACAAACTTTTTTCCTGGTATAACCAGTATTCTTGATTTATATACACTATATGATCACTGCTGTATCACAGCTTGATATGTTGGCAATACATCAGATTTCTGCATACACTGATTTTACAGAAGAGGATTTCAAATGTGAGTCAGAAGAAAGACACTGGGAGCTGAATTAGGAAAGACTTCAGTAGTTCATTATATCTACCAAGCGACTTACATAAGTAAATAAAGACATTAGTGTAGCATGACACTTATCAAGCTCCTACATTTCACAGAAGATTCTGCCATCTAAGAGGGACTAAAATTGAAACCCAGAGTGACAATAATTGAATCATAATGGAGACAAGTAGTATAGCACTTCCAAGCACTCTTCTAAGCATTTACTGTTTGTTAATTCCATATATTTATATCCCTCTCCAATGACCCCATGGGTATATTTCTCTTATTATCTGCTGCCTTACCTAACAAAGAAATTAAAGTAATGAAAAGTACAATTGTGGAGATTAAGTGATTAAGTGAGACAAACAGGTCTGTAGCCACAATCTATAATAGTTTAAGACTGTGCTGTTCTCGAGAGTCATCTGATCAAGCTTGGTCCATACAGGTGCCGTGTCTTCCCTTTAGGCTACTGGATGTACCTAAAATGTGAGAATTCTGGGATCCTGGGATCTGCATTTTAATTCAATACATTGGCTATTTAGATAAAGTTGTACTGCTCTTGGTATTGTGACAATGTAGTAACTGGGCCATGAAATGAACCCACCAGGAACACCATGGGAAGGGGTGAGTAGAAAGGTTCTCAATTTGCTCCTTTTCTTTACTTCCATGGCACACATTGTTGAATAAATGAAATATTTGTTGAATAAATGAACTTGTCCCCAGTGCCCCTAAGAGTATAAAAAGAAGTTTACTTTTAATACAGTTCAAAAACCACTCCATAATCTAAAAACTGGCTCACACTATTGAACAACTTCAGCAAATCTTCCACGCTACCTGCCAAGGTCATAGTTTCAATCTCACCTTCAATTATTGATAGATAGCCTGATAATTTGAGAAGAGAGAGAAACAGACTTTTTTCAAGATTTGGAAAAAGAAAATCCTTTTAATAAGAGATCCCATCCTGATTACATGGCTCTTATCAGGAAATCCCTTGAAAGCTGAATTCCAGAAGGCAACTATTAAAAATGTCATTGAAAAATTGGAAATTATCTGCTTACACAGCTTAGAACAGACCCAGGAGGGATTGTGTATGTGGTGCAGAACAAGAAGTAAAGATTGTTCTTAAAGTCAGAACTGGACTGAAGTTTTTTTAACTGGCTTTGCCCTGCCAGCTGAATGGTTTGCAGTATCTCAGCTTGGGCTTCCCTATGGCTCCCCAGTATGTATGACCCCTGCAGAATGAATTCAAATTAGACACAAAGCACAGTATGGACAGGCAGAGCTTCTGTCAGAACTGTGGGAGATACTATTAAAGATGAGCCTAAGGGGCTACTGCAAAGTAAACACTCCTGGGGCATAAGAGTGCACTGTGGCCAGAGACACCATTTCTGCTGACCTACATATTTAGGTAGGCTTTAGACGATTTCTTGAGTTTCCCAAGGAGCATTTTCCAGTGTGGATGACTGGCAGACTCATTTGATTAACTCTTAAGAAAAAGAGCACCATTACATCTTCGTTCTTTACCTCCAAGCCTCTGTGAGATGGTAATCTTGTACAGATGGCCCAAAGAAGTCCAAGTAGCTTCTGCTTTAAAGTCTTTAGAAGACATTGTAGCAGCACAGTCACCGCTCTGGGAACTCATCCACTCCTCTCTTATTTTAAAGATTCCCCTCTGTGTTTTTGTGACCTTAGCCCTCCATATGTCACATCACATGGCTATATGGACCAAAACCACTAGTGTACCTCTAGAATTTCAACTGCTGCTCAGCTCTGGTCAATTAGCTTGGATGTAGCTCAAAGAGTGGGTTTTAGCACTGATTAAACTTCTTCAGTTAACCCTGCACTAAAATGTGTTAGGGAGGCCTTTCAAACACAAGAGCAATTGGGCACATGGTGGGAACTAAGACTACATTTGTCTTTGTTCTGTCTCTCTCTCCACTATCTGTCTACTGTTTATGGAGTATCAGAATTTGTAGCCCTTGACCATCATTTCTGGTACGATGATGTGTAAATGCTCTTCCAGGCTTTCAAGCTGGCCTTAGAAACTTGCTATCTCCATAGGGTACATAATAGACATGGACAGAACAAGCGAAGGTCAGTAGAAAAGTGACCTTGTTGCTTTCTCTTATCTATATAACTTGTTATTGAATCACTGAAATAGGGAAAGGGGACCCTAGTAGGATCTACTTGTCAGAGTCATATTGGTTCTACCTGGTACACCTTAGGACATTTTGATGATAGAAAATTGGCAACCTATTTGTCTAATATCTTTAACAAATAGTGAGATTAAGATATAAGCCAGGAATTACCATGATCCCTTGTTTCTCATTGTTAAACACAGAAACTACAATTTTAATATCTTGTTGAAAGAACCTTTTAAGCTAAATATGAAGATGGCTTTATCAGGGATTAATGAACTGAATATTGTTAAGTCATTTTATCAGGGAAAATGTTTGCCTTTGTGGCACTGAAAATGAGTCGCTTCCCTTGTATCAATATCTGACTGAAAGAAAATTCTATATAATACATATACACACTGACATTTTCTTTCTACTGAAATATGTATTTATCATATATGTATTCATCAACTCTCACGCCTGCTGTCAGATCTGGAAAATTAGCTTTTGCATCTACTAACTCCTCTGTGGGAAAGAGGTCCCTCGTGTGTTTAACAAAAGGGAGCTTTATTGTTTATGAGATTGAAAAATAAAGGTTGCCATGGCTTTAAGATCTAGTGATTGGTAATCAGTTTTCGTAAATGACCGTGAATCACTTTTGTGCTAGCCAGGCTTTGTTTGGGATATGAGATAGCTGTTCTGTCTTACAAGGAAGGAATTATTAATGTTCCCTCCCTGGAGGGTTTCAATTTCACCCGTACAAATAGCTGTATATCTACCAAGTGTATGTTCACCGTGCCTATCTATGAAATTTAAAATTATATGCTTTGTGTAAAACAGAATATATAATAGACTCTGAAATTGAATAAAACTTATTGGACTCATTTTTTATCCTTTGTGACATTTTTTCTAGTAAGAGAGTTCACACAAAAGGCATTGCCACCAAGGAGCCAGGAATGCAAAGTCCTGTCCAATTTAAATAATCACTCCTTTCTGTCATGTTTTACAAAGAAGTGTATTCAAACATGCTCTTTGAGCATTTCTATATTCCACTCTTAGTTTTCACAAATATGAGCAGGCAAAGATCCCCTAGCCCTTTTGTAGGTTTTTGTAACTTGAAAAAAAAATCTGTCTTGGCAATTGTCTTATTATAAAAATGAGAGGGCTTTCTTCTGAGATAAATAGGACAGAGGCCTGACTCTCATGAGGATGTAATTCAGTTCCAAACTTCACATCCTCCTCTTGTCAACAAATGTGGTAAAGAAGTAAAGTCAAAGATAATGAGGGGCTCATGGCAAATCTGATCATGTCATTCGCCTTTGTAAAGCCTCCCAGTGTCATCCACATTAGCATGCTCCAAACTTCTTAGCATGGCTCACAGAGTGTCTAATCTATAGTTTTCCCATTTCTTAGATTCTATTTCTGGTCTCAGATTCTATCTTCCTTTCTCTCTCCTCCTCTCCTGCCCTCCTTCCCTCTTTCCCTCCCTCTCCCTACTGGGGTTCAATTTAATAGTTTACATAACACTATATAAATTATTGAATAGTGGTGCAGTCTGAAGCTCTACCAACAAAAAGAACACCACACACTGGCAATTTCACATTCCTGTGAAAATGAAATTAAGAGGCCCAATGTTCTCATTTCCTACCAAGAAGCTACTTGATACTTTCAAGGAGTGATAGCATCAGGCTATTCAGTCTTGGTCTCCATTGCTACAGACTGGACAGTTTTTGGTGACAGTAGACACTTCCTGCTTAAATAAGACCACATTGTTGAGGTCACAAGTGTCATCTAGACCTGAACCAATCACAGTGCCTCTTCTTTCCACACCTCCATCATGCCAGCATTGAATGAGCTGATGTCACAGGCTGGCTGGCATCATTATGACTCATTTTTGCCTACTCAGTTATTTAGTGCTCCTGTGGCAGTCTCTATTGGGCACTAAGAAGTATTTTAAAACTTCTCATGCTTTGTGACACTTCCCATCTGTCTATGCATATGTCATTGGCCCAGTTTTCTTTACTTTTGACCTTCTAATGCATATTTGCTTATGAGTCTGAAGACAGAAAATTCAGGGGCATTTCTCTTTTCATACAAAGTAAGTGGCTCAGAGCAGTATTCGGCATCTTACAATGAACAGAATGTTTTCCTGTTGTTGTTTGTGAAGGCAGCCCTAAGTCTATGGTGTCCAGGTGTTATGGTTGGCTTTTGTGAATAAGTTGACAGATGTATAAATAAGATCAGACCTTTTTCTTCTTCACCAACAGCTTGTAAGTGATCTTCCATACGACAACAAGCATGAGCACATGCCGAGGGAGACTCACAAATTCAAGAACCATGGGTACCACAGAGATTTGGAATCTCTGACATGAACTTGGGTCTTCCATCCTGTTCATCTTAAATGCACTTTCTTCTCTCAATGGATGTGTGGGCCTCTCTAGCCAATCTATTGGTGGGCTTGACAAGGACTCAGATAATGATGAAAAGTTCTAGGCTCATGTTTATTTGATGCTTCATTGTCAGGTATTCCATCTGTACTAAGTTCTATACCAAATCCTTATTGTGGATAGTGTTTATTTTAGAAATAAATTCTGATTCAGTCACTAGAGATTGTCTCATTTCCCCTGTGGCATCTTTTTCATCCACTGATACACTCAACCCCCAACAAGATGAGGTCTACTGGATATAGAGGAATTTAATCCAGAAATATTTCCAATATGATCCAGATAGAATGAAAACACATCTTGGATTACAGTATGACCTGGCTAGAATAAAAAAAAACAAGCCCTTAGTACACACTTTTAACCCTTACAGTGAAGTTAAGGTTAGTTTGTAGAAGAAAGCAGCCATGTTTTTAAGTGACATCCAGTTGAGGGGCAGACAAAGTGATTAATCAGAATCATTTGACAGGGATAGGATACACCCAACTCACATGAGAACAACAGAGAAAAGAGAGGTACTTAAAAACAGTAGGGGGAGAGAGAGAGAGAGAGAGAGAGAGAGAGAGAGAGAGAGAGAGAGAGAGAGAGAGAAGGAAGAAGAAGAAGAAGAAGAAGAAGAAGAAGAAGAAGAAGAAGAAGAAGAAGAAGAAGAAGAAGAAGAAGAAGAAGGAGGAGGAGGAGGAGGAGGAGGAGGAGGAGGAGGAGGAGGAGGAGGAGGAGAAGGAGGAGGAGAAGGAGGAGAAGGAGGAGAAGGAGGAGAAGGAGGAGAAGAAGGAGAAGAAGGAGAAGAAGGAGGAGAAGGAGGAGAAGGAGGAGAAGGAGGAGAAGGAGGAGAAGGAGGAGAAGGAGGAGAAGGAGGAGAAGGAGGAGAAGGAGGAGAAGGAGGAGAAGGAGGAGAAGGAGGAGAAGGAGGAGAAGGAGGAGAAGGAGGAGAAGGAGGAGAAGGAGGAGAAGGAGGAGAAGAAGGAGAAGAAGGAGAAGAAGGAGAAGAAGGAGAAGAAGGAGAAGAAGAAGAAGAAGAAGAAGAAGAAGAAGAAGAAGAAGAAGAAGAAGAAGAAGAAGAAGAAGAAGAAGAAGAAGAAGAAGAAGAAGAAGAAGAAGAAGAAAGAAGAAGAAGGAGAAGAAGAAGAAGAAAGAAGGAGAAGGAGAAGGAGAAGGAGAAGAAGAAGAGGAGGAGGAGGAGGAGGAGGTGGTGGTGGTGGTGGTATAGTATGTGGAGTGTATGTATATGGGAGTTTTACATGGACAGTTGTACAGAGACAGGTTGCAGAGAACAAGCTAGACACAGATGAAGATTGAACAAACCAGAGAATGAGAAGTAGTCAGAAGATTAAAACATATTGTCAAAGTTAGTATGAGACCAAGCAGAGCAATTTAATCAGAGGCCAAGAGAAGCTTGATTGGATCTGTCAGTATGGAAGAATAGATTGCACCAAGGCTAGAAACTTCCAGGTTTAGGCCTAGGGACAGTTAGAACAAAGAAATGCTCTGGGCTCTGCCAAAGCAGTATATTTGCACAATTTGGGTAAGGCTCTCATCTCATCCTATCATCTGAAGACATAAAAGCAACATTTACAACTGGATGATATTAACAAGGTGGCAAAGCTACAGAAAATTATCCAGCTCTGGGCTCTGACAATCTAGTCTATTATTTTGCACATAGGCCACAGTGACACTGCTCCATGTAGATTATGCTGTCAATTGAGCTAGAACAGTGGTTCTCAAACTTCCTAATGCTGCGGCCATTTAGACAGTTCCTCATGTTGTGGTGGCCTTCAACCATAAAATTAATTTTGTTGCTACTTCATAACTGTAATTTTGCTACTGTTATAAATCATAATGTAAATATTTGATATGCAGAATACCTGATATGTCCCCTGTGAATGGGCCATTTAACTCACTAAGGGGTCATGACCCATAGTTTGCTGTGCTCCTCTCACAAAAGCAGAAAGTAATGTATGACAATTTCTCTTTCTTTTGTGGGGATGTTGTGCTAAACCTCTGACAACTAGGTTCTTAAAACTTACATAAGCATCACAGGCCCCAGTATTTTTTTCAGAATTCCCCTTGCACTTGCTGAAGCATGTGACTTACAAAACTATGCTGTATTCAAACCACCTCTTCCTCATCTAGCTCAGTTAACACAAAGCCATTCATGTATTGGGCAAATGTGAAGTTCCACAGGGTTTCCAGAAGATCTAGACTTGTGGTGCTCATTACAATAGCCAGAGAAGCTAATTGTAGCTATTGGGTGTTAAGTGAATAGCAAAATAAGAAATATAGGTTTTAATTTGAATTAATTTCAATGACTTTAAAGGATAAAGCAGAGTCGAATGAATTCCCATTAAACTAAGCACTGTTTTTCTAGGATTGCATGTTATACAGAAAATATAATATTGGCTCCATTGTAGAGCATATGTCAAGAATATGCTTAATTCTTAAAATTGTTCACATAAACACACTATATATTTGTATATGTTTATGGGTATGGATATAGGTATGGGTGTATATGGGGGGTACCAACAAATTATAAATGAATTTTTTGTATATTTTATGCTATTTTGTATTTATGTGAATATTATTATGAAACCCATATAAAATATAATAAGTGCATAATTAAATTGAAATAGTCACTGAAATTATAATTTTTTTAATTGAAAGAAGCATGCATTTTCTCAAATCAAAATGACGGCATTTTAGGGATGCAATGGTAAGCAACCATGCAAAAGCTAGTACTGTAACTCAAGAGATAAAGCAGAAGGATGCTGGAGAAAGCTCATCATAGAAGGATGCTGGAGAAAACTCATTGCAGAAGGATGCTGGAGAAAGCTCATTGCAGAAGGATGCTGGAGAAAGCTCATTGCAGAAGGATGCTGGAGATAGCTCATCACAGAAGGATGCTGGAGAAAGCTCATTGCAGAAGGATGCTGGAGAAAGCTCATTGCAGAAGGATGCTGGAGAAAGCTCATCACAGAAGGATGCTGGAGAAAGCTCATCACAGAAGGATGCTGGAGAAAGCTCATCACAGAAGGATACTGGAGAAAGCTCATCACAGAAGGATACTGGAGAAAGCTCATCACAGAAGGATGCTGGAGAAAGCTCATCACAGAAGGATGCTGGAGAAAGCTCATCACAAAATGCATAAGTGTTTTGGAATTTGCATCAGTGAACAAAAGGAAAAGTCATATTAAAAAAAGAACAAAAGTACAAACCTCAAGCTAACTTTCAAGAACTATTGAGACATTTACAGCCAATACACAATAATTGTGATAAGCCAGTACATGTGAACTCCTCCCTCCTCTCAACAGTGGGAAAGCAAGCAGTCAATGTCAACTGGCATTAGAATTAAGCATCCATTGATTTTGTAAATCTTAAAAATATTTGAATGTTTGCCAAGGTAAGGATACCTTGAATTAATATGCAAAATAGAAAATGATGTATAGATGTGAATATGATTAAAGAGATCACTATATTCATTATATTTACTTCATAATACTATGCGAATATATATATATATATGTACACACACACACATAAATACACACACACACACACACACATATATATATATGTATGTATGTATATATAAATATATATATATATGAGGGGGTACCAACAAATTATAAATGATTTTAGTATATTTTGTGCTATTCTGTATTTATATGAATATTATGATGAAGCCCATATAAAAAAATATGTATATACCACTAAAGGCCTCCAGCCTAGCAACATTACAATTGTCATTAGAATATCAACCATTCCTAACAGTATCAAAAATACATTGGTATAAAACTTAAAACTTTCAAGACTTTAGCTGTAGATGTATCATGTGATATTAAAAGATGTGGTGGCACACTTAATACTTGGGTATATTTTTCTCTCAATTTAACTTTAAAAATTTGCAACAAATTGGAGTTTGAGATCCATAAACATCAGACTGGTGATATAGACTTTAAAAAAAAAAAACTTTACATTTTTCAAATATAGTTTTCACCTTTATGGGAAAAATAGGTTTGCACTCAGCATAGCTAATGCTGTGTTATGCTTAACATAATAGCTTTGTTAAGTAAAAAGTGAATGTGTTGCATTTTAAAACAAGGTTCTGTGTTCCCGCTATGGAATTAATTTGTCCTGATGTAATTCATGTTGTGTGCTTTGTTTCTTTGTTTTGTTTGTTTGTTTGTTTGTTTTATGCACTGTAGAACAGAAACTGGCTCTGCCTCCAATGTGCTGATAGAACAGACAAGTAGCACCATGTCCAGCCCCATAGTGGGAGTCTTAGTTAGGGTTGAACTGCTATGAACAGACACTATGACCAAGGCAACACTTACAAGGACAACATTGAATTGGGGCTGGCTTACAGGTCAGAGGTTCAGTCCAATATCATTAAGGTGAGAACATGGCAGTGACCAGGTAGGGATGGTGCTTCCAGGCAGGTAGGACAAGGGTCGTAATGCCCACACCCACAGTGAAACACTCCCTCCAACAAGGTCACACCTAATCCAACAAGGCCATACTTCCAAATATTGCCACAACCCGGGCCATGATTATTCAAACTACCACAGTGGGAATATTTGTATTCAGCTTTCTTGAAAGAATAACCATCCCTCTACATCCTGTGGTCAAAATCAAACTAATATTGCATCTTAAAGATGACCATTAGCATTGACGGTGTGCTTGAGTAGTGTGAAGGAACATCAAGTTCCATTTGATTCAGAAGTCTTGTCAAAGCTGGGCAGATTTGCAGGGACACTATGTTATTGCAAGCTCAGTGGAGTAGTAACCCAGTTACAGCTGCCTTGCCAGGGTTTTAGCCTTGGATATATAACATACAGCGAATGATTTGGCAACTGGCTCTGCTCCTGCTATTGCCAAGAAGGCTCAGAAATACTGCACATCTGAGTCATTTGCAAAGTTTAAGCTTATACCCTTGCATGAGTTTTATCAGGGGAGAGGCTATCTCTTTCTCCTTCTTACATGAGGAGTTTTGAATCAGTAGTCCAATAGAAGTCAGGTATGTAAAATAGGATTGCATGCATTAACTTTAATAGCATGATATTTAATTTAATATTTCTAAAACATTATTTCAACATTAGACAATAAAAAAAAGTCAGTGAGTTTTTTATCCATCCTTTGAACCTTTACTTAAGATACTTACAGAGCATCTTGATTGAGGTGCTAAATTCTCATCAGGATATACCTGATAAAAATTTAGTATTGAAAGGGTAGTTTATTTAAATTTATATTTATATTATTTATATTATAATATATTATAATTAAATTTATATTTTATATAAATTTATATTTATAATTATCTTATAAAAATTAATATTGAAAAGGTAGCCCCAAGTTGTTTTAAACATGCTTTAAAAATTATAAGTAACTAAGTTAGTTACCAAATAATGTTTGTGTTAAAAAGCTGTTTTATTTATTTCTTTATTTATTTATTTGGACAAAACTGAAGTATCTTTTTAAAGAACTATTTTAACTTGGAAATAAATGTGCTATCTACTTCAAAACCATGACTATTAAAATTGACTAAATTCGTTAACTCCTTTGTCATGTTGGTAATATTTAAATTGACTCCAAAAGAGCAGAGCATAAATTGGGAAACAGATTTATCAATATAGAAAGTGTTCTTTAGACTTTTCTCATACTTTTTTGCAATCAATTTACATAATCCATAACTATACAGGTCACAGTTAAAACCCTTTCCACATTGATTCTTGCTGGGAATATATGTAACATCATTATTATTAATTTGCATTGTGAAAATTTTCAATTCATGTGTGAACTTGCATACATGTGAACCAACTTCCTAGACTTTTACTTTCTTTAGCACTTCAGAGTTAGTTTTTATGCAGTAGACCAATAGTGAAAACATCGAAATTGTATTGTCCGTTTTTTCTTTGATTATTGAATATTTGTTAAATGTTTTTCTATTTCAAAACCACTACAGTCTCTTAAGTCTCTTCACCACTATAGGTCAGGAAACTTTTGAACAACTCTTCCATGACTCAACAAATAAAGATATAGTTGTTAAGTCAGTTATCTCACATTTCAGCCCAAAGTTCCCTATCTTATTTCTTCATACAGTGTGGTTTTTGTAAGTTTACCTTGGATACTCCAAGGGTACTGGAAGTAAAGAGACAGGTCCAAGGCTTCACGTAGGTAGTGTTAATCCCAGGAACGAATGTACCTCTAGTGCATTTTGTCACGACCAACTATATATTTAAAAAGAGAGAAATAACCTCCAGATATTTGTCAGCCCCTCCCCCTGTATGGCCTCAGTCTAACAGGAGAACCATGTAATTTAGGTCATTGCCTATCAGTATCAACTCAGATTTTCTATGTCCAATGGCCCTAAGAGTGTCTGGGCATGTGCCTTTTCCCAGTGCAGTTATCAATCCATCAAGTATTTCTACAGAAGGACTTCTGAAGTCGCTGCTATGTGTATATGTCCACATGTCAGATGGTCCATCTTCCTAGAAACTTAACTATCTCTTTAGAATGTTGTTTGTTCTGGTTGAACCCTTTGTTAAGCATGTGCTTATTGTACAATGTTTTTGGAAAAAAACAAACTTTTCCCTTAACAATGTCATGTTTTTTGGGTTGGGGAGATGGCTCAGTTATTTAAAGCACTTGAAGTTCAAGCAAGAACCCTGGAGTTCAGATTCCACAAAGCCCATGAGATTGGTGTAGTAGCTCCCTAATAATTCCAGTCATGGAATGTGGTGATAGGGAATCCCTGGCCAACTCTATATGTGAATAAAAGACCCTGTTGCAAATAAAAATATGAAAGTGTCATTAAGGAATATTGTGGACAGTAATGTGTGTCCTCCACAGGCATGTACATAGAAAGAATGCAAATACACACGTATGAGCACATACATACTCCCTACAAACATACATACGCACACATGCATGAACACGCACACATGCAAATACATACATGTAAGAGCACACACACCACAGATACACACACATATACTAAACACATACATGTACATACACACATACATGCACATACACATGAAAACAGGAAAAGGAATATCATGTTGTTTGCCTATATTCATTTCCACTGCCATCTCTGATCTTCCTCCAGGTCTCTTTCAGCTTCCCAAACAACTAGTTCCCCACCCCTCTTTGTTTATGTATGTATGTGTCTATGTGTCTGTGTATGTGTGGTGCATGCATGTCTGAACTAAGACTCCACATATAAAAGATAATCAGTGATATTTGTCCTTGTGAGTCTGGTGTATTTCACTTAATATGATCATCTCCAGTTTCACCCACTCGCCTATAAATGACAGGACTTCATTCTTCTTTATGGCTGAATAAATTTCCCTGTGGGAACTAGAGGGATGGATCTGTGTATAAGGGCACTTACTCCCCAAGCAAGAAGACTTGAGCTCAAATCTTCAGCACCACACCTAAAGCTGGACATATCTGTGGGTCTCTGGCCCCAACGTGCTTGGACTGATGGTGGGATGGACACATGCAGATTCCAAATCTTTGCTGTTGACAGACTAGCAAAAATAGTAAGTTTTACAGTTCAGTGAGAAACTGTCTCCTCTCATGGAGATTCTCACTGGCCTGAAGTTTACTTCGAGCCTCCTGCTATCTTTGTCTCCCAGCACTGGGATTTCAAGTGTGGACCACCACACCATGCATTCTTACTTGGATTCTAGGAAGCAAACTCAGGTCTTCATACTTGCAAGCACTTTACCAGCTTAAGTGACCCCTGACCCTCCTTGGATATTTGAATGGAATAAGAAAAATTAGTACTTTGAGATGACTGGCTTTATGAGTAAGACACATTTGATGGTAAAGAACAGTAATTGAGATTGGTTACATGGCGGCGAGATCACAAGAGTATGCATTAGGGACCAGGCACTTCAGAGCTACAGTGTGAGCAAAACCCACTCGGCAGCAGAGGGAAACAGAAGGCACCATCAGCTGGGGAGGAGGAGAAGCCACACAGTGCCTTGGGGAAGCTGGAGGAGGAGGATTTCATACAGACAGCTTGTCAGCCAGATAAACCCACCACAATTCCCATGAGCTAATTTGTGCAAGCACTACACTGATACTTAATTTTTCCCAATTAACTTTTTTATGTTTCCCATTCATTATTTATGACAAATGTTGTTGCCAGATCTTTGATTCTGTCTTCCCTCAAGGTTAGAATTTATTTCTTTAAATACAGAAAGAAAGAGAGAGAGAGAGAGAGAGAGAGAGAGAGAGAGAGAGAGAGAGAGAGAGAGAGAGAGGAAAAAGAGCTTGAAGTGTGTCTTTTTCGATGAAGTCTCTGAAAAAGACATGGTAGCAAAAATATTTTGTTGCTTTTCTGCCTACCCAAACATCAGATCTCTATAATTCATCATTACACACCAATTTAAGGGGTCGGTAATACAGTTAATGGCTTGTGCCCGGGATATGGATCCCTAGTGATGCCCTGTGTAGCCTTACATCCCTCAGATGCAGTCAGGAATTGGGCCAACTGGCAGCCTCACAGGTCTGTGGCTCCAGTCCTAAATACACAAAGTCCACTTAGGGGAACTGGTGGCTTATTATTTTCACATTGGATAAGAGTATGCCCAGCTAATCCTCTCCAAAACCTTGAACAACCTTCTCCCTCCAGCAGGTTTGGAAACCTTAAAGCGATCAGAACTCACATGTATTATCTTCAAGTTAATTTTAGTCACCCAACATACAGCTCCCTCTTTCCCATACTAAATATGAGTACCAAAGAAGACCAGTCCAGGTCGCTCATCCTCTGGGTCCTCTTTCTAGCATGAGCTAGTCCCCACCTTCTTGGCGTACCTAAGTTGTGAGTGGCTTCCTCCTTCATCTTCGTCTTCCTCTCCTTCTCCCTCTTCTTCCTCCTCCTCTTCCTCTTTCTCCTCCTCCTCCTTCTTCTCCTCTCTCTCTGTCTCTGTCTCTGTCTCTCTCTGTCTCTGTCTCTCTCTGTCTCTCTCTGTCTCTGTCTCTCTCTGTCTCTCTCTGTCTCTCTGTCTCTCTCTCTGTCTCTCTGTCTCTCTCTCTCTCTCTCTCTCTCTCTCTCTCTCTCTCTCTCTCTCTCTCTCTCTCTCTCTCTCTCTCCCTCTCTCACATGCTTAAATGCTATGGTCCTCCTTTAATACCTACCCCCATGACTGAATGGCCTCAACTCATTGGCCAATATGCATCTAAGTTTAAGATTCCCTTATTCAGCCAAGCAGGAGTGGTATTTCTTCAATCCCAGCACTCAGGACATAAAAGAAGAGAGATCTCTGACACTGAACCCAGCCTAGTCTATAGAGTGAGTTCTGGGACAGCCATTGCTACACAGAGAAACTCTGTCTCTAAAAATAAAAAAATAATAATTAAATTAAAACAAAACAAAAAACCAAACAACAAAAAAGAATCCATTGTTCTTTTCTACACCAATGAATCAGCTAAAAAATGGACCCCTTGACTATCCATAGACTCTCTGGACTTTAAGAGCTGAAAAACTGATCATTTTACCTCCCTGGTTTGGAATTTTCAGAAGCATCCCCTATCTTGAGACTGAAGGCAAATCCTTGCTTTGATTTAGGCATCTCCTTCCTGCTCAAGGTTAATCTCGTCCAAGCCTCTCAATTGTCAAACTCAACTGCTTTCAGTCTGGTATTGTCCCACTTTTCATCCCTTCTCCCCTTCATTCCTCCCATGCCTTCTCTTTCCTTCCTCTCTCTGGTCACCCATTCTTTCCTTCCCCCTTCCCTTCCCCATCTCTTCAGTCACCCTTTGTTGTTTCCTATAAGAGATCTGTCTCTCCAAAGTTTGGATCTGAGATGGAAGGAATGACCATCCAGAAACTGCCCCACCCGGGGATCCATCCCATAAACAACCACCAAACCCAGACACTATTGTATATGCCAGCAAAATTTTGCTGACAGGACCCTGATATAGCTGTCTCTCGTGAGGCTATGCCAGTGCCTGGCAAACACAGAAGTGGATGCTCACAGTCATCTATAGGATGGAACACAGGGCCCCCAATGAAGGAGCTAGAGAAAGTACCCAAGGAGCTGAAGGGGTCTGCAACCCTATAGGAGGAACAATGATATGAACTAACCAGTACCGCCCCCCACACACAGAGCTTGTGTCTCTAGCTGCATATGTAGCAGAGGATGGCCTACTTGGCCATCAATGGGAGGAGAGACCCTTGGTCTTATGAAGATTATATGCCCCAGTAGAGGGGAATGCCAGGGCCAGGAAGCAGGAGTGGGTGGGTTGGAGAACAGGGTGGGAGGAGGATACAGGGGACTGTCAGAGAGGAAACTGGGAAAGGGGATAGCATTTGAAATGTAAATGAAGAAAATGTCTAATAAAAAAAGAAATGTAAATGAAGAAAATATCTAAGAGAGAGAGAGAGAGAGAGAGATCTGTTTCTCCTGGAAGTATTCTCTCTGGGTGTCTCTTTTTTTTTTTTCTTTCTTATTTACCCTTAAGAAACAGAATGTCTTGAAAATGCATTTCCTGAACTCTGAGTCAGTTAAACTCATATAGGCAACTTACATGTATTGTTTTAACAATATAAAAAGTATTGCTATATTAATCAGGAATAGTATAATTAATGTAATTGTACATGGCAAGTTTCATTGTTTGTCCCTGCCATCTGCCCACTTCCTTGGTTTTTTTGGATCCTTCCAAAACTGGAGCAAATCGTTCTTCTCACCCCATCTTCCAAACTCTTATAAACTGGACTCTACATACAGATTTACTGCTTCCTGATCATAACCAGTTCCTTCACATCCCTCTGTACACCAACCTCCTTATTCCTTCATGTCTGCACGTGTTTTGCTTCTTAAGAAATCCTGTCCTTGCTTCCCTAGCAGTGGACTTATAACTCAGTTTGAAGATCTGGCTCAGACTGCCAAGGCCTATCACATTTGATCTGTTTCTTAACTCATCCTCAACATTCAGCTCAAACTCTTTCTGAGCACAGAACACCATCATTCGTGTGTGTGTGTGTGTGTGTGTGTGTGTGTGTGTGTGTGTGTGTGTGTGTCTGGGAAAATCCTCGCAAAGGCAGATCTATTTAGCTTCACATCCTTTGGGCTTTGTACATGGAGGATGAGATTCAACAATCAACAGACAAGTAGACAAGTGTGCTATGGTTCAAAAATCCTTCCTTGAGATTTTCATTATCTCCCCAGTTTTAGCTATCATTTTCTATGCCAATTGTCAGTGAATCACCCATTAAAATGTATGCACCATATATTTTACTTTAACCAGTCAGTATTTATAGACAGAACTGTCTAAACTGAATTGTTTATGTTTTCATGAGAAACAAGAAATTGCTGAAGGCAAAGTTAGTTGTTTTGACCATACATTTCCCTTTTTCTCCCACAGGAAGATGACGATGCTGTTCTATTTAAAAATAACACACAAGCCTAAGTAAGAATTTATTAGAAGAAATGTGGGGTTTTTATTTTGTATGTTCAATATTTCTTCTCATCCTATAAAAATCTACTGGTGCCTAAATGAAAGCTGTGAAAGTGGAAGAGAAACAATACAAAACTGCTATCTTGATTGTTACTCTAGAATTTGATTAATGACTAATAGTCTTAAGCATGATGCTTTTTCACAGGAATGGTAAAAATGCCTTTAGATTGTTATTTACTGTATCAAAAAGGAAAGCATATCTAGATTTATTTGTTGTCTCTTTCACAGTCATTTTAAGTAATTTTAAGTATTCTTGGAGTATTTTATACTAGGAAGTAGCCTAGTAGATATTGCCAAGGTCCAAGGTGACCCTCTACTCCCTGACATCTACACCGAGTTTGTAAAACATTATAGAATCAAGAAAAGTGTGTTGAATGTCAGTGGATAATTCTGCTCTCCTCTTATATGTTGTAGATACTTATGAGGTACAAAGAAATACACTTAAACTATTGGTATATGGTAACAACGAAGGGGAACACTATCACTTCCTTCCTAGAGCTAATAGCTGGCAAGTATAACAGGATATTTAATAGAAATTGCAGTTCAATTTTATAAGTGCTATCATAAAGGAAGTATAGGGTGTCATAAAAGCCTCCATGGGACATGGAGTTTACTGAGAAAAACTCACCATCCTTAAGTCAATGCAAAATTCTTCAGTGGACTTATCTGATTCAGTTGACCCTATAATGCAGCAGACTCCACCTAGCAGGATAAGCAGTTGGGTCCAGTTTAATACAGTGGTTCTTAATCTTCCTAATGCTAGGACCCTTTAATTCATTTCCTCATGTTGTGGTAAAATTAATTTGTTGCTACTTCATAACTGTAATTTTGCTACTGTTATAACTCATAATGTAAATGTCTGATATGTAGGAGATCTGCTATGCGACCACTGTGAAAGGGCCATTCAACTCCTAAGGGGTCTCAAACCACAGGTAGAAAGTGGCTGCTCCATCCTAACCTTTTAGGTTTCCACATGTATCTACGATACCATAACAGTTAGACCACAAAGAGACCCATTGTTCTGGGCTGTCAGGTAGAAAAATACACATTGGAAAAAGAACATCCTTTAACATTCAAACCATTAGATACCAATAAATATGGTTAAATTTTCACTTGAGAGTAAAAGTAAAAATATAGGTTTTCAGATCCCTTACTGTCAGACATTTAGGAAGCCCTCAAAATATCTATTGGGTAAACCAATGAATAAATTCATAGGCTCTCAGTCATTTCCTTGGGTCATGGAGGAAAACACTTGGACATAATGTTATATTATTATTTAGCCCTGAATATATACCACAGTCTTAAATATCTATCCTTTTAAAAACTATTTCATGTGCACATGGGACTGTGGTCATTTAAGTAGGAATGGTACCCCTAGGCTCATATATTTAAATGCTTAGTACCCAGGACTAGCACTACCTGAGAATCAGGAGGTATGAACCTGCTGGAGTAAGTGTGGTCTCACCAAAGGAAATGTGTTACTGGGGGTGGGTTTTGAGATTTCAAAAGTCCATACCAGGCATACCAGGCCCAGTCTCTCTTCCCATTGCCTGCAGATCCTGATGTAGAACTCACAGCTCCATCTCCAGTTCCATTCTTGCCTGTGTGTCATGATCCCCACCATGATGATAATGGACTAAACCTATGAAAGTGGAAGCAAGACCCAATTGAATGCTTTCTTTTATAAGAGATGCCATGGTTGTGGTGTCTCTTAACAGCAATAGAACACTGACTGACACAGCATCTGTGTGTATCTGGGCATGTGTGTATGATCGTGTCCATTGATGCCAGAAGAAGTGGTCAGACTATCTGGAAATGGAGTTACAAGCATTTGTGAACTACCTGACACAGAGGCTAGGATCCAAACTCAACAGTTACCTTCAAAAGCAACAAATGCTCTTCCAGGAGATATCTCTCCAGCCTCAAAACCAACCTCTTTGGAAAGGCTGAATCCCTTACAGAAGAACCCCACTGGGATAGGTGCAAATGGGAAGTCAGTAGTTTGTCTTTAAATTTTCATGCAATGTTGACCCCACCAGGTCTCTTAGAATTCTTTATCTCAGAATTCTATATCCATTATAATCACAAAGAGATGACAGCCACCAAGAAGGCAATGTCCTATGGTTACATTTACTTCATTTTTTCATTCAAATTCAGTTTTCCCCAAACAAAATAAAAACCTTAAAAATTCTGAAAAGAGCCTACTTTTAATGCAAATACAGGGAGGAAAAAAACTGTCAATGATATGATACTTTTCAAATATCCAAATCAGCTACTCCCTTGGTATAAAACTGTTCTGTTGAAAACTTGAGATGTGTCACTTTCAGTCTTTACTTGGCAAAAAGAATTGTGTTTTTGCCAAACCATTTAACAAGTGTTCGCAGCACTTCAATCTGTCATGGGTTATGTTTAATAAGGTGTGTGATTCCACAGCCACCACCACCCCCCACCAAGCTGAGTGGAGTCTGTCACCTGCCGAGTAGTTACCATCACTCTTTCTAATAAGGACAGATAGAGGAAGGCTCTGTACCAACAATCAGGAGTCATTTGCAGTGGGATAGAGAGAGTTCTCTGAGACGAAAACCTCAGTTCAGGGCAACTGACATACGAACCATACCCAAAGTACCAACCCACCCCATGATTCTCAAGGACAATGAGAATTAAAGAGCCAGTAATTGAGAGATCATCAAAGGATTATCATTCATCCTAAAGATTCTGAATAAATTCTTCATCTTTAAGGATGAGGGAGCTGAGGTAAAGACAGGTCATGTGCATTGTCTTATACCCAAATCAAGGAAATAGTTGTGCTTAGCAATTAGGTTTCTTACCTAAAAATTGTTCTTCTTTAGAGCATCCAAAAACTCCTACCTAAAATATTTTTAATTACAGAAGAGGTTATACAGTAGTCCCAAGGGGATAGGATATAACCCCTAGCAGCTGACCACAAGCATGAAATGTCTTTTAAAGTAGCCTGCAATTCTTTTAAACTTCTGCAGATTTTGTATTCTACTCTGTAATGCATCTAGTTGGCTTTGTATCAAATCAGTTTTCCCCAAAATTGCTAGTCAAAATTGATGCTTCACAGAGATGCCATGCTTATTCTGTATTTTTTGCATATCCCCATAGCTCTGGGTACCCAAATTCAAGTAGCATACTCTCTTGGGTGAGAATATAACCCTAGGATCTCAGGCTTTCTTCCTCACATCCGAGAGGAACTTTATGTCAAGAATCTTGTCGTGTAAACACCATTACCTTACTTGAGTCATCTAAAAGCATGTCTTTGAGAATTATTTACAATGGAATAGTACAAAAATTAACCACATTCTTTACAAAATTCTTTTTGAAATTTCATTTATTAGTACTACATATATGTGATGTGAGGGTGTGCGTGTGTGGGGGCATGTGCTTGCCCACATACTCACACATGCACATACATACAAAACACATAGAGCTCAGGGCATAGCTGTAGAATCAGTTGTCTCCTTCCACCTTTGTGGAGTTGGGAATGTAGAGCTCATGACATTAAGCTGAGTTATCCCAACAGCCCCTATATAAGTCTTTAAAACCTCAACATTCCATGTCCTATGTCCCATGTCATAAAGCCTGTGTATTATCAGATAAGGATGAAGAAGGTGTGGATTTTCAGAAGACTTTATCTATAAATATATCTATACCTTACTTTCTGAATTTGCATGTAAGAAATGCAGAAACATGATGATCTAAGGTGACCATGAGTTGATCAGGAACACAACATGAGGTGACTATTATAGATTCTGGTTCCATTTGATAAGTCTGAATTTGTTGTCTTAGAAAAAAACAATACTTCGAAGTGGGAGTCAAATACCTTCTTCTAATATCAATTCATCTGTCTCTCTTAAGTAAATTTTATTATAATCATATGCTGATATCTATAATTACTTTAGATATAAAATATGAGGCATAAAATAAACACTAGTAAGTATAAATTTATGCTGCATATATTATGTCTAGTCCAAGAGTTGTTATTCTACAGCTTTATAATATCAGGTATATATACTACTTACCTACTGCTACAAAGTTATGTAGGTGCCGCACACTTACTGGAATACAGCAGAATATAGCAGCTACGAGAGCTAATCTTGTATGCCAGCTTGACTGGGTCAGGAAGTGTCTAGCTATATGGTCCAATGTTATTTGGGGGCTGTGTCTACGATGATATTTCTGAATGGGATTAGCATTTGGATTGAATGAACAAAGCAAATGGTTTACTCCAATGCATGTGGGTCCCATCCAAAAGGTCAAGGCATAAATAAAACAAAAGCAAGTTCTCTCTCTCTCCCTCTCTGTCTCTCTCTCCTCTCTGTCTCTCTGTCTCTCTGTCTCTCTATCTCTCTCTCCTCTCTGTCTCTCTGTCTCTCTATCTCTCTCTCCTCTCTGTCTCTCTGTCTCTGTCTCTGTCTCTGTCTCTCTGTCTTTCTGTCTCTCTCTGTCTCTCTCTCTCTCTGTCTCTGTCTCTGTCTCTGTCTCTCTCTGTCTCTGTCTCTGTCTCTGTCTCTCTCCCTCTCTCTCTCTCTCTGTGTGTGTGTGTGTGTGTATCCCTATTCTCCATTTTATTTAAAAACTCAATCTCAAGCTGGCTCTTATATCATCTTTTCTCTACTTTGCAAGTATTTCAATTTAGACTGCAGCTGACTCCCCTTGGTATCCAGCTCACAAATTATAGATTTGGGGCTATCCCAGTCCCCACAATTTTATAACTATGTATACATAGAAATCAGAAAGTACCTGGAGATTACTTGTGACCAATGACTACATCACTGTCACTATCCCAGTTGTATCACAGAGAAAATTTATTTATTCTTCCTGTTTTTAAATATGTACTTTAAATAGAAGTGTTTACTTAGTTTATGCTAAATTTTGTAGCTGTCCCATAGATGAATTTTATAGTGTGTTTATTACTAATATACTTGAGTCCCACAGAGAAATTTATGCATGTTTTTTAAGTTTAATAAAATATTATTCATAGGTACTTTTATGTATTGGTAAGATTGACATTGCATTGGTTTTGTGTAGTTTATGATTTTTTTTATTTGCTATTTTAATACAGGCTCAATTCCCTGAGCGTTCTACTAGCAATAGTTAAAGACTTGGAGACATAAACATTGTTTGTTATGTAAGCCCTACTATGACACATAATTAAATGTATGGCAGTGGAAGATGACATGGTACATTTAATAGATGAGGTGAATTAAACAGACAAATTCCACAAAATGCTTGAAATTCTATCCCCAGTGTTTGGCCTTAGAGGTTAGCTAATAATACATTTTCAGTTATACAGCAGTACCTGGGAGCCATATTACCTAATAAAGGCCTCAATGACCACTGTGCCAATTCTCTAATATTCCAATATTAACAACATAATATACACAAAGAAATTGGTTAGACAGCAAAGTGTTCACGGGCCATAAAGGGCCACCAATGTCCATGATAGCTAAAAAGGAGAGTTTTTTTTCCTGGGTTCCCATCCATCAGTCCATTCCCTTGATTTCACTGAGGAGATCTTTCAGCAATCAAGTATCCATTGCATATTCCTACACCTCCCATCAGGCTTACTGCAACAGGCTGGGTCCATGTATCCCCAAGTTGTTCCTCTTTCTTATAGTTAGCATCCCAAACCAAAGATGCAGAGGGAAATCCCGCATGTTCTTTTTTTTTTTTCTTTTTTAGTTTATTTAAAAGATTTTTTTCTTTTATTTTTCCAATTTTATATAGATATTTTCTTCATTTACATTTCAAATGCTATCCCAAAAGTCCCCCATACCCTGCCCCCCACCCCTGCTCCCCTACCCAACCACTCCCACTTCTTGGCCCTGGTGTTCTCCTGTACTGGGGCATATAAAGTTTGCAAGACCAAGGGGTCTCTCTTCCCAATGATGGCCGACTAGGCCATCTTCTGCTACATATGCAGCTAGAGACATGAGCTCTGGGGGTACTGGTTAGTTCATATTGTTGTTCCACGTATAGGGTTGCAGACCCCTTCAGCTCCTTGGGGTACTTTCTCTAGCTCCTCCATTGGGGGCCCTGTGTTCCATCCAATAGATGACTGTGAGCATCCACTTCTGTGCTTGCCAGGCACTGGCATAGCCTCACAAGAGACAGCTATATCAGGGTCCTTTCAGCAAAATCTTGCTGGCATATGCAATGGTGTCTGCGTTTGGTGGCTGATTATGGGATGGATCCCGGGTGTACATGTATACATGTAATTAAGAATACCACATTGTGTTTCTGCAGAAAAGGTTCACAGGATGCTAAGCCTGACCTAATCACATTAGATTCCACAATTATGTATCAAGTGCCTAGTACACCAGGCCCTGAGCCAAACACAAGGGAATGAGATAGAGGATCTGCCTTGGGAAAGTAGCCAGTTATAACGGGATCCTTCTTAAGTAGTGTCACAGGTACTGGGAAGCATGGAATTGTGAGAACTTATAGGATAGTCACTAGGTCAAGGGGTAGAGTTCAGAAATGACTTTCTAGAAAGAAACCCTGAACTGAGTCTGAAGAAAACTGAAAAATTCCTTAAACTCTCACCCAGGGCCATATTTAATATAAATTTTGCCTTTCAGAAAGTAATCCCATGGTTTAGAATATGTATATTTATTCTAAAGCTACAAGGCTTATTGTCCTCATTTCTAGAGTCCCCGTGACACAACCCAAGAAGCAACTGCTTGAAGAAGCTGACCTCCTCACTGTCTACCCACAGGCCTCCAAGTGTCTAATCCTTGGCATCTCACAATTGCACAGAGTTCCTGCTGCAAATAAGGAGTCTAACTAAGGATTTCTCCTTTAAGGGAGGAGGGAAAGATACCAGGAAAGCAGCTAGCTGTCTAGGAAGATGTTCTGGAGAGATGAAGAAAATGATATCCAAGTGCCTTGGATGTTCAGGGTTATTTTCCAAATATTCAGGGAATGGTTACTGAATTCAGGTTAGATTTTTCAACTCCATAGCTCATTCTGCATTGAAATTCTCAATTTCTGAGTTTATAAATATATTGGAAAAATGTATGTTCTCACTAAAATGTGGTACACATTTATGTCCTCATTAAATGTGATTGCAGAAATAATGATATACAACCCAAACTCATTGAGCTATTTAAGAGAAAACTTAGGCTCCAGCAAAACCCCATAGCAAAGCATTAGAAGCCCCCTTTTTTTCTTTTTAGCAAACCAATTACAGTGTTGAAGTGGGTGAAACATCCCAAGGAATCATCAAGAAGATCATATAGTAATTGGGCCAATTTATAGTAGGTAACTGAGAAGTGCCTAAAAATTGTCATTTCTCCTGGTTAGGGCTGCCTAGGAAAAAATGTGATTAATAAATAGCTTAAGCAGCAAACAGAAGGTACTTACAATGCACGAATGCTCCGGGGAGATGAGGTATTGAGAAAATCATTACGATAAAGTACAGGCAGACGTTTTGCTTAAAGGAGCTGAAACAACTTTTCAAAACATCACATTAAGGGAATATTTGGGATGGAATTGCTTATTAATATTTTCTTTAAGTGGCCATTCAATTATAAGGTCAAATTCTAGGTGCATTAAGATGAAATTCAATCAAGGGAAGTTTTGTGGATTTTTTTTCAGGGTGTATAAAAACCCAAGGGCCCAGAACCAGGCTGTTTTTGAGCTCCCCTCCCATACTCTGTCCAGAGGACAGTACTCAGAATCTTCTGCATTGCCATAATTCAAAGGGGCATTATTTGGTGAGTGGTAAACAGAGGCAGGCAATGCTATTATCCTATGATCAATTAGTGTTAGAAGCCATGGCACTTACTGGCCTATTTTACACAAGATGTTCAGGAAACACACCACAGGAACTTTAAGATGCCATCCTTCAGGAAGTTAGTCAAAGCCTTCAAAGGGATAGACATCTGGCACTGACATGAGGCTCTTCCAAAGACATTTGCTTATCTTGGAAGTGTAAAGATGTGTACCTTGGCTGCAGTCATTCTTGCTACTTCTTTTACTTCCTCGGTTTCCACAGGAGATAGCCATTAATTTTGCCTACTCAGTATCCTTTCCCTCATTTTCTAGAGCAGCAATCATCCTTTTGGGGAAACCTGCTGCACTCCCACTCCAGATTTTTCAAGAGTGCTCCAAAACACAAGGGTGCCTTTCCATTCAGTTCCCCGACTGACTGCAGGAAAACTTCACTCAACAAATATCACCCAAGGCTGCACCTCCATGACCACAGCCATGGTGATGGACTAAAAGGAAGATGCTGCAACCCAAGGCACACTCATCAGAAGCATCCCTTAAGCTTTGACAGTGGGTGTTTCTGACTAAAGTGCAGTCTGGAGATGCCTGCAGCTCCTCACCAAATGAAAAAGATCTATCTGTAGTTAGAGAGTACTGGCCACAAATTCCTCCTTTCTATTTCTTTTCTGTGTTTGTTTCTTTCAGAGCTTTAAGTTGCATCCCAGATAGTTAACCCCTACTAGATACCTGATTATAAGACTCTTCAATGTCATAACAAAAGTCAGTACACAATGTGCTAATACAAAAAAAAAAAATTTCTACCACAAGCTGAAAATAGAAGAGAGTTGAAAAATCTTGAAGCCTAGGGAACAGTTACAGGTATGGAGAATGTGCATTGTCAAATACAGTTGACTGATACATGAATGCTGACTGTGAAGAGCTTGTGTTACTCTGCCCTTCTGTGTAAGGCTTAGGAAAACAAAAACAGAAGGAAAAATACACAAAGAACCACAGACAGTCAAGAATGCAAACAGATTTTAGAAGTACTATTATTACAATGTAGAAAGTTCATCCACAAAAATGTAGATAAACAGGTACTCCCTGTTGAAGGAAACATTCCAGGAGGTTCCAAATGTCAACAAGGGTACATCTGGAGAAATCTTAATGCTGGGCTATACACTAATCCAACATTCTAAAATTCTAAAAGGAATATAGGTCATGGATCTATGAGTGACATGAAGTTAAATAATGACCAAATTTTATAAATGATCCATGACTACTCCTGTTAGTAAGAATGGGGACCCACAAGACATTCCTTATAAGGAAGTCTATTTGAGATGATAGCAGAAGTCTATCTGTACATTTTCCTTCCAGCTCAAATTGCTGGGACTGACATTCTGGGGTACAAGCAGCTCAGGGTGAAGAAAATCCAAAACAATAGATCAGCTCCTGATGTCACTTGTGTATCAATTTGTTAGTGAGTTCCCTCAAGTATACACTCCACATTGCTCCCAGAAAGAGTGACATTTAAAAACTGAAGACCATGATCAATTCATTCACAGCCACATAAGACTTTCCAATGTCTCTTCAAGGACATCAAATTATTGTCTGTGGATTTTAAACCTACCTAAAAATCAATGATTTAACATTCACTCTTTACCTCTAATCCCAGCCACAGAATTTCCCATGTATTCTATTATTTCTCATTCTCTACATCTAAGTTTGAATTACTTGTTTCCTCCTCCAAATAACTTTGTAGCCTTGGTTATGTTAGCAGTGCTTATTCACTGCTCAAAGATGAATCAAACATCACCATTTAGGACTGTTTCTCGCCCTTTTTACTCTTCTTCCTTTCCTAAGTCTAGTTGATTCCACAAGAGGACAAACTGGCATACATTCAGATGCAAGTTAAATGATGGTCTGATGGAGTGCTGGCTTTAAGTAATGGACACATGCAAAGATTTCCTTTAAGGACCAAAAGCTACTCCAGCACAGTGGATGGTAACTGCCACTACAGAGGGAATGGCTATCACCATGGGAGCCAGATGCTCTGAAACCTGAGGCCATGGCAGAGCTCACACTGAAATACTGTTCTCACTGTCACTCACTCTGGCAGATCTGCCTCCAGCCTCATGAGATTCACACAAGCATGGCAACATCCTGGACAGAACAGCTCCAAATAAAGAAAACCACCATAGCTAATCCTCCCCCGTGTCAGTCCTTAATGAGAACTAACAATTAATGGGTCCTAAAAGCCAAGGCTTTTAAAGAATAAACAAAAGGGGTGGTTTTTTTTTTTCTCATTTCACAAAAGTTACTGGACACCATTTGTGCCTAGAGCTGGTGGCTTGGTGGCTTGTTTGAAAGCCATGTATGAATATTACAACTAAAAAACATCCCGTCTCATTAAGAGAAAACAATGGAAGTAGAGATGGTATTGTTTTCATGGCTTTCATTTGACATGGGAATTGCATGTCTGCATGTGAGAAACTGATAGTCCCCACCCCCAGCTGGTTCTAATCATTAAACAAAGTTGCTAGATGCCAATGGCTGCACAGGAAGACAGAGGCAGGACTTTGAGGTTCCCAGGCAAGGAACACTGGGGAGGAGAAGGTCCTGGCCTGACCTGAAAAGTATTGGACAGAAAGACAGAGACACTGCCAAGATGTAAGAGTCAAGGGGTCATGGCCCACAAGGGCTACAGGCCTGGGGAGGTTTGGAAGTGTACACTCACTTAAGTGCTATTTAGGGCATATTAAAATAGAGGGCTGCATGTGTATGTGCACATGTTCATGTGTGTGCGTGTGTGTGTGTGTGTGTGTGTGTGTGTCTTTCACTCATGGGTCCAAGACATTTGGTCAGGTAGCCCGAAGTGTAGAGTGGATTAGCTCACTGCCACTACGAAGGCAGGTAATGGATATGCAGACTTTTGATACTGTAACATGAGGTTGTTATGAGCAAAGTTCATGCTCAAGAAATGCTCAATTGAATTACAAAACAATCACCAAAAGAACCGTAATTTTAAAAAATTAATTACAGTTACTTGATACATATGTGTATCCTCAGCACACACGTGGCAAGCAAAGGTTCAGTTGGCTTGGTAGGAGTCTTGTCTTTCCTTCCTTGTGGATCTCAAGGATTGAACTCAGGGCATCAGGCTTGATAGCATATAACCTTACCAGCTGAGCTAGCTCACCATTCCATCACAACGTTCAAAATAAATTTACTATTTGGAGTTCAGATTCATTCAAAGTTATCCTTGAACACATGCAGCATACAGCCTGGGGGATGCATATAAACATGCCTGCCCATGAATATGAGATTACAGAACAAAGGGAGCAGGTGAGAAAGATGGGAAGAGAGATTACTCTCCAAGTTATATGAGTTCCACCCAAGCTCTATTAAGCTTTCTGTCCAGTTGGAGAGATGAATAACACACACAGAAAATAATGCCAAAGAAAAGAGGAAAGGAAGGCAATTACTACTTTGGTAAAATCTTGAGATTATTTTGTTTTATAGAGAAAAGTGAAAATACATCAAGACTATTTCTTAAACAACAAGTTCCTTTAAAAATATACGAATGACAGTTCAATTAGAGAACTTACAATGAGCAGTATTAGTCTTAACATTGCTACAGAAACATCATTTAAGAAAAATGTAATAGTTGCTGTTCATGGAAACAAATCTCATATTATAAGCAAATATTTTGGTTGCCATGGTGCAGTGTTGCCTTCAGCCCGTGTACTCACTTTATACTTGCCGGATTAAAACTTTCAACACCAGAATCTCTGCATGCCTTCTACAGAGGCCGATGGGGAGCCAGAAACCCAAGTGCAGAAAGAAGGTGGGCCCATTATTTTGGCAATTTTTTTTTAGGCTTTAACTGTATACATTTCAACCAGGCCTTCCATAAGATTCAATAAAGGTAACATTAAAAAATGAAAAGCCTTCAGATAATGAACTTGGGTTACATCAGGGTCTGAGAGTCATTACAATCACTGTCATGAGGATGAATTAAGAAGGTTGTCTGTTCTCCAATTTAATAACACTTCTGACTGCCTCGTAAATTGTGTGATATATGTTCATTTGGCATCCAGTATTTGATTGGCTTGCTCCTCCAACCCTTCCTCATAAATTAATGTCATCATGAACATAGACAGGTTCTTTCCTCCTTTCTCTGAGTCCTTTTTAAATAGCTATTAACCCTTACTCACCCTCAAGACACTATTAATCTAAAAGAATAGGCAACTAAGAGCCTCAAAAATCTCTTTATTTAACAGCATGTCTATGTTGCAAAAATCAGAAAACAAGATATAGCTGTTTTCTTTTCAAATAAGCCCAAAGAATACTTCTTGATGTATCTTCCATGCGCTAAGTTCTGTTGTTTTTCATATTTATATGAGACAAGTCTAAGCTTTTTGAAGGTTCACAACTAGTCAAGGAACCAAGTACCTTTTGGAAAAGAATTCCTTAGATACTCAGATCTTAACAACTCTACTTTAGCCAGTGAACGTTCAGGCTTAACTTGGTGGTGGGATAAGGAGAGCAAAAAATACTATAGTAAGATATTGGTAAGCACCCACTCCACTCTTTGTGAGGCCAAAGATTTGGTGAGAGTCTTTAGGAGGTATGAAAGTTCATATCTAAAAGTAAAATGTAAAAAGAGGAGCCAATAGGGTAAAATGTGAGCACGGAGTCAGGAGCAGGTTTTATACTCTTAGAGGGGACAAAAGAAGTGAGCATTGAGCCTTGCTTATCTAAAGAAAGGAATGAGTTTTAGAACAGGTTAAAAAGAAAGAACAAATAAAGTGTAAAATATATTACTGATGAGGTATGAAACAGTCATGAAAGCAAACCCTGCATGAACCATTTGTTTAGATTCTATTCTTGCAGTGTTTTCCTGAGCAGGGGTTTTCTGATCATGACCAGATTTCCATTGTTTAAAGCTTGTTTAACTGTAGTAGGTAAGAAGTTGTTTGAGGGACTAGAGAGCTGACTCAGTGGTTAAGAGTACTGTCTGTTCTTCCAGAAGAGCCAAGTTCAGTTTCCAACATGCACATGGTGGCTCATAATTATCTGTAACTCTACTCCCAGGCAGACCTCCATGAATACCAGATAACCAGGCATTCCTATGGCACACAGACATACCTGCAGTCAAAAGATTCACACACAAAAAAATATTTTTAAAATATCTGCTATAGTCTTATGTTGATTTTAAAATAAGCACTTGTCTTTTTCCAAGATCAATCAATGAGTGTGATTGCAGCTGAGCAAGGCATTTTTGCAGCTGCTCTTTGTTAATGCCTGGGTGCTCTCTACAGCACCACCCAGCACTGTATCATGAAAGAGCTGTGAAAGGATCTGATTCTAAATTCATTTAAACACAGGGATCACTGCTTAATTTCTTAAACTGGGTCCATACAATAAGATATTGATATGGTTCTATAAATATTATGGGCACACTCTGAACAAATACTTACTGATATATTAGAATTGTTGAATTGTTACAGACATGTTTTATCTCATTTTTAAAACACATCCAAACAGGTGATGGAAATGAACAAAACTATACTAGACCTAAAAAGGGAAGTAGACACAATAAAGAAAACCCAGAGTGAGGCAACGCTGGAGATAAAAACCCTAGGAAAGAAATCTAGAACGATAGATGCGAGCATCAGCAACAGAATACAAGAGATAGAAGAGAGAATCTCAGGTGCAGAAGATTCCATAGAGAACATCAGCACAACAATCAAAAAAAATACAAAACACAAAAGGATCCTAACTCAAAACATCCAGGAAATACAGGACACAATGAGAACACCAAACCTACGGATAATAGGAGTTGATGAAAATGAAGATTTTCAACTTAAAGGGCCAGCTAATATCTTCAACAAAATTACAGAAGAAAACTTCCCAAACCTAAAGAAAGCGATGCCCATGAACATACAAGAAGCCTACAGAACTCCAAATAGACTGGACCAGAAAAGAAATTCCTCCCGACACATAATAATCAGAACAGCAGATGCGCTAAATAAAGATAGAATATTAAAAGCAATAAGGGAGAAAGGTCAAGTAACATATAAAGGCAGGCCTATCAGAATTACACCAGACGTTTCACCAGAGACTATGTAAGCCAGAAGAGCCTGGACAGATGTTCTACAGACACTAAGAGAACACAAATGCCAGCCGAGGCTACTATACCCGGCCAAAGTCTCAATTACCATAGATGGAGAAACCAAAGTATTCCACGACAAAACCAAATTCACACATTATCTTTCCACGAATCCAGCCCTTCAAAGGATAATAACAGAAAAAAAACCAATACAAGGACGGAAACCACATCCTAGAAATAGCAAGAAAGTAATCCCTCAACAAAACAAAAATAAAAGGAAGCAACAATTACTTTTCCTTAATATCTCTTAATATCAATGGACTCAATTCCCCAATAAAAAGACATAGACTAACAGACTGGCTAGACAAACAGGACCCAACATTCTGCTGCTTACAGGAAACCCATCTCAGGGAAAAAGACAGACACTACCTCAGAGTGAAAGGCTGGAAAACAATTTTCCAAGCAAATGGCCTGAAGAAACAAGCTGGAGTATCCACTCTAATATTGAATAAAATTGACTTCCACCCCAAAGTTATCAAAAAAGACAAGGAGGGACACTTCATACTCATCAAAGGTAAAATCCTCCAAGAGGAACTCTCAATTCTGAATATATATGCTCCAAATGCAAGGGCAGCCACATTCATTAAAGAAACTTTTAAAAAGCTCAAAGCACATATTACATTATACCCCACACATTAGTAGTGGGAGACTTCAACACACCACTTTCATCAATGGACAGATATTGGAAACAGAAACTAAACAGGGACACAGTGAAACTAACAGAAGTTATGAAACAAATGGACTTAACAGATATCTACAGAACATTTTATCCTAAAACAAAAGGATATACCTTCTTCTCAGCACCTCACGGGACCTTCTCCAAAACTGACCATATAATTGGTCACAAAACACTCCTCAACAGATACAAAAATATTGAAATTATCCCATGCACCCTATGAGACCACCATGGACTAAGGCTGATCTTCAATAACAACATAAATAATGGAAAGGCAACATTCATGTAGAAACTAAACAACACACTTCTCATTGATACCTTGGTCAAGGAAGGAATAAAGAAAGAAATTAAAGACTTTTTAGAGTTTAATGAAAATGAAGCCACAATATACCCAAACCTATGGGACACAATGAAAGCATGTCTAGGAGGGAAACTCGTAGCTCTGAGTGCCTCCAAAAAGAAACTGGAGAGAGCACACACTAGCAGCTTGACAACACATCTAAAAGCTCTAGAACAAAAGGAAGCAAATTCACCCAAGAGGAGTGGGTGGCAGGAAATAATCAAACTCAGGGGTGAGATCAACCAAGTGGAAACAAGAAGAACTATTCAAAGAATCAACCAAACGCAGAGTTGGTTCTTTGAGAAAATCAACAAGATAGATAAACCCTTAGCTAGACTCACTAGAGGGCACAGGGACAACATCCTAATTAACAAAATCAGAAATGAAAAGGGAGACATAACAACAGATCCTGAAGAAATCCAAAACACCATCAGATCCTTCTACAAAAGGCTATACTCAACAAAACTGGAAAACCTGGACGAAATGGACAAATTTCTAGACAGATACCAGGTACCAAAGTTAAGTCAGGATCAAGTTAACGATCTAAACAGTCCCATATCCCCTAAAGAAATAGAAGCAGTCATTAATAGTCTCCCAGCCAAAAAAAGCCCAGGACCAGATGGGTTTAGTGCAGAGTTCTACCAGACCTTCAAAGAAGATCTAATTCCAGTTCTGCACAAACTATTCCACAAAAGAAGTAGAAGGAACTCTACCCAACTCATTCTATGAAGCCACAGTTACTCTGATACATAAACCACAGAAAGATCCAACAAAGATAGAGAACTTGAGACCATTTCCCTTATGAATATAGATGCAAAAATCCTCAATAAAATTCTTGCTAACCGAATCCAAGAACACATTAAAGCAATCATCCATCCTGACCAAGGAGGTTTCATTCCAGGGATGCAGGGATGGTTTAATATATGGAAATCCATCAACGTAATCCATTATATAAACAAACTCAAAGACAAAAACCGCGTGATCATCTCGTTAGATGGGGAAAAAGCATTCGACAAGATCCAACACCCATTCATGATAAAAGTCTTGGAAAGATAAGGAATTCAAGGCCCATACCTAAACATGATAAAAGCAATATACAGCAAACCAGTAGCCAACATCAAAGTAAATGGTGAGAAGCTTGAAGCAATCCCTCTAAAATCAGGGACTAGACAAGACTGTCCACTCTCTCCATACCTATTCAACATTGTACTTGAAGTCCTAGCCAGAGCAATTCAACAACAAAAGGAGATCAAGGGGATACAAATTGGAAAAGATGAAGTCAAAATATCACTTTTTCAGACGATATGATAGTATATATAAGTGACCCTAAAAATTCCACCAGAGAACTCCTAAACCTGATAAACAGCTTCAGTGAAGTAGCTGGATATAAAATTAACTCAAACAAGTCAATGGCCTTTCTCTACACCAAGAATAAACAGGCTGAGAAAGAAATAAGGGAAATAACACCCTTCTCTATTGATACAAATAATATGAAATATCTTGGCATGACTCTAACTAAGGAAGTGAAAGATCTGTATGATAAGAACTTCAAGTCTCTGAAGAAAGAAATTAAAGAAGATCTCAGAAGATAGAAAGATCTCCCATGCTCATGGATTGGCAGGATTAACATTGTAAAAATGGCTATCTTGCCAAAAGCAATCTACAGATTCAATGCAATCCCCATCAAAATTCCAACTCAATTCTTCAATGAATTAGAAAGAGCAATTTGCAAATTCATCTGGAATAACAAAAAACCTAGGATAGCAAAAACTCTTCTCAAGGATAAAAGAACCTCTGGTGGAATCACCATGCCTGACCTAAAGCTTTACTACAGAGCAATTGTGATAAAAACTGCATGGTACTGGTATAGTGACAGACAAGTAGACCAATGGAATAGAATTGAAGACCCAGAAATGAACCCACACACCTATGGTCACTTGATCTTCGACAAGGGAGCTAAAAACATCCAGTGGAAGAAAGACAGCATTTTCAACAAATGGTGCTGGCACAATTGGTTGTTATGTAGAACATGGCAAATTGATCCATTCCTATCTCCTTGTACTAAGGTCAAATCTAAGTGGATCAAGGAACTTCACATAAAACCAGAGACACTGAAACTTATAGAGGAGAAAGTGGGGAAAAGCCTTGAAGATATGGGCACAGGGGAAAAATTCCTGAATAGAACAGCAATGGCTTGCACAGTAAGATTGAGAATTGACAAATGGGACCTCATGAAACTGCAAAGCTTCTGTAAGGCAAAAGACACAGTCAATAAGACAAAAAGGCCACTAACAGATTGGGAAAGGATCTTTACCTATCCTAAATAAGATAGGAGACTAATATCCAATATATATAAAGAACTCAAGAAGGTGGACTCCAGAAAATCAAATAACCCCATTAAAAAATGGGGCTCAGAACTGAACAAAGAATTCTCACCTGAGGAATACCGAATGGCAGAGAAGCACCTGAAAAAATGTTCAACATCCTTAATCATCAGGGAAATGCAAATCAAAACAAGACTGAGATTCCATCTCACACCAGCCAGAATGGCTAAGATCAAAAATTCAGGTGACAGCAGATGCTGGCGAGGATGTGGAGAAAGAGGAACACTCCTCCATTGTTGGTGGGATTGCAAGCTGGTACAACCACTCTGGAAATCAGTCTGGCAGTTCCTTAGAAAATTGGACATAGTACTACAGGAGGATCCAGCAATACTGCTCCTGGGCATATATCCAGAAGATGTCCCAACTGGTAAGAAGGACAAATGCTCCACTATGTTCATAGCAGCCTTATTTATAATAGCCAGAAGCTGGAAAGAACCCAGATGACCCTCAACAGAGGAATGGATACAGAAAATGTGGTACATTTACACAATGGAGTACTACTCAGCTATTAAAAAGAATGAATTTATGAAATTCCTAGGCAAATGGATGGACCTGGAGGGCATCATCCTGAGTGAGGTAACACAATCACAAAGGAACTCACACAATATGTACTCACTGATAAGTGGATATTAGCCCAATACTTAGGATACCCAAGGTATAAGATACAATTTGCTAAATGCATGAAACTCATGAAGAATGAAGACCAAAGTGGGGACACTGTGCCCCTTCTTAGAATTGAGAACAAAACACCCATGGAAGGAGTTACAGAAACAAAGATTGGAGCTGTGATGAAAGGATGGACCATCTAGAGACTGCCATACCCAGGGATCTATCCCATAATCAGCTTCCAAACGCTGGCACCATTGCATACACTAGCAAGATTTTGCTGAAAGGACCCTGATATAGCTGTCTCTTGTGAGACTATGCCGGGGCCTAGCAAACACAGAAGTGGATGCTCACAGTCAGCTAGTGGATGGATCACAGGGCTCCCAATGGAGGAGCTAGAGAAAGTACCCAAGGAGCTAAAGGGACCTGCAACCCTATAGGTGGTACAACATTATGAACTAACCAGTACCCCGGAGCTCTTGACTCTAGCTGCATATGTATCAAAAGATGGCCTAGTTGGCCATCACTGGAAAGAGAGGCCCATTGGACTTGGAAACTTTATATGCCCCAGTACAGGGGAACGCCAGGGCCAAAAATGGGAATGGGTGGGTAGGGAAGTGGGGGGGAGGGTATGGGGGACTTTTGGGAGAGCATTGGAAATGTAATTGAGGAAAATATGTAATAAAAAAAAAGTAAAAAAAAAAAAAAAAAGAGCACTAAGTACTCTGCCAGAGGTCCTGAGTTCAAATCCCAGCAACCACATGGTGGCTCACAACCATCTGTAATGGGGTCTGATGTCCTCTTAGGGTGTGTCTGAAGACAGTGACACTGCACTCAAATATATATAATTAATAAGTAAATCTTAAAGAAAAAGACTATGTCTGAACACAAGATACTAGACTTTGTCCAGAGGTGTGATACCATAATACTGAAAATGGAAGATGAAGGATCCAACAGTTTGCCTCAGAGATTATCTGTCTGCTGGAGTAAATGAGACAATTCTTATCTACTGCATCCTGAAGAAGAAATCCTGGTATAGTAATGTTATACATGTAGTTGTTCTCAGAAGCCTCTTTAAGATCTTGTGACGAGAGTAAGAGTACATGCCAAGACAGGACTAAGAATAGGTGACAACTTGTTGAAATAAAATTACATAGTCCAATGAGTCATATCTTCAAAACAGGAGGGTGGAAAAAGAACCATAAATATAATTATTATATAAGAGCCTATGAAGTGTGTAAATATTACTCAACTCACAAGCTAACAAGTTAAGTGGGCACAGTTTCATATATGCTTGCTTAAGTAAGGATTAAAAGGACTTTGCTTCTCAAGATGGAAGCAATAGCTAGAGCAGTTGCCAATCCCACATCACCATGGCAGTCCAAGCAGATCTAGATTGACACACAAGAGATAGGTTGCATTCAAAGAGCAACACACTGAGCCTAGAAGCCTACCCCTCTAGAGCAATGAGTAAAAAAAAAAAAAAAAAAAAAATCAGTTCTTTATCTTAGAGGAGGCACGACCTCATCCTTCAGAGTTGTTTCCTGGAAACGAACCCAACAAATAGCCCAGTTAAGGAGTGGCCATGGCTTTGCAAGTGGCATAGCCAGCAAGATCTATGAGAGCACAAGAAAGGAACGATGGAGTATAACCCAATAGGAAGCCCTGCTCCTAGGGCTGGCCCACAGCTCTGTAATTCAGCAACTTAGTGTACTTTTTCCCTCCTTTAAAACAACTGGGTCTTGCTCCAATGACTAAAGGGGAGGGGCTCTAAGGCTCACTGCTATTCACAGATGTCATTCTGAAGGTGCCTTTATTGAATAAATCTCCTTAATGAGTCCTTAGTGACTGTGCCATGATAAGTAGGTCAAACCTGAGGGGGGGGGAGAGGGAGAGAGAGAGAGAGAGAGAGAGAGAGAGAGAGAGAGAGAGAGAGAGAGATGATTTAGCTATTTTTCCCATCCTTTTCAGAACTCTCCCTGGTTTTGTAATGTTGAAATCAGAATATTACAGCCTGAGGAAGAAACTTCTGTTAATTCTCAAAGAGTTCACAATCTGCCACATAAATCAGAGTAATGTGGTGAATTGTGATAAGCACAGCCACACGTGTGCAGTTCCATTAAGTCCTTTGTCCTCCCAGGGAGAAGAGGAAAGGCGGCTTTATGTCATCTTGCAATATCAAATTATCTGCTATTTTTTAATATTGAACATCTTAAAGTCATATCTGGGGTTGTTTTGTGAAAAGTGAGCCGATGAATAATTTAGAATGGTATCTTTGCACCTTTCCCTGCATATAAAAAATGTAATCTGACTTAATTGTATGTTGCCATGATAACATTAAGGAAGTCCCTAAGGGATAACTGGGACATGCCTGGCTTAATGAAAAGTCAAAGGACATTACTTGAATTTATATGCACTCAGTTCTCAAGCCCAGGCTGCATATTTTCTAGGCTCCAGTGCCGGCCTCCCTCTCTAGAGAGCATGGAGTGCCTAGTGGTGTCTGTGGTGTCTCACCATTGCTCAAACAGCTAATTAACTGCTTATCATAAATTTCTCATTTGGAAATCAAGAGGCTTGTGAAAAATCTGTTGGAACCATAAGCTGGGATCCATATAACTTCATTACTCATTGAAATCAGAATCCTTTTGATAGTAACATTTTTTTTTGCTTTGTCTTGTCTGTGTGTGTGTGTGTGTGTGTGTGTGTATTCCCAGGTCCTAGGGCATCCATCACATTGATAACCATTAAAACTATGTGCTACACAACAACAAGTAAGTGCCTACAGGAAAACCATACAGTAGAAGCAAGAATTACCAAGGCAAAATATGTCTGTATGTATGCAATGAGAAACTCCCCTCAGGGCTAGCAAACTCAGATGGAGGAGGTTACCATTGACATTTGTAGGCAGAGAACTAGGTGCTGTAGAAGCCAATCAGAGTCAACAATCTAGACCTAAACTGGAGGCTAGGGTCAGCCAGTCCAAGTCATGAAAGTTCAGTGAATAAGGAAGAGGTTGTAGGTAAACATTCAGAATGTCAAGAGACATGGTTGAAGAGGACTGAGCATTGGAAGTCCCATGCCATTCACCAGCTCCAAAACTAATCCCCAGACTGTGTGGGTTTGCTCCCAGCATATGTATGCCTTAGGAATCATCCCCTCCTTTCTCAGCAATGAGTTGGTGCTTCTGGTCAGGTGCTGACACTTCATGCATGGCACTAAACTGAAGGCTGTTCAGCTTACCTTTGATGCTTCCTCTCACTTTCCTCTCCCTCTCCAAACACACCTGCCTTACATCCTAGCCTTTCTTTCTATAGGCATGTGTGGTCTCTGTCTGCTCCTCCTCTAGTCCCTCTCCTTTCTGTATGCCTCCTCTTTTCTGCCTACCCAAAAACTGCCTATTCTTTACACGCACATCCACTGCTAGCTTCTAACAACTTCTGATTGCCTACCTCCCCCGCCCCCAGAACTCTCTATTGCTTCATCTTTGATTGCAGCACTTATATTACAATACCTATCATGGTGTTGACGCTGTGTTTAAGTATTTATGCTCACTTCTTCCTAGTTTACCAGGTTAGAGTTATTTTTTTAAGCTTAGGACCTATCTTGTTCTCTTTTCCTCTTGGCAAGACAGAAGACAGAGCCATTAACTCAGCATTTGCCTCATAAAAAATGTGTGTGTGTGTGTAAATATGTATATATGTATTTGTTTGTGTGTGTTTGTGTGTGTGTGTGTGTTGCTTTTTCAGTGTCACAGTGCATTTGAGTTCTTCTTTGTACTTGAGACATATAAATGGTTCATTTTTTTCCAGGTGACAATCACAGTAGTCCTTAATTTCCACAAATGATGAAACAAAGCCTTGGATTGGACAAATGAATAGATAAAACACTAAGACAAGTGGCATCATGCCACCCAATTGCACAAAAGACCCAAATCTGCACCCAAAATCTGACTGTCCTATAGTATCTGATTGGCTGAGCCACTGGCTCTTCTTAATGTGCTCTGTAAGAGTGTCACTCTCACAGGAAGAAGATAATGTGTCAGGCTCAGAAGAGTAAAACTGTCCTCATGAATCCTGGGTACTGCTCTGAGGATCTATTATATCAATGACCTAGTTGAAGTAAAACGACTTCTGTGCACTCAGGATGAACTTGGCTTGATTTAAAGGGTGAAACTATCGGTGAGCCCCACTAATGACCTAAAGCAAAGGTCAGTTCCAAAGAGAAGTGAGGAGAAAAGAATGTATGTGGGCAGCTGGAAAATTCTAAGTCAAGATTTACATTCTCTAGAAATTGTGAAGATCTGGATATTGAAGGAAGCAGCAATAAAGAATTAAAAAAAGTAGAAATAGACAAGAAAAAAAAGCCAATCATTAATTAGGGAGATGAGAAAAGAGTCATCAGCCCCTAGGAACTGTGTTACCTGAGAGAAATGCAGTACGAGTTTTTAAACATTTGGTCTTATGTGTGCATTTATGTGTTTATAGCCGATGTAACCACACACACACACACTCCATGGCAGGCAGGTAAAGGTCAGAGGACAAAGTCAGCTCTCTCCATCCAATCATGTTTGTCCCAAGAATCTAACTTAGACTTCAAATAACTACCTGCTGAGTCACCTCACCAGCCAAAAGGTCAACCTTTTCAATGGCACCAGGAGTTTAAATTCAAGAGGAAACCTTCATATTGATTTTGATAGCAGGATCACACTGGGAGTTAAGAAATGGAAGTTTGGAGTAGACTGTCAAGTCTGAGATAGATTGGGAGAGCTTGGGTAAGATGCAGTCTGGAAAGAAGCAGGCACAGGTCTTTCCCCCAGGGGCTATCAGGAAGGAAGAAGACTGGGCTAAGCAGATGGAACACATTTCAGTGGTACTACTCTGGTACTTACAGAAATAAGACAGACATGTTCTTTGGGGTTCTATAAGCAGAGGAATAATGAATTGGTTCTCTAAAGCCAACATCTACCACAAGAGCCAATTTCTGTCCAGAGCCTTAAGCAAAAGCTACAGCATGCAAATGTTAGGTGGCACAGGCTACTGATTCTCCAATGCAAGTTATAAGGTGACAAGCAGCCATGAGCCACTGTTTGTTATATTCTGACTATATTTATTGTTACATTAATGACATTAAGGAAAATGCAGTACAGTGGTCCAGCCCTCAAGCATCACTGATTCTCTAATAATCAAGCATTATTAGTATCATGGACAAATATGAGGTGTTTCTGGCTCTCCTGCATTTATGTCTTTGGACAACCCCAGCTATGATGAAACCTCACAGGTAACTACCCACTATGGCCAGCTGCTTCTAGAATATGTCATTGACCACATAATCCCAGAGAAAATTGAGCTCAATTTGGAGCCTTTGTGGTAGAGGACATTGTGACAAAGAAGCAAACTTCCAACTTGTTTTCCTTGAGTATGGTGGCGCTATTTGGGAAGGTTGTGGAAATCTTTAGAGGATGGAACCTCATTGAAGAAAATAAGTCACCAGTGGTGGGTTTTGAGGTTTTACTATCTGTCTGACCTTAATCCTGTTTATTCTCCACTCACTGAATGCTTATGTAATATGACCAGCTACCTCCCATCCCTGTCACATGATACTCCACCATGATGGAATCTGTCACCTCAAACTCAGCCAGCCCTTACGTTCCTTTTGCATGTGTTGGTCATAGCACTGACAAAAGTAACTTATTCCCATGAGGATCCTCTTGCATAGGTGACAGGCTGAGATGTCTCTCCTCATCTTGCATAGGTGACAGGCTGAGATGTCTCTCCTCATCTACCTTCTCTGGTGAGATCAGAGAAAATAGCAAGGAAGAACATGGCATTTGAAGGAACCTCTAACCCTGAAAAACTGCAGATCCCAAAGTTGGTTTCTATCTACCCTTGTAGATGGATTCCTTTGTTGACGAGTTTCTCTTCAACTCAAATTAATTATGCTACAGAGATTTCCCTGAAGCTTACTAAAGGCAGATCATTCCTCAAACCTACCTATTGAGAGCTAGTCTCACTACCTTTTTGTTTGTTCAAAACAATTAGCACTGAGTTGTGTTTTTTTTAAATGCCCATCTACTTTTGTAATCATTCTTTTATATTTCCCCTCTGCTTCTAAATAATCTTTGTAAATGTTGCACACATGCATGCATGTTCATACATACATGCATGTTCATACATGCATGTGTGTTCACACATGCACACATGCATGTTCATACAGGCATGCAAGTAAACCATAAGTATTGCACCTCTTTTCCTAAATAAAGGTAAGAGAGAGGAGAGTGGAACAAATATCACAACTAATAAGATGACGTGTCCTAAAGTTTCACTGTCATGACAAGACTCACTTCCCCTCAAAACTCATTGTTTCACAGAGGGCCTCCATCTGTAATGTGGAAAATGAAAGACTCTCATACCTTGGGTGGCAAGTTATAATGAGTTTGTAGTGATGACAGAGAAAAGAAGTAGCCCCTCTGGGACGCCAAGCAGTCTTCATTGTCTCCTGCAACCCTGAAATAGACATTGGTATGACTTTAGAGAATTAGGGACAACAAAGCGGACTCCACTGAGTGAAAGGTCTGAACAATAACAGTAAAGTCAAATGGCATCACATGCATCCATATAGATACTCCTCCCAGAAAGTGGATACCAAATTTTCCCTCATGTTCTGAATGAGCAAATAGGCTCATGGGGATCAGCAGTTTTACACAATGGTAAGAAAGTCCATCCTACATTAGAAACCTCACCTCTGATGTCCAGAGTTTGTCTTCCCTCCCAGAATGCAATTCTGACTCTTATTTGTGACCTTCAACTAAAAGCCAAATCTCACAGGTTAAAAATTGCCAGGAACTGATCACCTTCTCAACACACCCATTGTCAGCTCTTGAGGCAAGCACATCTAGGGGCACTCCATCTGATTCCCTTCTTATAAATCTTTGTATTTGAAGGCATTGACAGCATCACTAGTAAGATTACGAATGTAACTTGTGTTCTAAGCAATAACCTAAACCAGGGTCTTCTGCTGCCCAGCAACTGTTTAACCACGGATTAGCTTATTTTAGTCACTCTTTGCATGGCTATGGATCCAGGAGCAAATCAAGAACGCCTTAGAGGAAGTCTGTGAAAGTGGAACTTAGCTGGGAGTTCTACAGAAGGTAACAAACAAGAGGCAAAGAGTTATCGAAGGTCCCAAAAGCCTGCATTACAGGGATGGTCCCTAGGAAGGTTCCCAAAAGCCTGCATTACAGGGATGGTCCCTAGGAAGGTTCCCAAAAGCCTGCATTACAGGGATGGTCCCTAGGAAGGTTCCCAAAAGCCTGCATTACAGGGATGGTCCCTAGCCTGTGGCATATCAGGAGACATGAAGAATGCAGGAGGTGAGCTGAATGACAGCTTTGGGGCATTGGTGGTTTGCCCTTGATGAAGCTGTCAGACCCTGGACTCCTCTTTCCATTTTGCATCTTGAGAGGTTTTGCCTCCCCAGAGACTCAGACATTATGAACAAATTCATGATAGACATGATGGGCTAAATAAATCTTTTTCTTCTTTATAAATGGATTGTCTCAGGCATTTGTTTCAGTAATGGAGGGCTGACTAACATATCTACTTTGTTGTAACAAATATACACTGAACTCTCTTACTCAGAAGTTGCATGGACTGTATTATTTCTCTACCTGAGCTCCTTATCAATAAACAGATGAAAGTGACATCTTCTCAGGAAGACCCTCAGGATTAAATGTGGCAACATGTTTATTATTCTGGTCACATATTAGGCTTTAATAAATATTAGCTCCCTTTACATTTGTACCTTTTCCAACATACATTTAAACTAGGTTATTGATTTATGAGTAAGTTACTGTAATATCTATTATTAAAACTAACTTCAAATAACTTATAACCTTACACTGTTATACTATTACACTAAAGCACTGTTATACTAAAGCAGAATGTCAATCCATGGAAAATTTCAAGTTCCCTTAATGAATGTCTATATTTTGAGATATATTTTGGGTCTCACATATTCCAGCCTAGTGGAAAACTCACTATGCAGCAGAAGATAACCTTGGGATTTTGCTCTGCTTAATTCTTCTTTACAAATGCTAGGATTGTAAAATTGTGTCAGTGTAGACAGTGCTGGAAATCTAACACCAGACTTCATACATGTCAGGCAAGCACTTCATACATGTCAGGCAAGCACTTCATACATGTCAGGCAAGCACTCTACCAGCAAAGCTGTATCTCCAGACCTGCACCGTCTTTAACAGAGTACAAAGACTGAAGGACGTGAAGTAGGAGACCACATAAAACAGGTCCACAAGCAGTAGGATAACTTTGAAACCATGCTCCAAGGAAGTCGCTTTTACCAGGTTTTAGAATAATGGCCCCTGCCTAAAGAAGAAAATCAATTACAATATAGAAAAACATCATCTAGAGTAGAACTGTATAAAATGCACTTACACAGAGGATCCCTACTCAGCAATGCTAATACTTTGACATGTGATTCATTTTCAAGAATATGAATGTATCTGTATAGATAGCTATCCATTTGGGGTCTCCATCAAATCTATTCCATACTGTGAGCATCACTTAAATGTGATTCATGCCATCACTTGATATTACTCCTAAGGCTCCAGATTCAAGTCTTTCTCAACAACAGACTGTCCCAGATGTTTTGAAGATGGGCTAGGAGAAGCTTCCAGATAGTGCTTTATATAGTTAGCTGTTGGGCCATGAGAATCCAGTTCAGCTTATTACTTGTAATGTAATCACCTATCATCTGTGCCCTGTTTACAGATCCAGTCCATTCAGAGACAAGGGTCTCTCTGGCCATGGAATGGGAAAATAGAGCTGACAAGGAATGGATGGTTTAACCCCTTATGCTTGCTCCATTTTTCTGGAATTTAGTCATATATCTATCTAAACTTGTTGTTTTTCCAAAGGTCTCTAGGCAACACAAGGCTGTGAAGGAGGAGGCAAAGAGAACATCTTAGACGTAAATCCTGTTAATTCATCCTCTCAGGGTTATTTGCTGAATCAAGAAGTGGTTTTTGTTCTTACATATATTTCCCATCCTTTTGGTACAAGAACTGCTGAACTAAGAGTATCCAACCTACTCTTGGATACTCAGGAATGTTGTTTCCTTTTAGCCCTTGTTAATCTTCTCTTGCTATTTCTGCCTCAGAAATCAGGAGTGGAAAACATGATACATGTGTTTTGCTTTCAATTTGGTTCTAGAAATTATATATATATATATATACATATATGTGTGTGTGTGTATTCATATGTTGATATGTTGTTCTCCCTAAAGGGTGTATATATTTCCTGATCTCAACCTAATTTGATTGGTTGTGGTTAGAGTTGTAGAGAGAAAGTCTAAAAGAGACTATCAGACAGGTAGAGAAGATGCTAGAATAATCAAGGCTTCTAAGAAAACACAATTTTGACACATCGGAGATTGTATCTCTGTGTGGGTACTGCTAAAGTTACCAGGCCCTCTTCCCACAGTGACAGCAGCCTTCCTCAACCTCAGGGATGCCCTGTCTTCCTGTCACATTGTGAAAAGCCAGCCCAGAGATGTGTTTTGGTCTTTCTGTCAGAGAAGACTTAAGAAGAGAGACTCCCCACCGGAGTTGCCAGCACTGTTGAGGATGCTTTTGCGTTTTACCGCAGAGGTCCCGTGTTGCACAGATAGAAATTGAGGTGTGAGCGGGGTACTAGCTTCACCTATCCTTTCTGAGGAACAACTAACTCTCTGATCTTCATGGGAATACTGGTGATGCTTTTATGTCCCAAATTTGTCTTGATTTTAAAAATCAGCCGTCTTTATTTTAGCTTGAGATGGGAAATAAGCAGGGAGTAAAAATCTCTCTGTGTAAGCAGGAAAGCTAACTCCAGAGCCGGGGAGGATATAGGGAGGCAAATCCATTTAGCCTTTCTTCTGTGCATTAGGGACCCACGTGAAAAACTTGCAAGCAACCCAGAGAGAGCGAGAGCAGACAGCAGGGAGTGAACAAAGCAGATACTTAGTGCACATAGATAATATCCAACTCTAGTATCAGGGAGTGTGTGGCCAGGGAGGGCATCTCCTAGGAAACCATCAGATTATACCAGGAGAGACAGGCTTTAACATAAAAAGAGCTACAGGGGAAACAGTGCACCTCAGCTAGGAACAAACTGTTCAGCTATGCTCCCACCATTCCTTGTACAACAAATAGGCCTGCATTGCTCAGGTGGGTACAGCTGCACCCAGGGCGGGGACTCCTGTGCTCTGAGGTCTCTGTAAGAGAACTACTAGACAAAGCACAAGAAGCAGAGAGCTGACCACTCACCTTACCAGCCACGTTGGGGCTGCTGGCAGTATCTGTAATTACAGTGCTGCAGAAAAAGCATGAACCTAAGGAGGAGACTCCTTGCAAGATGGTACTGTGTGGGGTCCTGGTAGCTGCTGACAGATGTAAGTACTCCCGGGGAAGGGGGGATTGGTCACTTGTTGCTCTTCCTGGGGACTAGAATTTGGTTCCTCCATATATTCTGGGCATCTCACCTCCAGCTCCAGCTCCAGCTCCAGGGGACAGACACCTTCTCATAACACCCTCAGTACCCCACAAACACATGAATAACAATAAAAATAAATCTTTAAAAAGGAAAACATGCAAACCTTTTTCCACTACCCTCCCTCATTGTCTTTCTTTTCCTTCATCACCTTCTAACACACAAACACATATGCACATACACACATATACACATATATACAAGGTGGGATGAAGGAGGACACACAAACATATAATGGAACAAGAGAGGATCTGTTGCACTCTTCATTTTTTTTGTGAAGTTACTTCCAGAATTCATTGCAAGGTTAGCTTTTTAAAAAATAAAATAAAATTAGGCCTAGAGAGGTGACTCATGGGGTCAGACCACTGGCAGTTACTTCCAGAGAACCTGGTTTAGTTCTCTGCATCTAAATGGTGCCTAATAACCATCTGTAACTCCAGTTCCATGGAATTTGATTCCCTCTTCTGGCCTTTGCAGACACCAAGCATTCATGTCATATATATATATATATAGATAGATAGATAGATAGATAGATAGATAGATAGATAGATAGATAGAGATATATAGATATATAGATATAGATATAGATATAGATAGATATATATATAGATAGATAGATGCATGCATGCAAAGCATCTCTACACATAAAATAAAATTTAAAAATAAATAAAAACAAAAACTAAGTCCTATTTATGATACTTCTTCATTCCTCCCTTTGCTGCATGGCCAGGAAGACATGGGTAGAAGGGCCTGGCCTGTCTAAGCAGAGGCCCACAGGGCATGAGCAGCCCCCATGCATAGCTTCAAGTCCCATAATGATGGCCATAGATCATACAGAGAACCTAAAATGTTAGTACTCTCCCTGATAACTGGGAACTCTTGGTTGCCTAGCAACAGATAGGGATAGCACAATCATAAATAAATATACTTCGGAATAATTTTCTGAATCTTGTCATTTAGCCATTTAACAAATACAAGCCTGGATAATGAGATTCCAAGGTTGTTTCGATGTTGTTGTCTCTTCCCTGAATATTTTGCTTCTATCTGGTTAGGAACATATTTCATCCCAGTGTTTCTCTTGCCCAAAAGTGCTCCTTGAGAATGTGCGTGCCATCCTGCACTGGTAATGGAAGACACCAAGCCATCCTACCTATTTTGGATCCAGAGCTGGCCTGTATTCTAGTGACCAGAATTCTTAGGACTCGTGTGGATGGGTTGCTATGTGATGGGGAGGGGGACATTAAAAGGACAAATCCTTGACGTGTACAGTGAAAGGAATATTAAGGAATGTGACTGTTGTAGGCTACAAAGATAGCTCAGTGTGTGAAGGGCCAATTGTGCAACTGTGGGGCTCTGAGTTCAGATTCCCAGAATCCAAAGGAAACTAGACAGACAGAGACAAAGTACCATGCATGTTTCTCACATACTCACTGGGAGATGGGAGGCAGAGAAAGGAGAGCCCTTAGAAGCTTGCCTGTTGGTCTGGCACACACAGCTGTGAAAGATACCAAATAAGATAGAAGGGGAGACCCTGTGACCTCTATATTGCAGTATATGCACAGCTGTGCTGTCATGCATGCATGTGCAAGCAATGTGTGTGAATACACACATACACAGAGACAGACAGACAGACAGACAAGAGACAGAGATTTTTTAAAAAAGAAATGTAATTTTCTTAAATGAACAGGCTATACTCATAAACCAACAACTGTACTCTGGTGAAAGGAAGGTGTATTTGTTTCTGGACATTCATTAACATACATTACAAAAGCAATGATTTAAGATGGGACAGGTCTAGCCATGTCCTACAGTAGCTGCCTAGCATCTAAAAGCCAAGCTTCAACTTTATCATTCAAAAATAGAGGATTATTCTGAAAGCCATTGCTTCAAAGTATTGCAAGGAATACACAAGATAAACAAGGCCATGTGCATCCCAGGGAGGGTGCGAAATAGGTGCCTAGGAAGCAGGACCTCTGCTGCCCTGCATTCCACAGACAGAAATGCCCTTGGGTTCCTGAGAAAGCAGCTCTAAATGCCACAGCATCCTCCTTAGACAGTGAGCTGGAGCTCTAACTCAGCTTCTCTGCAAATTCAAACCAATGGTCCCATCTTCACATATCACTGATGCTCTGTGGTACACGCAGGAAAAGAGATAGGCTCAGTGCTTCATATGTGTGCAACCTTTAAAGTCTCTCTCTCTCTCTCTCTCTCTCTCTCTCTCTCTCTCTCTCTCTCTCTCTCTCTCTCTCTCTCTCTCTCTCTCTCTCTCTCCCTCCCCCTCCCATTCCTCCCTCTTTCCCTCCCTCCCTCCACTCTCTCTCCCCTACTCTCTCTTCCCTGTTTCCTCCCTCTGGCTGTTGAAGCTACTTCTGACTCAAAATCTCTCCCCACATGCAGTCTCCACCCCACCCACTCACTCCCCCCACCCTTGTCCACTGTCTTAGTCTGCCTCCACCTTCAGCCTTCACCCAGGACACTCTGACCTCCCTTTCCCTCCTCTTGCTAAATTTAGAGGAGAGCTGTCTCCCTGGTGTGAGAGGTTGGGGGCTGTGGCAGCAGGGTACTGAGCTGATCTTGAATTGGCTGTAGGCAGTGAGGGAAGGACAAATGTCAGGAAGACCTGCTGGCTGGTCACCCTCCCTCAGCCCTCCCCCCTCCCTATCAGCTCCTCAACAGAGTCTCTTGACAGGCAGGGTAAGAGGAAGAGGGCATGAGGGCCTTTGAAGTTTGGCTGCCTGTCACCAGAGCTCAAAGAGACCGAGGGCTTGTCAGAGCACAAGTCACTAGGGCTCTCCCCCTTTCCCAATTAATTCAGTTGGCTCCAGAAGGAAAAGATTGTGATCTGCCCAGAGCTGAGGCACAGGCTCAGCTCACTGGTGCGACACTGCTGCATCTTAAATCCTCAAGTGCTGGACCACAGCCATGGCACAAAAGTTTCCTTGGCCCTGAGCACCAAGCCCAGAGGCAGCAGGCAAAGATTACCTTCTTTTGGTCTGATCCTAGGCCTATGTACTTGCTGGTCAAAATCAGGAATCCTGGCCCTAGATCTTCCTCTTTCTTCGGGTTTGCTTTTTCTCATCCCCCAAGTTACCTCAAACCCAGCACCAGTCACTTATAACAGGGAACAGCTGGGCATATATGGGAAGGAAAAGCATAGCTCCTCTGAAGGCTGAGTCTTAAAAAACACAGAGCAGAATGAAGAGAAGCAAAGGTCAATGTGTGTGATTGAAACTACCAAAAAGAACCCCTTGCTTCTGTGCCGTCCTAATTACTTTTCTTGTTGCTATAACAAAATACCTGACAGAAACAATTTAAGGCAGGAAGAGTTTTCTCTGGCTCACAATTTAAGGGTCTAGCATATTTTTTCAGACTGCAGGAGCCTGAAGCAGCTGTCATGTGGCATCTAAAGTTAAGAAACAGAGGTAGATGAAGGTTATGGCACAGTTCATGTTCCTCTTCATTCAGTCAGTTCAGGACTCCAGACCATAGAATGTACCACCCCAACTCAGCTTAGGTCTTTCCTTCTCAAATTAATACAAGCTAGAAACTCCCTTAGAGACATGGCCAGAGGATTGTTTCCATGGTGATTTGAAATTCGATGGAATTGACAATCAATATTGAACACCCCATATGCCAAATTCAAACAAGGATGAAAACGATTCATAATTTTCAGCAGCAATGGTACATTTGTCAGAAATAGAACAAGGACCCTAAAGCAAATAGCAATGCCATTTTGCCCACTCTTCATCTTTATAATCAACTGTTTTGATTCTTAATCTAAACTTGAACTGATGGTGGTTACATGCCCCCCACCCCCAACAAGTTAGTGGAATACTCCAATCCATTTGTGTCTATCCTACCCTCTGTTTCCCCTGCTACAGCTGCCTTAGATTGCCCACAAGCACCTAGTGGCCAAGTCTGCATACTTCCAGAGTCTTCTTAATGAACATATGGCAGGATAGACCGGGGCAAGGATGGAGTAGGGCATCAGGAAGAAGCCTATTTTTTATGCTGGAATAGTATCTGTTGTGTGAAATATTTAAAAAAAAAAAAAAGCATCCCATGCTTCGCCATCTAGGCACCAGTGGACAGGCAGGCCTGTTCTCATCCCGACAGACTCTCTGACTCAGCTCTGAAATCTCTCCTCCCAGCTCACTAAGTTTCCACAGCTGGCTGCTGCCACACCCACCCCATGCTTCCAAATTCCTGCAGCTGACTAGAGCACACTCTTGCACCCCACATTCGGCTGCTGTACCTTTCTCCGAAACCCAGCTGAGACACCATGTGAAGGAAAACACCACACAATCTTAGTTTAGAATCAACAGGTAACACAATGGCTGGGCACAGAACCTAGTATCCTAATTTTGTAAACTAATCTATGTTATATAATTCCTCGAGTGGCATCCAGAAATGGGTGAGAGGTCAGAAAGGAGACTATTCCATGATAAAAATCAGTCATGTTTTCAGCAACACTAAAAAAGGAAGCCTCTTGGGAAAGACTTAAAGCAGAGCATCTGTGGGAGGAACATGGCATTTCTGCTCAAAAAGAATGTTATCGTTTTCAGGGTAACAGTGTGCTTGCTGAGCTAGGCAGATGACAGTGGTACAGAATTCATAAGTCTTGAGTTCTGATATGTGCCCCATCACCAGTCAGCTGGATGATTCTTAGTGGGTCCCTTTACCTCTCTGAGCCATGGTTTCTCAATCTGTAAAAATGAGGAGCATGCATGCCAAGTGTGTCTCGCGGGAGTGATATGGGGACCAAGTTCACAGGCATATGGGGAAGAGCTTTGTAAGGTGTGATTTGAAAGCTGTGGCTGTACAGATTGTTGGCAAGACAACATAAGGCCACACAGAAGGATTTTAAAGAAGAAGTAAGCCCTTAAAGTTACAAGCTGAAAGACAAGTCAAGGAGCCAGGTATGGTTTGAGAGGATGATAATGGATAATGGATTCTTTTGTGGAACAGCTGTACATGGAGCAAGTTGGCCACATTCTTGAGTCTAGCCTTGTGTCAGTAGTATTGTTTCATTTAAACTCAGAGTAGTCCAGTGCAGGACCATTTGCTTGTGCAGTGTGCCATGCTCAAATCCCTAAAGAAAGACAATGCATGCAGGATATTATAGAAGCCATAAGTTGCTGAGAAATGATATACAGCACATATCAACACCCCATAGACTCAAATCAAAGTCCCCATTCTCAAACATGGCTACCCTTTGCTAGCTTGACCTCAAATGAGCTGCACAGAGAATGCCATTCTAAGAAAATCACACAGGGAGTCACAAGATGGTAAGGGTCAGTTCAGTATTGTATCAGGTCGCTCGCTGGGGAAATAGGTCCCAATAATGTAGCTGACCTTTGCCCAAGTAATGACAAGGTTAGACCTGAAATTATTCTCCTGGAGGGATGAATTTAATATATCTGGGTACCAGGAAATTGGAGACATTGGAACATTCCATGGGATAAAGAAGTGTTCAATCAGCAAATGGTGTCATTGCTCCTGAAGACAGTGGGCTCACACAGGGCATTCAGTTGACAGTGCAGCACAGTTACCTATGCCAACACAAGCTGAAGTCATCAAAGGATCGAGGTCATTTCTCTAAACCAAATGTCTCCTCTCTAGCTAGAAGAATCAGGCTGGGAGCAGTAGGAACTGGTAAATTAATGTTAAGTAACTTTGTTCATCTTCCTAGGTAATGGCTTCCTTATTTGGTCTTCACTTTTTTTTTTTTTTTATTTCAACCTGGTATTGCTTGTGTAAAAGCCAGTCTACAAAAGCAGCTCTTACATGGCAGAATCATTCACCAGTTCACCGTGGCTGAATATGCAGTGCGTTTCGGACAGCAAGACATTAGCTTATGAGGAAGAGGATGTAAGCTTCACCAGGTCAAATGAGTGACCTCTGCTCAGAGAAACATAAGCAAGACACCTCAGCCAGGTCTGAAAGAAGACAAGAAAGTATCTCAAGATGACCTCAGCAAAGGACACTGGTGACAGGCTTCAGTGTGTTACCCGCAGTGGGGTAGAAGCTGCCAGGCCAACTATTTTGGCCTGGAGTTATTGTCATAGTGTCATGAAGAGATAGAGACTGTCCTTAATGCTCAGACTATAGGGATCTGCGCCCTCCGGGACACGTGGGAGCACACTCTGACTTTATATCCTCATGTAGTATAATGGCAATGAATATTTAAAGGTATGGCGCCATAAAACTGTGGGATAGGAGGAAAACACAAGCCTTTGGGGCCTGCTTGCTACACAGTGCACGAGACTATGCTCGTTTACTACTCCCAAGCTGCTTCTTAACTCACTTGCAGAAATGCCACGCCCGCACACTGGCACTGTGCCCTTCACCCTTGAAGTGTAAAAGACAGAGAGGATGTACAAAGGGTGGCAGCGAGGGAAGTCAAGGCTGCTGCCACTGCTACATCAGAGGGGGCCCCAAGGAATCAGCACTATTCAGCTGCCATGAAGCAATCGTGAGCACCCCAAAATCAGGAGAATGGTCTGGCCAGTCAGCCGGCAGGGACTAAGACACAAAGACAACAGATGCCTTCTTCCCTTCTTTAGTTTGCATTAATTTTCATTGTGGTGCCTCGGAAAATGCTTTCAACTAGAGTTGTATGAGCAATGCTCAGAATTCATTTCTGGATTTATATATTAAACTATCAACCCACTAACTCCAGTATTTGCTGCCACATGAACATACACATGGAGCACAGACACATACATGTATGTGTGCACACTTCTTAGAAACACTCTGCCACCTGCCATGTTTGCTCCTGTGTATATTTCAAAGTTTTTGAAATTTTGAAGTTTTTGCCCCATCCTAACTCTGGCTATGCCATCTGAACATCCCAAGTGTAATGTTCAGTGGGAGTAGGTTCAGGGAGGAGAGCCTTGTCTCCTTCAAGCTTCCCAAGCTCCTAATCTTATCAAGAATACTTGTGACACTCTAAATTCTGGACACTTCTGCTGTGAGTCAATGGCTATAGGATGTTCTAGTAAGGACCTCCCCACCCCCGCAGAATCTAGATTTAGACCAGCCTTATCAACAAGTAAATTTCACAGAGGTACAGAATAAAACAGAATTTCAAAACTCATCTTCCCCTCCCAGCTGCCATCAGGCTGACATGGAGCTTGTCATTCCCTGGTGGCAAGATCAAGGGTGGCCCAAGGGTAGAAAGGAAAGCTAAAACTATCAATCCAGAAGCCTTGCTCAGGGGTAACATAGATATCAGTGGATGTGGATACTAAGATGCATGGAGGAGGGGTGGAGGCATCTAAGAGCACATGTTATGTTCTTCGTCCAAGTCAACTAAAGCAGGCTGGGACTTATGGAACAATCAACCCCATTTTATTCCCTGCAATGCATAGCTAGGCAGAAACTTGACTCATCCTCAAGATGACAGTTCTAACCTAGGTACACATGGCTCTCAACTCAGGAGAGTTCTTATAATACAACTGTGCTAGCAGAAAGAGCTTGATGATTTTTTTTACCTTCTCTTGAGCCTTATGTCCTTACCCACCAGTAAGTCACAACCCATGGTCTTCTATGAGACAGAACTGCAGGACCACAGTGTCATCCAGTAGCTGTGGAAATAGCCATCTTCTTAAGGACTGCAAGCTTCCTATGTCAGGAAAACTCTGCAGTCATAGCCACAACAAAAGCCATGCTGGGGCTGCTGCTGTTGCAGCCAGCTGAAGACTCTGGAGGAATGGTATTTTCTTTGCTGAATCCTTCAGAGCTTTCCCTCGAGGTACCCAACAGCTGTCTTTGAAGGAGGACAAAAATGAGCAAATGTGTGGGTAGATGCAAGACATGTTCATTTTCTTACTTTCTAGGATCGCCACAACTTTCTCTGTCTAGATGTAAATCAAGCTTCGTCTCTATGGCTTTAAAAAGGCCCAATCCCTAGAAGTTTCGGAAGCAGGAAAGGATACAGTCAGGTAGCTGTATCACACACCGGCATGCATGCACACACGCACACGCATACACACACAAGGAAGATATGACACTCTCAGGGCCATTCACTCTCTTTGCTTGGCTTCTCATGTCACAATTATATAGAATCTAAGCAAACCAGCTGACTTTCAAGTCACTCTCCTTACCAAACTGCATGCAGGCAGCTTTGAGGTCTTTCCTCCTCCACATCTTCTTCCTCCTTCTTGCTTTTGCATCATCCAAATGCTCACTAATTCTTCTTCAAGGCTCTACAGACATCCACCCAGGAGCTGTCTGTCTACAGACATCCACCCAAGAGCTGTAGGTACAGACATCCACCCAAGAGCTATAGGTACAGACATCCACCCAGGAGCTGTCTACAGACATCCACCCAAGAACTGTAGGTACAGACATCCACCCAATAACTGTAGGTACAAACATCCATCGAAGAACTGTAGGTACAGACATCCACCCAAGAGCTATAGGTACAGACATCCACCCAGGAGCTGTCTACAGACATCCACCCAAGAGCTGTCTACAGACATCCACCCAGGAGCTGTCTACAGACATCCACCCAGGAGCTGTCTGTCTACAGACATCCACCCAGGAGCTGTCTACAGACATCCACCCAAGAGCTGTCTACAGACATCCACCCAAGAGCTGTAGGTACAGACATCCACCCAGGAGCTGTCTACAGACATCCACCCAAGAGCTGTAGGTACAGACATCCACCCAAGAGCTGTAGGTACAGACATCCACCCAAGAGCTATAGGTACAGACATCCACCCAGGAGCTGTCTACAGACATCCACCCAAGAACTGTAGGTACAGACATCCACCCAAGACCTGTGGAATGGCTCGAGCCATACATATACCTGTCAGGAATCTGAAGACGGACAGAAATGCAGACAAAGAGAAAAAAATGCTGAGAGCAGGCAGGCAGGCGCACACCAAGCACTGCAGGCCCAGGCTTTTGTGAGTAATCATTATTCAGCAACCTTTCAGTGTCGCTGTCCTTTCTCTGCCCTGCTCAGTGCACAGGCCCAGAAAGGGGAGCTGTCAGCGTAGACAGGGCTGGGCAGTAGGGAGGCAGCAGCAAAACATCTCCCTGCTTACTGACGTCTTAATAATTGCCAAGTTTTCAAAGAAACTTCCAACCACAAGGAAACTTCCAGACAAAATTGACTTACAGTGGAAAGCATTTATCTGCAGTTCTTCTCCACGTGTACTTCATGACAGCATCGTGAGCCTCCTGCCTTGAGTTGAAATCTTGTCAGCTTGTAAAGCAGAATGGAAGAGTTACTGCTAAGGGGGTGAAAAAGAAAGAAAAAGAAAAAACAATGCCAGTCAGCCTTCTAATTACCTCAGAACTTGCTAAGGGGTACCTGGTTCTAAGCTTGAACCCCAGAAATACCTGGTAGATTCCTTTATCTCTCAAAATGTCTGAGCAACGGGTCTCTCTGCAAGCGCAGCATCTGTCCATGCAGTTCGGAGCTGCTCAGTGACACAGCTGATGTCGTGGGGTCTTGGCTCTCTGATCGTGGTCCCTTCAGGATCTGGAAGAAGGGGGTCACTAGTCACTTATTCTTGAGTGAGAGGAGGGCCAGATCTCAGTGTGAAGACACAAGGAGACTGCTTCTTCTGCTCACTGGAAATAACTGAATGACTGGGGTGAACTAAAGAAAGCAGAGCTATGCCTCCCCTTTTATGGGACCATTGTAACCATAGCCTTCCTCTACCAATGACTCCTTCACAGTCTGTTCTTCCATACCATATCTTAAAGGTTTCTCAGAGCTCTGTTCACAGACACCATTATCCAGAAAATGACCCTGGCTCTCCTAGACATGAAGGACCTCTATTTTTCCTGAGTTGAATTCTGAGGCTCAGGCACTGGCCCAGGAAGGTCTCTGGCAAGAAAGAGATTTCGCCCCTTGCCTGTCTTCCAGCTCTAACTGGGTGACTAGCTTTAGGTGTCACAAAAAACACAGAAGCATCCCTGCCTGAGCTTCAGACTTGTAAAGTACAGAGGGTGGGGGTGGGGTGGCTCATGGCTGACTTTACTGCTTTTAAAAGATCTCCTTTTGCCAGAGGCTTACTCAGCACTCCCCATGGAGGCTGGTACCATTGTGACAGCCTCATTTCCAGGCCTGCTTGTTATTAAAGTGCACAGTTTCCTGGCAGTGACAGGGGATAGGACCATGGTATTTGTCATCAAAACCACATCTAAATGCAGGACATAGTGAGCAAAGAGCTTGGTACACAGACATGAGAAGTTAATTGGAATCCTGAGAACACACATAAAGCCAGGCATAATAATGTGTTTATATTCCAGGTGTTCCTATAGAGAGACAGGAGGCAGAGACAAGAGAACTGGGAAGTTCACAGGCCAGATAGCCTGGTTGACACAGCACTAAACTATAGCAAAGAGACCCTGTCTCAAACAAGGTAGATGGTGAAGACTAAGACATGAAGTTGTTAACTGGTCTCCATTGTGGTAGGTGCAGACCTGCACTCTTACACCTGTGCACACATCTGTATGAATGCACTCAACCACCTCACACTCATCCCTATAGTGAAGGCAGGTCAGTGGAACATGCCACTATGCTCTGCTGAGAGATCTAGCAGCTCTTGTACCCATATGTTGCTTCATCAGTGGAAACCTATGGGTTTCACCTTGAGCACAGAGCTCAGGCTGGAGGGTAATCCTGAAGCTTAGATGAATGCTGGTCTATGAGGAAATTGAAGAGCATATGCTAGTCACCAAAGCTAGAGCACAGGGAATGGACATGTAGCCCTAGCTACAGGATGGGTCTAGGCAAAAGAGTCCTAGGTGAGCTGAGTGGCAGGCACCTCAGAGCCTCTGCTTTCCTGTCTTCATTGTTGAATGAGGCAGTAACTAGACACACAATAGGAGAAGATGCCGATGTATAGTATAAAAAAATGAATGTTGTCCAGTCCTGGAATTGGCTTAAGGGGCTGTCACAGCCTCAATATCCCAATTCAGAGCATAAAGCATCAGAGTCAGAGAGTCAGGGTAACAAATGAAGGGGAGGGGACTGGACCAGACAACTACAAAGTGGCAGTGGGGAAAACTATCCCCTAGACCAGATACTTGGGAGTCTGGAGGAGTAGCTGGAGTGAGCAGTGAGCACCGAGAATCCTGCTCTGCTTTCATGGTAGGGGGCTGAGGTTAGATCTAACTGTGAGTATCTTTCCCCAACTCTAGACCTGGAAAAACTTCAACGACTTCATGGTGAGAATCCACCAAAGATCATTCTGCAATGGTATTCCAGTACAGTATTCCTGGAGAACAGCAGAGCTTCTTTTCCAGGAGCTAATTGCTGGAAGCTAATAACTTCCCAAGAGCATAACAAGGAAAGGTCAGAGCTCTAGGATGAGTGTGGTCACATCCATGCCTATGTGTGTGATTGGTTCCTCAGTGCTGTGCTGCCAAGGTGGGAAATGGTGCAGGGCGGGGATGTTTAAGTGAGAAGGGTAGAGCCGTGATGAGTGGATTAGTGCCTTACTTGTGGGAATGGTTTTGCAATTTTCTTTGCTCTACAGATGCCTCCTTCCCTGTGCTTTCCTAACTGAGGCCTTCATCAGAAGGCTAGTGGGTACCAGCATCATGTTCTTAAATGTCCCAAACCATGAGGTGCAATTAATCTCTTATTCATAAACTCCTCAGCCTCAATTATTCAGTTACAGTAACAACATAGGAGAAAAAGAAAGTACAAGACAGAAATATAGAATGTATGTATGTATGTATGTATGTATGTATGTACACACACATACATACACGTACACACACACACATACTAGATCCAAAGGTGCAAAAGCAAGGCTGGAGAGATAGTAAGCATGTGCCCAACAGGTATGAGGACCTGAATTTGGATCCCTGAGATATATTTTTAAAACTCAGCATGGTGGTTCATGGTATCATCCCAGCCATGCTAAGTTAGAAAGTAGAAATGTGAAGATCTTTGGGCATTCTTAATCCAGATATCCTGGCTTGCCTAGCAAAGTTCCAGATTCTGTCTCAAGCAAAAAGGAGGAAGATAGCCATACTAGTAATTTTCGCAGTGATAAAAAGACCATGAAGAAGGCAACTCAGAGACGACAGAGTTTATTTGGATTAACAGTTACAGAAGGTTAAGAGTCCATCCTGGCAGGGAAGTCTGACAGCAGCAAGCAGAAGGCACAGCAACTAAGGCAATAAGCTGGAGACTCACGTTGTGAGCTGCATGCACGAGGCAGAGAGAGTAAACTAGGAGTAGCTTGAGTCAAGCCCATCCCACTACCAGTACCCAGTCACTTGGGTTTCAGTTAATTCCAGATGTGGGTAAATAGTTAAGAGGTAGCTAAGACAACCATGCAGTGTCTACTTAACAGCAAGAGAAAAGTATGTTGGCCCCCACTGGCCCCCACTTGTGCACCTTGCACATGCATACCTGTACCCACATGTTCACCGGTCTCTACAGGAATTCACAAACAAGAAGAGTAGACCCAAGAAGGAAGGAGGCTCTGAATATAAAGTAGGAAAGAACATTCAGGTATAAAGCACGAGTTACATTTGGCTGAGCCATTCACAATCTTTTGCCCATGGACTCTGACTTCACAGTCACAGGCTTCCTGGACAGTTGGGTGGCTCTTTATTGGATGCAAAGATGTCCTTAGTGTGTGTATCTGCATCTACAGGCCCTGGGCAGACACTGCTTCTGGCGTTGGCATTGCCATATCCACAGACTTGCCCCTGCCATTTTCTCCAAGCCCGTAGTTCTTCTGGAAAACAAATTACAACCCCAAAATGTTTTTTCTCAAGAACTAAATTCTTATCAGGTATTCTTGAGCCTGATATGGTGGAAAAAACAACTCCTCCCTGACATACAGAGTGAAGACATTATGGACTTGGTTTTGGTCAGACTTTACTCAAACTCCCTCAGACAACCACTACTCTTGACTGGTACCTCTTGTGATGCCGCAAGCCTTCTAGACTCTTCTGAGCATGAGGCTCATTCTCTATGGAACACTGGCAGGCAGCAGTTACATTATGTATCTGCTCGGCGTTCAGGCAAGAAACCATTATGTTCACGGATCATTATTGACACCCTGACATCTGTCACCTCCTTTCATAGCAGTTAAATCTTGCTTTATCTGTAAATGTCACCATGTCATTTATTCATGAAAGGGGTCACATTCCTGAAATAGCATGCTTCAGTTTAAAAGGGGAGCCTAGCTTTATTCGCAGCAGGTAATCCTCAAACAAACTTTACTGCTGATAAATGCGTTTTTATTGGAGTTTCTTGGCCTTAAATGACATCCTCAAATGTAGAATGCAGCTCTGTGTTTGTGGAAATAAAATCTGAATGTTGAACAAGAGGAAAAACTGTTGAGACTAGAAAATACAGAGCTTTTCTGTGGCCATAGTATGTACCGAGTTGGGTGGAAGCAAATTTGAACATTTTGAGAGTAAGCCATGATTTTAATAAAATTGTTCACTTCTGAAAACATGGCCTTTTTCAATCATTTATGTCATCAAACCTTCAATGGGATAAGAGGATCCCTTGGCATGCTCAGATTCCAAAAACACAGGGTGAGAGAACTAATTCAGAGCTAATTCACTCCTCAGAGCTTATGTCTGGGATGGGTTCCTCCCCTGCAAGGATTGCCTGAAGCTCACTTTCAAGAGGGGTATCTACATAATTCATAGTCCAATACAGATGCTTTTCTGAGAGAGGGGAAAGAGACATTAACAGTAATTAACAGGTATTAATTGATCTACATTCACCTGAAAACCACACAAAACAGGACATATTGCCACCGAAATTTTTAAGGCTCTGTCAGCTACATCATTGAAAAGGTCTCCCTTTACCAGCAGCTAATTAAGAATTACCTGGCAAGACCAACTTTCAGCATAGCATTTGAAATGTAAATAAAGAAAATATCTAATAAAAATAAAAAGAAATAATTACCTGGCAAAGGCCTTTTCTCTGTGTTCAGTGGGGCCTACTTCAGCTATCTGACTGGAATTCTTTTTTTTTTCCCCTGAACCTAGTAGTTCTAAAAGTGAGACCATGAACTGAAATGGCCTGAAGAAGGTTGTTAAAAATGTAAGTACTCCCTCCCTACTTTGAATCTCAGAGTCAGAATCAGGCACCTGCACTTTTTTGTTACACGCGTGCTGAAATTTTAGAGCCAATAGCTCTGATCCAGATCTTTTGTTCTCTCTAGCTACCTGTGTGTTCTGGTCACACTGTGGTAAGAGGATGTGGGTGGAGAAATTATTCTGATTCCTCTGCCTAGAAATGTACCTTTCAGAGGGAGGTGTGAGCAGAAAATAGATTCTTTGCTCTGCACAAATACAGAGGGCCTGATTCTTGCAGCCTAAAGCCATTCAACCTTATCTTACCACTCCCCTAACCTGAGCAGTGTGTTTAACCATTTCACACCTACAAGTGGAGTACACAAGCAGGGATGTACTATAAATGGAGTAGGTGGGAGAAAATGGTAAGATGGCATAGAGGGCCTTGCAAAAGGTGATTGAATGCAATTAAAGCTGCTCATTCTTAGGAGAGGCATGAGCTGGCAGGAAGATTTCCCCAGGTGCTAATGAGATCCATTGTGAGTGTGATAGAGGTGGCAGCTTCAAATGTCACAGACCACTGCAAAACCTGAGCTCTCATTTGTAAGCACAGGGCAGGGCCAAGGTCCTATGGCTAGCACCAACTCAGACAATGCCCTCATTAGCTTAAAGGGGTTATTACTGCCCTCCCTGGCAACAGCAGAATGGCTTCACGGGATGGATGGATCGAATAGATGGCCATTTAGGAAGGAGTGGACTGCCAACCAGCAAAATACCAGGTATTGGGTGGCACATTTAATATGGGGAAAGAGAGTAACTTTGACCTGAACGTTTTCTTTTTAAATGCTTTTTCTTTCTTTCTTTTTTCTTTTTTCTTTTTTCTTTTTCTTTTTCTTTTTCACTTCTTCCCACTCCCTCTGGACCCCTCCTTCTTCTTCTGAACAATCTCTATCTTTTGTGTGTGTGTGGATTTTTGGGTTTGGTAGTGGCAGAGGTGGCTGTGATGGCGTTGGTCATGGTGTATCCTTGCAGTGCTTTGCTTGCTTGTTTGGTTGGTTTGGTTGTGACCCACTGAGTTTAGTTAGGATTGCTTACATAAATGTGGAGCCATTTACTGGCTTGTGAACAACCTACATGTTGCTACAACATGGGAGAAAATAGACTCTTTATCCTTTCCTCCGTTCATTAATTTGCAGTAGACCTTCAGAGAGGAGTAGGACTCCTAGAACCTCCCATAGCCAGGCTCCATCTTGAATGAGTCTTTATCCGGGTAACTAAAACTGCTATGAAGTCATCGGTACATTGGGCCTGGCGTATCCAGCACTCCTACCCATCCCCCAGCTCTCAGATGTTGCCTGAGTCTTTGGTGAGGTGTGTCCACATGCTAGGCCTGCCAAAGAAGGGTTAAGCATGGCTCCAGATGCTAATTATAGGGCACTGTAGCCTTTTTTACAGCAGGCCATTTGTAGAAATCAGAATTTCTCCTCAACTACTAAAGCAGAAAGCACCTTCTGAAAGGCTCATCCTGCATGTTCTCATTCTCTCTCTCTCTCTCTCTCTCTCTCTCTCTCTCTCTCTCTCTCTCTCTCTCTCTCTCTCTCTCTCTCTCTCTCTCTCTCTCTCTCTTTCCTCTCTCCCCCTTCCCCACAGTCACTACAACCTATAGAGATCTGAACCTCAAGCCAATAGATAAGCCCCAGTCCCGGGCTGGTGAGATGGCTCAGTGGGTAAGAGCACCCGACTGCTCTTCCGAAGGTCCAGAGTTCAACTCCCAGCAACCACATGGTGGCTCACAAACATCCATAACGAGATCTGGTGCCCTCTTCTGGAATGTCTGAAGACAGCTACAGTGTACTTACATATAATAAATAAATAAATCTTTAAAAAAAAAAAAAAGCCCCAGTCCCAAAGGCACCTCCACATCTGTTCTCTCTAGCCTCTGGAGAGAGAACCTGAATGAAACACTTAATTGGGCAATATCTGCTGAAGTGCCCTGGGGCCCTCACACTACTGAAGCATCTCCTATTAACTCTCGGCTGATCCTAGGCTAGGAGCCACTCACTGCTGACCAACATCCACAGTTCAAGGATGAAGTCATCCTAGTCCTGCAATGCTGGCTATGACCTTGACAACACAAGTTCAGGACCTCTCCATTTGTTTCTCTGTACTCCATCAGCCATGGACCCTTCTATGACCTCATAGCTCCTTTCCCAATGAAATTATAAGATTCATTTTGAACTAATCTGCCCAGAGACTGTCATTCCAATGAATGTTAGACTTTAAGGAAAGGAGAAAAGGTTTAGGTCAGTTTCACAATGAAAACCAGGTTATCACAACTCTCTGAAAACATGCTCAATGATTTCCATTCTCAGCTACTTCCACCAATCATGGAAGTCCTTGTCTATAATAGGTCATAGGTCTTGATCTGAGAGAGGGTCCACTGCAGCTATGAAAACAGTGGGGATCTCCTTCAATGTGCAAAGCTTATCAGGCAGGCCTTGGGCAGCCATTATTTTCTGCTCCTGGAGTATACATTAGCTATATGATGTGTGTGTGTGTGTGTGTGCATGTGTGTTATATGTACATATATGTATATACTACATATATACATACATTTTATATATGTATTATATACATATTTAATATGCACATAAATACTATATAATACATAATTATACATATATTTTATATATACATACATATATAATAAGCTGGATGAATGCCATTATCTTACTAAGCCTGTTTCTTAATAAATGAAGAGCATATTGACCTATCTAACTCACCATATAAAAAGTAGTACCGATATGCGTGTCCAGTGCGACTCACACTGGGGCTAGCAGGTAGGCATGCACATTAATAACTTATCTTCAGCTGTGGTCTCCTGTTTTCCTTTGTGAGGAGGATTTTCCTAACTGCAAACTGGTACATCCCCTGACTTGCTCCGAGCCCACAAGAGAGTAGATTAACCTCTGACTGCCTCAGGTTCCCCATCTGTGGACAGTAATTGCTGTCCCTTCAGCTACCCAGCTCTAGTTATCATTGCAAGCAAAGCACGTGGCACGTTTCAGGATGTCTGGGAACTGGCCGGAAGACAGTTTCTTGAGAGGTGCGGGGTGGGGGTACTATTATGACCACAGGATTGAAAAGACAGCTCTATTTTCTACTCTGTCTTTCTATTAAATTGAACTTCAGCCCTGGAAATTAATATCCCCACTGCGTTTTCATGAGGTGGCTCTATTTTTACAAGCACCAGAGACTCAAGCCATAACCTGTTATGCTGTGGCCTTTCACTGGGCTTGTGCATCAGGGAATCATAATTCAGGGCCAGCCTCAGCTATGGAAACCTCCATAGGCCTTTTATGACATGAGCGCTATTGAATATTCTATAAAGTCTCCTTGGAAAACTGGCCCACATTTCTTTATAATCTCCCCAGACTGTTTCTGAAGTCTCTCTATAGATTTTTTTTTTTTTACTCTGAAAATCCATAGTTTCTTAATAAGGATTTGGGGATCTTGGAGAGGCTAAGGCTGGACTGGGTCTCCAGGGAGGCTGAGGTGGGGCAGCCAAAGCTATTCTGTTGCTGTTAAGCCCGTGGATGAAGAGTCTGAGCCCAGGAGCCTGTCAGCAGGATGCAGTCACTTCCAGACAGTGGAGATGAAAGGAAGAATTTAGGAGCTGAGTGGCACCCGCCCCTTCTCGCTACTGGATACCAAGTCTCCTAACCTTGAGGAAAAAAAAAAAAGACCAGTGTACGAGACACAGAACATGCTGTCTTTTCAAACACCTTTAATTCTAACATCCTTTCTTTCTCTTGCTTAGGACCCTCCCCACTTACTGAATTTCTATATCAACTCCATGCTTGCATGGAGTACAGAGTCTGTCCACCTGAATAGCATTATGGCCTGGATAGCTTTCATAGTGAGCAACCTTGTTGAAAATGGCAGGGAGCTCAGCAGATAAAAACTCCCCTTTCTCCCTAGCATGGAGAAAAGGCGCTTCCAGGCCTGCTTTATTTACCAGCTCATATTCCCAGTAAGGCCAGGATGCCAGGTGGCCATACCTGCTGAGGTCTATCCCTGTTCCTGTATACACAAGCTCGACATAAACCTCTGGCCTTCAGAGCGGCAGAACCCACTACCCCACTCTGTGTCTTTCCTTGCCTAGCTTCCTTCTTCCTGCCTCCAGCTCTGTGAGCTTGGGCTTACATCCTGGAATCCTAACTACCAGGACTGTCCAAAGGATCAAGGTTCTCATACCTGTGGCTTTGCTGAAAGTAATGATTAGTTAAATTAGGAATCGGGCCATTAGAGGCACAGATGACTCAGGAATAGAACTTCAGTGAGCTTTGCTTCTGTGTAGAACCATCCACCTTAACTGCAGGGCTTGATATAGGGGCAGGGATTCTGTGTGAAGCAGCAATCTACCACATCCAATTGAGTATATTACAACCAGAAATGCACCTGTAATTCCTTCTCCATCCCTTTCCCCCAAAACCAGTTTTCATTTCCTTTTCCATAGAGTGATCCGAGAGTTTTTGCCAGCACTGTCTCCTGGAGTAAGTTCATTTTGAAGAAATCCTATAAAGGGTCAAGCACCGTACACCTATTCTTCAAACCTTTACAATTTCAAAACTCTTCCACAGGCTGTACTTCAGATGATTCTCATAACAAGTCTCCAAAACAAGGAGTTGAACAGGATTTCACTGTAGTAGATGTTTTGGCCAAGCTCACACACAATGTCTATTCCTTGACTGTGGCACTTTCTCAGCTAAATCAAGCAGGGTTTCTAGACAGGGACTCGATGGCACAAGAGTTAGGAACCAATCAATCAGTAAAGAGGATTTTCTTAACTAACTGATATATACTTCCTGTACAAAGACCTTAGGTAATATCCATAGTCCAATATTATCAATGTGTCATTTTTGTGGGAATGAAGAGCCTATGGCCATGCCTGAGATGAAAAAGATGACACAAGACCATTTTGTAACAGTCACAATGGGCACCCTCATCGTCTGCCTTCTGTGATTCTATCCCCATGGGCTGCTAACTATATCCAAGAGAACCACCAAGGCAGCAAAGAACCATATGTCATGACTCTAGGAGAAGAACTACAGTGATGGGGTGGGGTGGAGTATCACAGGTGCTTCCTGGAGGGATTACTGCAGAAGCTAAGGAGATCTGAGAGATAGGAAGGAGAGCCGAGTAGGTGTGATGCTCCATTGCCCTTGTCCACATTGCTGTGTCAGACAATCACACAAGGCCATGAGTAAAAAGCACCCTTATATTATAAAGTGCCTAGCATTGCAGCTGTTCTAGTCCTAGGGCTATCTGTAAATACAGCAGGCATTCTGAGTCCTCCCTCAGAGCATTCCCCCTTATCATCAGGGGAGGAGACTGGAGTTAGTCAGAGGCAAGGCAGACACACACTTCATGTAGATCTGAGATTTTCTTTCCCACCCAACCACAGGCTAAAATGAGAACCTGGGAAGCAGACTCAGAAACATCCTCCAAAGCTCCGTCTTTCACATCCATCCCCTCATCCCTTCCCACCATGCATGTCTGATCTCAAAGGGCTACCAGGATCCCAAGCAGGGTCCTTTTCTTCCTACAGTTATCATGGGCAAAGAGACATTGACGGAGCAAGGCATAAATTAGAACTGTACTCCTCTGAAGTCTCATGGATGTCTTTTGAAGAGTGGGTCCAAGGTGCAGAGGGAGGCATCGGCATCCCTCTTGCCTGCTCTCTGTTCTCCTTTCAATGGTCAATTGCACCATTTAACCCGCCCTCTGCATTAAAGAGACACCAATGGTGTCTGTGTGACTTTTCCTGTTGATTCCCCAGTAAGTAATTACTCTTCTTAGATTTGTTCAATGCATCCTTGTCCCTTACTAGAGGCCTTTAAAGAAATCATAGTCTGACAAGAAGGGATCCTCTAGTAACCTCTATAAGGCCAGTAACCGTGACTTGGAAAGGAGTAACTAACTCTGGGAGACTTGGACTAAGAATTCCTAAAAGAGTTAGCAAAGGACAGACAGGAGTTCGCTGCAGCTGAGAGAAGAGTGTCTCAGGAAGAGTTCGTGTGGATGCACGTTTGTAGGAAGAACCAGGACCCATGTTGGTATATAGAGTTCGAACACCAGGATGAGGGTGGCCAGAAGAACGTCAGGCAGAGGCCTAAGGCTAAGGAGGAGCAAAGTTCATATCATTTTCCAGGGCCTGTGACATTTTCTACTCTGCCCTTCTAGAGGATATTGTCTAACCTAAAAGAAGTTATGTGCCGTGCCCCCTTCATTCTCATATTCTCTCTCTCTCTCTCTCTCTCTCTCTCTCTCTCTCTCTCTCTCTCTCTCTCTCTCTCTCTCTCATCACTTAAACATCTTAAAGAATTAAGTGCCTTAGGAGGCTTTGGGTTAAAAAAAATAAGATTCATCACTAAAAAGAAGCCCTCCCTCTGCTTCAGGAAGCAATCTCTGCATAGACGAGTCTTGGCAGAAGGGTGGAGAGCAAGCTTGGGCTGATGCACACATACACCCATGACTCATGTGCCCCATTAGCTTCCAAGGCCATTTTTATGCCCAATTAAGAAAAGTAGAGGCTGTGTGTCTTAAACTCCTGTCTGACTCTGAAATGGAGACAGAGAAAGACAGACTGACTGACTGACTGGAAAGGCAGACAGACCAACTACAAAGATACAAAAAAGAAAGAGGGTCAGAAGACATGGAAAGTGAGAGCAAAAAGTAGACAGAAGAAAGGCCAGTGGTGGGGCATCCGAGAGACAGACAAGAAGCTGGACAGAGCAATGAGCAGGATTACTTTTCCCTTTTAATTAATTGTTATATTTTGTTTAGCATACAAAATAATGAGTGTGACATTTCTTACACACACACATATTAATACACTGTTCTAACACATCGTTCTAATTCATTCCCCAAGTACTTTCCCTTCTCCCTCCTCTTCATTTAAAGTTCCTTCTCAGACTTAAAATCTCCTCTCTCTTCCCTCCTCCTCCTCCTCCTCCTCCTCCTCCTCCCCCTCCTCCTCCTCCTCCTCCTCCTCCTCCTCCTCCTCTTCTTCTTCTTCTTCTTCTTCTTCTTCTTCTTCTTCTTCTTCTTCTTCTTCTTTCTCTCTTTCTCTGTCTCTCTCTCTCTCTATCTCTCTGTCTCTCTCTCTAACACACACACAGGGAGGGTTCAGTTTAAACTCTTCATATATGAGAAAACATACAATATTTGTTCTTGGCATAATTCTCTCCCTCCCTGACTTAAGACCTTTTCTTCTCCCATCATAACCCCTACTTGCATATCATATACTGACATATATAAATATACCAGAATATATGTCGTATGCATATAGTAGCATGTTCCAATAAGATAAGAATGTTTGAAGGCTTTAGCTGGTGAATGAATAAACCCTGGAATGAGGAAAACATTAGAAAAAAGAAGGTCATTGCCAACCAAAGTTCTGACCACCAAAGAAAAAAATAAAAAGTGAACAAGAGGGAGATGCTACTGGTGCTGCCCTAAGCAGCCTAGCACCCTTATCCAGCACGCCCCACCCCAGGGCCAAAGGTGTCAGGTTCCGAAGCCAATGACTGTCTAAGCAAGCTCGTCTCAGACTGCTAAACATGCTCAGGAAACCTTAGGAGGGTCCTGTCGTCTTATTGGCAGGTGAGGGAGGAAAAGGACCTGTTTCCGTGGAAGGCTCTCATTACCTCGAAAACCTGCATGCTTGCATTTTTCTACCGTCTGTCAGAAATCCCTGTCTGGCTTACCAACGTGACAGGTTTGAACATTTTCAGCACAAGCTCTTCCTAATGTTTCTTCCTCAAAGGCCTGGCTCTCTGCAACCCTAAGGTCTGTGGCTGTGCCCCACCCTCCACCTGCACCTGCAGGCACTGACTCCCAGCCACACTCCATAATGTCAGTATCCTGCGGACAGCCTCTCACTGAATGATCCGTGCATGCACCGGTAGCCACAACCCAGGGATCCTGAATGGACTGCCCTTGTTCTTCCCTGAAGGGCCTTTGAGAGACATAAGGATCAAAAGTGAGAAAAATGAGCAGTGGCATGCAGGCAGGAAAGGACAGAAGTCTCATATTCACTAACAAACACATTGCTCCCCCAAACTGTACATGTGTATCATATTTTTACATAGGTTTCAAATGACCTGCTAAAAGCAACTCAGTAGAAGAAGGGGTTTATGTGGCTTATATTTTGTACTTATGGTCCATCATTTCAATAAAGTCAGGGCAAGAACTCAAGTAGCTAGTCACGCCACATCCTCAGTCAAGAGCAGCGAGAAACAAATGCACCCTTGCTGCCTGCTTATTGCTGCCTCCAGCTTTCTCCTGACCTATAAATCTCAGGGTCCCCTGTCTAGGGAATGGTGTCTCCCTCAGTGGGCTGGGCCTTCTTATTTAAGGTAGTAAACAAGACAATTGTCCCACAGATGTGCCCATAGGCCAATTGGATCTAGGTTCTTTTATCAGGCAATTCTAGGTGGTGGCAATTTGACATTTAACCAGCACAATGTGTTTAGTTCAATTCTCTTTATATATATTTTAATATGGAGCACAAACTTAAACCAAGAAGCATATAAGGAACCATTTGAAACTAAAAATAGCATCAACAAGTCCATACCCCATAGAATATAGAAAGAATACTACCATCCTATTGAGTGACTTTTCCTAGGGATACATGAACAGTACCCAGTTAGGGTACTATCAACAGATCAAAGAAACAAATGCCCAGTCTAGCCTAGTGAATAGTGAGTTTATTGGAATTACTTAGAGAGGTATGGGCAAGGGGTCACTTTCAGGGGCATGGGTGACTCAAGAGCAGTTGCATCACTGAAAGTCCATGCTAGCCTCAAGCCCAGCTCATGACAGCTGCATTCCTGGAACTTCTTGCAGTGCCTGCAAGTAGCTGGGCCGACTGAAGAGTCTTCTCCCTCCAGGGACTGCCCCTGCTGAAATAGCCTGAGGGAGGGAGTTTATGACCTTTGAAACATTAAAGAACTTCTTGGTCCTTGTTAGCTTTTCTGATTGTCTACACCTTGTATGTCTTACTTATTCCCAGAGTCAAAGGAGCCTCAGTGTTTCGATTTGGAAGGAAAGTCTTTACAACACCCCTCCATGCCATTATTCATGGACTCACCATTGTGTTTAGAAGTAAATGCATGCTGAAAGTGTTTTCCCTGGTCCCACAGCAAATTAGCAGTTGTAAATCCCCAAACAAAAAGTATCATATAAAGGAATAAGTAAAAGAGAACCTACAGTGGTGTGAATAACAATACCTCACAGGTTCTGGTATTAGAATACTTGGCCCCCAGTGAGAGGAGCCACTGGAGAGGTTTCAGGGTATGACCTTGCTGGAGCAAGTGTGTCACTAGGGATGGATTTTGGGAGAGACATAAACTTCACCCTATTTCCATCTTACTACACTCCCTGCTTGGTGCTTGCAATTGAGGGCATGAATTCTCACCTTGCTGCCCGAGCTGTTCTGCCAACCTGCCACCATGCCTCCCTATTATAATGGATTCCTATCGCTCTGAAGCTAAAGAAAATTTGTCCTTGGGCATGGTATTATACGATAGCAATGGAAAACTAATTAATGATAAAGTTTAGAATGGAAGCTGAATAGTGTGGTTTCATACTAGAAGGCCCCATCTTGAGAGGATATACACTACTGAAGACCCAGAGCATCTAGAGCTGAGGAGTGACCAAGTGTAGGTTCTGGGTTGCAGGTAGGAAAATCAAAGCTTAAAGAGGCCTTAAAGCCAAGAATAGAGGCAAGTGAGGCAGCCACCAGCTTCATTGCTATGCGAGCAACACACTTGCTAAAATGGTGTGTTGACTGCTCTTTAATAAAAAGAGTTGGGAATAGTACATATCTCGCCAAGAGTCCTGGAGAGTATGTGTGCACAGGGACAACTGTGCTCTATGATTGGGAATACACTTCCATGGAATTGCCCCTTCCCCAAATATATCAGAGAGGCAGGGTATCCTGGCACCTATGGGAGAAGAGAAGAGAAAAACATCTGTGCAGAAGGCATGCAGGCACCCCCAGCACTGCAAGCTCCCTGCCTGCAGCCTCAGCTTCACCTGCCTAAGATCTGGCGTTCCATCTCTGGAGACCTAAAAGAACTAAAACTCACGTATGGCCAGAGGCAGGGAAATCACCCAGCAAGCTTTGGGCATGCTACTGGATTTGGGCAGCTCCTCTACTGAATTTTAATGAAGTAATTAAAAGCTAGATAATAGCAATGGGGCTCTGCTGAGCAACACTCGTGGACCTAACTTCTTTGACATGTTCCTGCATCAGGAAGCAACTCTGTCACTAGATGGCTTCATTAATATTCCAGCCAGATCCTGGCTCTTAAAGTGATCTATGCCAAAGTTTGTTAGTCTTTTAAATTACCTGCTGAGGCCCCCTGGAACAGAGAATGAGAAAGAGAGACAGGCCATGCAAAAGACAATGTCACAGATGATGCAAATAAGACAGTTCCAATGTTCCTGTATGTGTAGCCCAGGTTTTCTCAAAATGTAGCCCAGGTTGATTTTTTTTAAAGGTGATTTTTATAGGATCACTGATCTGGAGTCATGGACTTGGGTAGAAACACCCACTGTGTGGCAACCCACAAGAGCAAGACCCCATGCTCTCAAGGACATCTCTCTTTTAGCGTAGCCTTCAGTGAACAGTCTGTGAATAGGCAGCGTGGTAGTTAATTCCTTGGCTCAGAAGAGCCACAAAACTCTGACGTTTGGGTTCCATCTGACCCAGTGACTTTGCTCAGAGCCATAATCTTGGTTGCCAGAGGTTCACTTTGTCCTGGGGAGCCAAGAAGTGCTGGCTCTTCCTGTTTTGTACCTACTATGCTCATCTTGTCCTCATTGCCTTCCTGTCCTCCAGGGCCCCCTTGAAGTCTAACCTCCTCCAAGGATTTACATCTAATCTCAGATGCACAGAGTTAAAAGCATCACCCATCTTTTCTTCTCTTCCAGTATGATCATCTTGAAGAGTCCTTGATAGAGGATAGCTAGCTTCTTCTTGGATGCTTTTAAGGACAGACAGCTCATTTCTTCACAAGTCCAGTGCTAGGCATTTTCTAGGATAAAAACATTCTTCTACTGAGGATGAATTCTATTCCTGACCACTTAAATTCATTGAACATTACTGCTTGGTATGACTGTGAGGCGTAGTCTAAGGGATCATTTTAACAACTGTCCAGTTGTGAATTTTGGTTATGATAGTTGTTATGTTAAGTTGGCATGACCACATACTTACTCCTACACACGTACAAACATACATATACATAAATAAGCATTCAAATATACACACATATTTATGTACATGCACACATAGACGTATACACACATATATACATAAAAACACACAGATAAATTCACACATAAGTATGCACATATCTACACACATACATATATAACACACACATATATATGCATATATATATATCTATGTATACATACATATAAACATACACACACACACACACACATACAGAGAACATGCATACACTGGTAAAATCGGAATAATCCCAGTGGATAAGCAAATGTCATTTTCCTTCTTTGGACACTGAAAATTACCTAATCTGGATCAGGCAAAGAAGTCATGAGGCATCTGTATCTTTCTATCCAGGAAAAAACAAAACAAAACAAAACAATGGTTATTTTAAAATATGACTTTAAAAGCATAGTATTCATCTCTTGAAAGAATAGTATGTGCCATGAGCTATTTCAAAACTTTTTAATGTATTAACTAGATTAAATCTGACAATCATCATGGAGAATACACAGAATATTTCTCATTCTACAGGCAGTAAAATCAAAGCACAGGCAGACTCTGTTACCTGCCCCAGATTACATAGCTTTCAGGTAATGTGATTGAGATTAGCATCCAAGCTATCCGGTATGAGAGCAGATAGTAGTGCCCTGCTTGGGTACCACTTTCCCTTAGGATGCTACATCTGGTTGTAGGAAGAGAACGAAAGCCCATTAACCATAACACTCTATAGTAGACACTATTCTCTTAGCACTATCTATGCATACTTCTGCTTCTGGGTCCTCTCCCACTCTCTCTCACCTCTGAGCTTCAAGTCAACCCTCTGAGTAATTTACTACTTAAGAGTTCCCAAGGAAGCATCCTGGGAGTCTGGTCCCTAGACCTCAAATCAGAGGCTACTCTCCCCTGTTGTTCCGAGTACTCTGGCTTCCTAGATTCACTAGGAACTGACCCTGCTGTTAGACGGTGAACCTTTGCTAATTCCAATGAGCTTTGTCCTGAGGCTGAGATGTGCACCCATTTAAGCTACCTGAAAGAAGATGAGTTCAGTCCCTTTGGCCATCAGCAGAGGTTACACACAGCAGCAGCAGGAAGCAATGTCCAGCTCCCAGCTCCTGGAGAAACCCAGGGGATCCGCTTACTTCTAATAGCACAGGTCAGCACGAGCAGGCTCTTGTACAAACACATATGCCCTGAGGCCCCCTGTGATGTTAAACAGAGGCAGCTCAAACTGTTCATTGCCTGCCTCTATCTCATCCCAAACAGAGAGTAACAAGTAATGCATGCAGATGAGAAGGGCTCACCCTAATTTAGGAGGATGTGGGAGGCCTACAAGGAAGCTCAAACTTTCTATCAGGCACAGTGCCAGCTTCACGGTGTTGATACTCTATCATCAGACTTCTCTCTCGGTTTTTTTTTTTTTCTTAAGAAATTTTTTTCTCAATTTCTAGATTTTACTTTAAAAGAATACAAATGTCATGGGAAAGGGTTATTTCTTGTGTCTTTATGAAATCAGGTAAATGGGTCTGCTGAGAGCTGGGGGTGGCTGGAGAAAACATCACACTTCTCCTCATATTCTCTGGGTGGTGAAAAAATAATAAATCACATGGAAAAGGCTAGGAAGAGGGCATTTAATGACACAGTGATTCCAGAAAGGAAGATCGATGACGAGAATCTGTGTGTCTCCCTGGCCCCACTGCCTTCCTGTGGTATCAATGTGATGGTATTTGGAGATGGGACATTTGGGGAGATAATGGGATGAGTGTCGAATCTTTCTGATGGTTTTAGTGCCTATAGCAAGAAACAGAAGATAATTTGCCTCTCTGGGCTGTCCATGCAAGGACATAAGATTAAGGCCATCTGCAAACCAGGAAAAGTCTACACAAGAACTGGTCATACTGATACGCTGATTTTAAACATTCTTGTCTCAGAGTCCTGAGAAATAACTTTATGTTATTTTAGCCACCTGAGCTATGATATTCGATTACAGCAGCCTAGACAGGGTCAGTGAATGATGTACTCCTAGGTAAACTCTGACGTGCCACATAGCTAAGTGTCAGGATAGCTATACAATCTCTCGTTAAGTTGGCCTTGCCCTGGGGTGGTCCTGCCCACCCTTCCCATTCCCTCTGCTCTGTGTCTTCTGTGCTCCTAAAGAAACTCCAATACTTGAAAATAGGAGGGAAACTGTCTTGTGTCCCTTCTTGTTTATTATTACATGTTTTCCTCAATTACATTTCCAATGCTATCCCCAAAGTCCCCCATACCCTCCCCCCCCACTCCCCTACCCACCCATTCCCACTTTTTGGCCCTGACGTTCCCCTGTACTGGGGCATATAAAGTTTGCATGTCCAATGGGCCTCTCTTTCCAGTGATGGCCGACTAGGCCATTTTTTTGATACATATGCAGCTAGAAACAAGAGCTCTGGGGTACTGGTTAGTTCATATTGTTGTTCTACCTATAGGATTGCAGATCCCTTTAGCTCCTTGGGTACTTTCTCTAGCTCCTCCATTGGGAGCCCTGTGATCCATCCACTAGCTGACTGTGAGCATCCACTTATGTGTTTGGTAGGCCCCGGCCTAGTCTCACAAGAGACAGCTATATCAGGGTCCTTTCAGCAAACGCTTGCTAGTGTATGCAATGGTGTCACCGTTTGGAGGCTAATTATGGGATGGATCTCTGGATATGGCAGTCTCTAGATGGTCCCTCCTTTTGTCTCAGCTCCAAACTTTGTCTCTGTAACTCCTTCCATGGGGGATTGCTTTTGTCCCTTCTTATGAGGAAAGTAACCCTATCAGGAGGCCTCCACTCCCAACATACCATTATTTTCCATTTTCGGTTTACCTATATTTTATTTCAGTTCAATAATATATAACATGCACTTATCAACTATCTACTCTGACCAAGTCACCACATCAGGTATTAGTGGGAAAAGGAAGAAATCAGGGCAACCAATGTTCTCTGTAGTCTTTTCTAGAGAAATAGATCATTTCAATTATATTAGCCTGTCATCAGCCATTGAATTCTCCTGCTAATTCCTTCTACCCAAGGGTCTACAGGGATGTATGAGTTAGCTGTTGCTTCAGAAGAATCCTGTGTAACAGCTATGCCCCAGGCCTCATTGACTGAAACGCTCGTTTCTCTCCCTCACAGGCCTGGAACTAGGTCTGAATTCAGCAGTTCTCATTCAAACTAATCAGAGCTTGAGTCTAGACTAAGAACTGAGTTTAGGGTCCAGCTTCTTGAATTTCTTCCATTTTCCATGTTGGTAACATTCCTTGGATAACTCCAGTACCATGGAGAATCAGAAAGCAAGAGGCTAGACCAAATGCCAACACATTCAAAGCTCGTTATCAAGTCACATATCCCAATACCGCATTGATTAAAGTCACATACAACACCAACAAGTCACATAATAAAGTAACATAGGGTATAGCAGCTATGGCCAGCATCAGTGGGCATATACGCTATTAACAATGGAAGACGATATCCAATAGTATATGCAGTATGTCAATACGGTAGATGATAGCCATCTCCAGCATCAATAGGGCATATTCTCCTTTGATGAAGGATATGGTAGCTATGCCCAGAACCATTAGGTCATATGCTATATTAATATGGTAGATGATAGCTATACCCAGAATCAGTGAGGGCAAATACTCTATCAATATGGGATATGATAGTAATGCCAGCATCAGTGGAGCATACACCCTTAATCCATCTGGAGATACTCCAAGTCACATTAATATGTAATTTTGTTATAGGAAAAGAAAAAATTAAAGCCAATTATCTGCCTATTAGTTCATAATACCTAATTTACTACTCAAGGCTCTGAAACCTTAGATGCTCCTGACAGAGCAAGGCCTGAGTCTAGCACAGGAATGTGAATCAATCGGCCAATGAGCACCATTTCTCTTCTATTGTGGTCTGGCACAACAAAGGGCCATTGTAGCTAGAAAGCAGCTGTGGACACAAAGGGAAACATCCTTCATTGTGTCTTGCTGGCTTTCGTCCAGGACCCAGTGTAACACACAGTGTAATCTGAGGCAGCCTTCATTCAGAACTAGGGAGACTCATCTTTATAGTAAGCCTAGCAGTAGGGTAATTGGGACAAGGTCCATGGCGCCAGTCCTCCCTGTTTGTCCTCTCCACTATCCTCTGGCTTCATCACCCATGAGAAAGGCTAGACTCACCGGTCTTCACGATTCAAGTCATACAGTCGTAGTATCTGCCATTTCCTTTTTGTTTAAGTTTTGTTTCATGGGTATGAGCATTTTGCCTGCGTGTATGCATGGGTACCATGTCCCTTGTGGCTGCAGAGGCCAGACCAGGGCATCAGAGCCCCTGAAAGTGGGATTGTAGACAGTTGTGAGATGCCATGTGGCTGCTCAGATTCACACCCAGGTCCTCTGCAAGACTCTCTGTGCTGTGAACTGTTGAGCTGTGTGACTAGTCCTGAGAGCTGAAAGGCTTTCTACATCGCCAAGCACTGTGCAAAATATCCTGGGGTACTACACTCTGCTGAAGATCCTGTGGGATGGGCACTGAGCCCTGTAGGTCCCCCAAGGCTGTACAGTGTGGGGCCAGGCAGGTGGGTAAATCAGCCATGGCTCTTTTGTTGGTCTCCACACTGTTAATCCCAGTGCTAGGGGCTCCGATTCACCATTTGTAAGTACCTGACAGGCTCACAGTGAAAATTGAAGGAGAGCTTTGTGCAGACCTGGGTTTTCTTTGCCCCGGGGAAGCATACGTGAAATCTTGACCTATGGTTTCAGATCCTGCATATATCAGTGATGGCCTGCATTTGTAGCGGCACCCCTGTAAGAGAGCCTCAGAGAGGTGCAAAACTCAAGTGTGCAGTATCTGGGCCACGGGGAGAATCCACCCTTGAGCTTGACAGAGAGCTCCTTTGACCTGTAGAGGTCAGTTTGACTTCCTCTGGCTCCTTGCCCTACGAAAAGAGGGATGCTCCGTCCCTGTGTTCTAAGATCCTCACATGCGTAATGAACGTGCTGCAGACCGCTGCAGCCACAATAGCACTCAACAAAGGCATTGGTTTATGCTCACATTCACCTGAATACGCACTTCAGAGTTTGGGGAGCCAATTCCTACAAGCACTAGAGTGCTCATAAGAAAAGGGGCTTGAGTGACAAGAGCTAGTCTTCTCTGATAGCCTGTCTTCCAGTCCTGACTTAACAACTGTCTGTAACTCCAGTTTCAGGAAACTTGGAAGGAGCCTTCCTACCCTTTCACAGCCACGGTCATCAAGGGCCTCAGAACAGTAAAGCTGTCCTAAGGCACTCTTCTGCCCTCTGGTGTTCATGCTGATGATAGCACTTTTACAGACAATAGTTGTAATAGTTGGAGAATAGTTGTAATAGTTGTAATAGTTGGAGAATAGTTGCTTCAAGTCGAGGTGGTAAGTGTCCTAGAAAGACACAGGATGTCAGCAGACACGGAGAACAAGAGGGAACTTGAGTCTAGCTTAGGTAGGGACTGTCTCTAGGTCGTTCCTTCTTACCTGCTTGTTCCGAATTCTGCGTGTCATCCAGCAGAGTACCGAAAGATGGCATGGTACTGGCAGGAAATAAAAGGCTCTTTGGAAAATGGCTGCAGTCACAGATGCTCGCATTCCTCAGTCACAACATTGAGGAAATCTGGAGGACTTCCTGGGATGCAGCTAGTTTCCCTTTCCAAATGTTTCCCTTCAGTACAAGTCGAGTGACGCCAGGAGGAGCCAGAGAAGTTCCCGTCTCCAGAAAGTCCTCACTTGTAGGCCATTTCAAAACCACACTTTGGAAAACAAAACAAAGAAAGACATAAGTAAGCACCTAAGGCCCGCTTTCTGGGAGCCTGCACAGTTCTTCCAGGCTCAGTAACAGATGCTCTTGACTGAGGTGGCAATGGGAAGTGTCTCGTTGCGTCTTCCATACATCTATCTGTCTCTTCGATGTCTAGAAACCTCGCTCACTCTCCCTTGCTTTGCTCAGCACCTCTGTCCCCACAAGGAAAGATAATTTCTACTGTTTTCCAGAAAGTTCACTGATTAATAAAGCTCCATTTTGTTTAGAAGCCTTCTCTGGTTTTCCTGGAGTCCCTCTCCTACCTCTTCCTGGCCACACAGATTCCCTTTTCACCGGCTCTTGATTAGCCACAGCCAGTGAGATTGGCTTCAAGATTTAGTTCTTTCAGAGAGACGTATAGTAACTCAAGTATAGATGCCCTCGCAGATAAGTCTGTCCCCAAACTCCAGACCCTTCAACAGAGTGTATAGAACTCAAGGCGCATGCTTAGTCACCTTTCTTCAACAGTGTTACCCCATCTCCCAGGCTCTCCCCAGACACTGACCACCAAAGCCAGGATCACCAGAACTGAACCTCCCATCATGTGCCCTGCACAGAGCCAGAGTGTGAATGTTCCCTAGAAAATGAAGCCACATGCTCCCCATTTCTGGGCAGCTAGTCCACCGTAAGCTACTAAATAGCCATTATACAAGGATGTGGGGGAGGTGGAGAAAGAGAAGAGCAGGTGCTCAAGACAGACTCAGACCCTGCTACACAATAAAGAAAGTCACAAAACCTTGGAAACAATAGCCCTCGCCATAGATCCACACCCAACTGCCCTTGCTTTGTCCTCCCAATCTCGACATCTTCTCCCAAGTCCCTAATACATCGGAAGCCAACGAACCTAGGGATGACATTCTGGAAGAGCGATGGCCTAGAGGGAATTAGGGGGTCCAAGTGGTCGAAAGATGCTCCTTTGAGCCACTCAATGATGTTGGAAGGTCCCTAAATTGGCAACCAAGCAAAGCTTAGGCTCTTGCGTATGCCAGGCTTCCACCTGTTGGTTCAATCGGCAGATATTCTACTGGGTAGCGTGAGCCATAACCTCTATCTCCATGAAGTACCTACTTTGAATGGGGGTAGCAAGACTCACATTGAAGAATTAACTCAAGAATGCCATACTGTTGTCGACAGACACACAAGTAACAAGTATTCATAGGTACTCCCATGACGAAAAAACATCACCTGTGCAAAGGCTTCAGAGACACCTAAGTGAGACAAATATCCATTTACATAGAGAAAAGAACTGGGAAATTGTAAATGTGCAATACTGCAAATGTATGGGGACAGTGATAAGATCTGCAAACCATAAGTTTAAAGCAATGGCAGATTGGGCCATTCAATCCACCTATATGAAACAACGCTGTCTACTTAGGCTTGATATTAGTTTAAAATAAAATAAAACCATTTCCTGCTTGATTACAGATAGAATCGGAGCAGGATTTCCAGTGTGACCCTCAGTAGTGTTTAAAATAGTGGAAAAGAGCAGAGAAGGCATTGCATAAAATAAATGTTTCCGATCTCAGTCCAGTTACTGCTGAATGCAGCAGCCGATTGGAAAGGTAGGGTCGCCCCTGGCATTCTCAGTCATAAGAAATTTAATGATGGATGAAAATAGATAGAATCAAGATGCTCTGATAGGAGTAGGAAGCTTCAATATCTCGGAAAATTGGGATCCTCATAACAGGTTTTACACTGCCTGGATTATAGCTAAATAGGATTTTAAGTCTATTGTAAATGAAAGGAAATCTAATTTAACTGGGCCACATCATTTTTACTAAGATGCGATAAATGCTAATTTCCTTCCTCAGGCCAGTGGCTTGGCTCGTGGTAGCTGTTTTCGGGGTGCTCAAGTCTGGCGGATCTCAAATTGGCCTTCTGCAGTCCTAAGGCCAAGCAGGAATCCATATTTTGGGATGAAGACAATGAAAAGAAACAATCAAAGACTTCCATTGTTTGTCCCTGGATCTTATCACTTTAGGCCCAGGACCATTTAGCCAAGGTTTAGGCATTTGTTTAGACACCAACTTTACCCTGACCAGAGCTGAGTTAGGGAGCCAGTTAATTGGTTAAGAGACTCCTAAGAGCTAGCCCTCTTGACTTCTTTATACTTCTGTATGCCACATGCAAATGAAAATATCCAAAGGTGAATTCCGAGTACATAAATGCCAACACATGGAAAAGGGCAGGCGAACATGGTAGGCAGCATACAGTGATGACGCTCTGCTACAAGGAGCAGTTGCAAATACTGAGTGCTTACACTGCCGTATAGAAAGCCATGCATCACTCTGTGTTTCTGAAATGCATGCCCTCAAGCTTTCCAATTCTGAGCCCAATCTTTTCTTTCGTTTAACATACAAATAAAATAATTGGAGTCTCTATTTCATTACCCTGCCAAACCACTTCCTTGGGAAGGAGAGCATGCTGTGGTTTGCCTCTAGTCCCCAGGGCACTTGCAAGCAACAAATGATGCTGGATTGTAGCAGTTGGCTAACTTTGCTGAACACTCCTGGCTATTTAAAAAAAAAAAATTAGAATCCCGAGGAAGAAAATGTGATACCTTTATGTTCCTATATTCTAGTCCCCTGCAACTCGTGTGCATGGACACCAACCTCTTATCTCCTTGCCTTATTGCTGAGATCTGCCCCTTGTGTATACCTCAATGCTTCCCACTAATTTAATGTCTTTACCTATTTCACGAGTCCACAGTCCTTGCCCCCAAACTATCTGCTAATGGCTTAACAATGGTTAAATACAGCCAATATTCAGTGAGCATCCCTATTGCATTCTTCTCTCCCTACATGTGTTAATCCTCCCAGTAGTCACGTGGTAGGAGAACCACTGCTATTACCACAAAGCACAAAGAGCTCACATGCATAAGTCTAGGCTTAAAGAACTATTAAGTGGAGGTGAGTAAGATTCAAAACTGGGAGTCTGACTACAGAGCTTGTGGCCTTTCCTTTCCCCATCAAGGTGAATTAGTTGTGTAACTTGTGTAGGCTCTGGTGCCAGTTTTTCATCAAACACCAATCCAGATGTTTCTGTGAAAGTAACACCAATCCAGATGTTTCTGTGAAAGTAAATTCAGAAAATAGCTATACGGTGACTGAGTGTACCCGCTAATGGCTCTCCATCGAAGGACCTCATCTGACTCCATCAGTCATTTGCAACCTGTGTTACAACCCCTTTGGGGGTTGAATGGCCCTTTCACAAGGGTTACATATCAAATCCCGCATATCCAATATTTACATTAAGACTCATAACAGCAGCAAATTATAGTTATGAAGTAGCAACAAAATAATTTTATGCTTGGGGTTACCATAACATGAGGAACTGTATGAAAGGACCACAGCATTAGGAAGCCGAGAACCTTTAAGCTAGACAAAAGCCTTAAAAGCAAGAAACTAGCTCTTCTGATGTGGAAGAAATGTCCATAAGTCGGCAGCACAGAAAGCCTGCCTGAATTTTCTGCTTGCTCCTGTGTAGAGCCTAGGCCCAAGACTGCAGACTGCAGCATCAGCTCTTACTTTCAACTTGTGAGCTTTCCCTAGAAAATGCAGGCTCTCCATCACCCCTCATCAAAAACATCAGTCTTTAAACTTTCTGTCATTTCATAACTCTCTCTAGACACAAAAGTAATACATACATATGTACATACATGCATACATGTATAGTATATATAATGTATTTATGCATAAAGAGAACTAAACATATCTATACCGTGTCTATAGTACAGATATAAATAAAATCTCTGAGTTCCTATTCCAAATTATGCTATAAGCTCACATCTGAGACACCACTATATTTGGCTCTGCATCATCCAGATGAGCTTGCCAGGTATTGAATTACCTGAAAGTAAATGTTATTTCTATTAGTCAATCACAAACATGCAGGAATTTCATAGGATTAGTAAAACATTTTGACTTTGTGTTTGTACATGTGTGGTGAAGTCCACATGTGTGAGGTGGAATACATATGTATGTGTGCATGTATATAGTGGAGTACACATGCATGTATGTGCTGGGGTATACATTCCTAGATATGAAATTTCTCTCCATTAATCCAACTGTTTGGACTTATGTTTTAATATTGTCTTAACTGTTTCTTGTAAAGCAATTCTACACTTTTCATTTCTAGATATTTTATGTATGACTATTGTATCTTACTGTCTACTTTTAGATTTTAGTTCATTTCTGCTAAAGTACAGGCATATTATTTATTTTAGATTTAGAAAGGTGAATAGAAAAAATTCAAAAAAAAAGAAAGGTGAATAGTATATTCATACGTGTGGTGGGGTACACCCATATGTGTGCATGTACGTGGACGCCAGGTTTCAGCTCTCCTATGTCATGCCCTCTTGTTTGTTTGTTAATAGTGGAAAGCAGATAAATATTTATTTATTTTTTATTTATTTAACATTGGGAAGAGAACAAAGAGTCCATCTTTGGGAGCCCTGAAATGAGACTGAAGTCTAAATGAGGACCATATATATATACCTAAGCAGTGTGACTCAAGGTTATAGTCACACCATCATTAGGTGATCTTCCTTTTCACCCTAAAGGGTTATTTGACAAATATTTACAACTGTGTGAAATACCTCGGAGAATGCTTTTACTGACTCCTTTCATGAACTTCCTGGAGAATTCCTCATTTTGACAGGTGATACTCTTTCAATAGTCTAGTAGTCAGATTAGGGGTCATAAAAGTCTCTTTAGAATATCTAAATTATAAAAGCTAGGCTTGTTATAATTTCCCTTAACAACGCAGTCTTAAAGTAGAATATGCTTATGTTTAAACAAATATAGCAAACAGTAGGCAGCTAGGAACCAAGCCCTGGTTTCAGATGCTGCTGCTCCATGGTCCTTTAATGCCCAGCCCTGGGTACACTCTGGTTCATATTTGAGGCACCTCCCAGGGGGCATTCAAGATGCTTCCAGCTAACCAGGTGCTCCACTGCCAGCTGCATATTCTAATCTACATTTTTCCATTTTTGAATAATCAAATCTCCCCATGCTTAGTGGTTCTCCCCCACTTTGTGCCCCTTGGAAAAGCAGAAAAAAATGAAACACTGTGTGTACCTGTGAACAAAAATGAACACATGAGAATCATATCTTCCTCTCTTTCTTCCATACAGGTTGCTTATGATTTAGAAAAGTGAATACTATATCCAGTTAAACAAATAAAAGCATGCATTTTGCCATGATTTGACAAAAAAAAAATTTAACCCAAACAAGTAAACTAGTATCTCTACAACTAACATACAGTAATCCCTCATTTGCCCACTGTTTGAGTGGTATTGCTTTTAACATACACCAGCATCTCACATTTGTGTGCATCATCTTGTGACTTGCATAGTTTCTATTCCCATCTCTCTCTGTTCATCATTCTTGATGTTGGCACATCCATGACTAGTCTAATATAACTCCTAGAAAAGTTTGCCAAAATTTCAAAGAACTCATCTGAAATATTTGTAGGCATTCTATAGATGCACTTGGAACTCATTCCTAGCCCTGGACATGAAATGTCTCTCCAGTGGGCCAGATGCTTGTTTTCTACCCTGCATACTGTCTTAACTTTGTGATAAGGCATTTTTCTACTGTTCATTGGGTTAATTCCTAGGTATGCTATCTATTTATGGCTATTGTCAAATCTTACTTTCTAGTATTATATTCTAGTTCATTGCTGCTAAAGTACAGGCACATTTCTGGCTTATACACTGTTCTTGTACCTAGTGATACTGCTCAGCTGTCTTACCAGTTCTAATATCAATCATGAGGTAATTTAACAATATTTTTTATTTGAAAAAGTAATCATACCCTGTGCACATGTGACAGTTGACTTTTCCCCTTTTGATTGTTGTCATGCCGTTTATATTTCATCTGATGATTTTAACCTTTCTTTTCAAAATCTAAGACCTGAAGAATGATTATGGGTCTGTGTGTGGGTTATAACTGACATGCATAGTTTTCCAACTTCCCTCTGTGATTCTGATGTGTTTGTTCAGCTCTTCCCCCAGGATGGACCACTGCTCTATTTAGCACTGCCTGTGGGCTCAGAACAAGAAAACAAAGAACTGGTGTAAGGCACAGGCTTTGCCTCCAAATCACTTACTGTCTCAGTAGGGAGACAAAACATATACTGGAAACCATCAGAATATTAAGTACAAAATTTTCTGGGAAATTATACACATGGAAGAACATTAAGATAAACGCTGTAGGAGACAGTGGAAAACAAAGAACAACTTGGTCATGTGTGAAGGATCCCTTGTGATTATTAGACCTGATTTTTATAGAGGACAGTAAATAAATGGAGTTTGGCTTGGAGGTTTTTGTAAGTGGATGGAAGCAGGCAGGCACTTCCACTAGGCATCTAGTTTGTATTTCAGTTAGGTTCCCACAAGTAAAAAATGAGCCATATGGATTGAGAAAGTAAAAACAGAGTAAGGGCTTTCAATTACAACCAATTATTTAAAATTAAGTGGCTCTGGAATGATTCTCCAAATTAAAATATAGAACTCATTCCATTTATTCTTTAAGAATATACATGCATGTGTATATATGTATACATGTGTGTGCATGTATGTATGTTGTGTGCATGTGTGTGTGAATGTATATGTGTGCATGTATATGTGGCTTTCAGACTGTTCCGTGACCCCATATTTCTTTTCATTATCTTAACTTTTTAAAATTTTCATACATATGCATGGTATTCACATCAATTTCCCCCTTCTTCCTCACATGCCTCCTGCTCCATCTCAAATTCACAGACACTTGATATATAGGTAGGTAGATGGCTAAATGTGTATATAGATAGCTATACAGATATATAGAGAGTAGATATAGATGATAAATATATACAATATAGATACATTAATAGGTGTGTATATAAATGGATACATTAAAAAAACTGCTGAATCAATTTGATGTTCACATATACATGTTTTTAGGGCTGACCATTTTTTACTCTGCCTTCAAAATCATGAATCTTTATTAAAACCCATACTGGGCTAAGACCAGGGCAAATGCATTAATTTCTAGGGACTCTTACTTGATTCTCAGTGACTGGGCTACTGTGCAGCCACAGCAGAGACATCACCAGGCCCTGAATGCAGCAGTGGACAGGGCAGCTAACAGGGGACTGAACTTGGTTAGATGATTTGAGTCATCTTCAGACCACTTTGAGTAACTCAGAATGATAATGCTGTGAGGGATCCCCATGGACCACAAAGCTGTGTTGAGATGCTAGCTTTTAATTGAGACTGCTGATGTTTGCTCACTCTATTTTCACCATGAATCTCTTAGGCCACATTTCTGGAAGTGTTGCATAACACCCAGGTTTGCCTCTGGCAACAGGATCTAGGGCCACCTAGGAGGACACCTCTGGGCATTTCTATGAAGGCTTCTAGACCATGTTAACTGAAGTGGAAAGATCCACTCTTACTGTGGGTAGTGTCATTTCATGATCCCAGGACTATAAAGGAGAAATGAGCTACCCCATCAGTCAATGCTCTCTGCCTTCTGACTACAGCAGTACACATGACCAAAGCTGTCCCCTGACCCTACCACCACACCTTCCCTGCCACAGTGTACTGTAGGCATATTTAACTGGTAAAACACACACACACACACACACACACACACACACACACATACACACACACACACACACACAGCCAAGTTTTGGGAGCAAATGAACCTCATAATCTAGATCTGTGGTTTTCAACTTCATCCCTAACTTCCCTTTTCTTTGTTAAGGTGAAACTTAAATAACATTAATGTGCATACTTTAAAATAATGAAATGTGTAGGATGGTGATGGCAAATGCCTTTTTCTCCAGCACTCAAGAGGCAGAGGCAGGCAGATCTCTGAGTTTGAGGCCAATCTGGTCTACAAAATGTGTTCTAGGACAGCCAGGGCTACACAGAGAAACCCTATCTTGCAAAAATAGATAGATAGATAGATAGATAGATAGATAGATAGATAGATAGATAGATAGATAGATAGATAGATAGATAGATAGATAGAATAAAATGATTTAATGGCAAATGAATAAAAACATTAAATGAATATAATTCTAACAAAGTAGCATGTATTTTAGTAAGTCACTGTTTTGGCAAGCCTACCTAGAGACACACAAGACATTTACATGCTGCCTGTAATTGACCCTCCATAAGCACAAGTCACTTACATGTGCTCTACTGGCCATTTCATGTACTGTCTTTCACTCATTGTCAGCTATGCTTCTGTCAATGATGTTATTTTCCAAAATGGAAAACAACATTTGCTAAAATTCTGACCATAAGAAGAATAAATAAGCCGCACATCTACAGAGTGACCATATTCTGGAAAAACTCAGCAAATGTGAAAACAAACTGAGATGAACTTTGAGAGCATATTATGAATGACATTTTCCTCCAGTCTCAAATAATTATAAAAATGCATTTTTATCTGCCTGAATATCTTGTATGTTATTTCAGAAGCTCACAGGAACCACACTGTTATTGATTTTTCAGACTATGTCATCTACTGAAGACCATGTAGTCTATCTAATTTATGTCCAGTACATGCTGTTAACTCTCACCCAATTATCTTAATAAGCAAAAGCTCTATATATTAAATTTCTAAGACATCCCTCAAAATATAGCAATAACTGTTCTACACAAAAAAAAATCTCAATTTTTGTTTGTCACTTACGAAATGGACCACAGGGTTGGTATGTTTCCATCACGGTGTTGGCTAATTGATGGGGTCAATGAATCTACAGTCTGTTGGGATCATTGATAGACAATGTTATGTATAAATGGATCAACGCATAAAGGGGATCTTAAGCTGCAGGAGCTTGTAGAAGGAGCTTTATTTCCTGTAAAATATCAGAGAAGACATCTTAGAAAGCATACTCTGGGCATTTCAAGATGGGCAGGATGCAAACTACTATAGGCTGTACAGGGCACTCCAGGAAGAGATCATGTTCAGAAAGAATAGACATGTCTGAGATCTATTAGGGAAAAATATAATCATAACTCAGGTTTCTCAGACAAAGGCCTGTCATGTTTTTATTCCATGCCAAAGGTCCTTGAATGCTCTATGGGCCTTTCTTTTCTTATTATTGTAGACAAGGAGATATGATAAACCTGCCCATAATTCAATCCCTTGAGGATGTTCATTTCTCAGACTCTTTTATACAAAAGGCTTCTTAAGCAATCATGTTTTCAGGTACACTTTGTTGACAAACGGACCTCATGTACTCCAAGGACAAGGAATTTTCATTATAAGAACCAAAGGTCATCTCAGGTCTCTCTCTTCTTCACTCTCCTTATCAGTCCTGTTTAGTGGAATTTTATGTATCTGACACACAGCCTGCCTTCAATCTCCTAACTCTAACACAGTGATTATCAACCTTCTTACTGCTGTGACCCTTTAATACAGTTCCTAGTGTCATGGTCACCATCAACAATAAAATTTTGTTGCTACTTCATAACTGTAATTTTTGTTATGCATCAAAATGTGAATGATTTTGGAGATAAAATTTTGCTAGAGGGGTCATGACTCACAGGTTGAGAAACACTGCTTTCACAAGCGATAACTTTCCTTCCTCTGAGTCTACATATCTCTGCCCCTCACATCCCACAGGGGACACTTATATGTGTAAGTAGCTTATTATATTTTCCCTAGGAGAAAGAGAACCAATAATGCAGGGCCCATGGGGAATCATGGGTTTCTCTTTGGGTTCACACACTTGTTTCCACCCATATAAACTTTACCCATTAATGTCAGAGTGCTGCCTTTGACAAGGCCAATCGGTGTGAAAGGTTCTACTTATCAAAGGAAGTAAGATGTTCACACCTATTCATAAAGCAGCATAGAAAAATAATTCCTATGCCCAGAGTAAGCAGAGATGGGGTTGGAGTTGGGTTTGAAGTCTTCTGGGAAGCAAGGCTAGTGTGTTCCTATAGGACAACTGATGCGCAGACCAACTGTCTCCTGCCTGCTGTTAGAATTGACCTACTTTTGCTTTCAGGGTAAACTTTTACTTCCTAAATGACAGAGGAGCCAAATTGAATAATATCTGAAATAGGACCTTTTAAGCATATGTGTATGGTGGGGGCATATGTGTGTGTGTGCTATAGCATCTTTGTGGAGGTCAGAAGGAAAGTTGCAGGTGTTGGTTCTCTCTCGTTGCATTAGTCTTGAGAACTGACCTTGGGTTTGCAATATTGGTAATCACCATTTTTACCTGCTAAACTATCTCAAAAGCCCATAAATAGGAACTCAGAGGTTGGCTATATAGAGCTTCTGGAGCCAACAGTCAGTGCATGCAGAGAACTACTGTCCAGCTTGCTTTCCCCACAAGAAGATTTGAATCTTCTAGTCCAAGGTAGTGACAAGCAGGAAGGAAGCAAATTGGGCTCAAGAGCCACAGCTATGCATCTTTTTATTATAAATTGTTTAGGAATACCTCCAATACATTTCTGAAAGATTCCATAGGAACTATACAGGTAAACTAAGCAGCTTCCTCCAGATAAAAGTCCCTTTCTAAGGATGGCAGCCAATCTTATTATCAGGCTCATGGGATTTAAGTTGACCTAAAGGAGAAAACTCAAATTCTGTCTATGAAGTTTAAGTAAGATGGGAAAAATTACTTTAAAGCTGGCCAGAAAGATCGCATGGGTTGGAGACCCTGACCAATTGAAAAGCAGAATGGAGTACCAGTGTTTATCTTTTCCTGCTGTTTTGAACACAGACCCAATATGGCCATCTCCCTTATTCTCCTGCACCATGCCTTCCCTGCTGCGATAGGCAACCTGTGAGACGAGTAAGGACCCTCTCTCTTTCTGTTAAGCTGCTTTACACTGAGAAGTAAGAGAAGTAACTAACATACTATAGGAAGTTGAGTTGAGAGGTGCCATGCTGCCCAGCTGGTCTGGGAATATTCTAAGCAAGGTGAGAACTGAGAATCGCTTTCATGCTTAGCTGCTAAAATGCACTCTTGGACTTGCAAAGCTAATGACGTGCTACCGAGTACAGCATTCATATATAAGTGGTTAATGTGGATTTATACCATTTGTTTTAAAAGGAAGACTTAAAGGAAGATTAAGATCTTCATCTTATTATATGTCATTTTGTCACACGTGATTGGTATCTCTTAGAAGCCTCTTTTCAAATGAGATATAGAAAAGGAGTGGATCTGGCAGGGAGGGAAGAGTAGGTGGAGAGGAACTGGAAGGAGTAGAGAGAGGGGAAACAGTAATCAAGATGTCCTGTATGAAAAGAGAATCTATTTCAATAGAAATAGGAAAATACAAAATGATATATTTTTAAAAAGTACTTGGACTAGAATTTCTATAAATAATCACAGAAAATATGTACATAAGATAATTGTGTCCTTCAAGCAAATTATGTTTAGAGGTGGAATTTTGTTATATATTCCAAGTTGCCTTGAACTCATAATCCTCCTGCCTCGGAATCTTAAGTGCTAAAATTAGAGGTAGGCGCCATCATACCTGCATCTTAAACAAAGTTTATGGATATTTGTGGCTTTATGACTTGGAATTTTTACTGTACTCATATCCTAGTTAGCATGTAAGCTAATAGGCTTCATTATAACATGCTTATACAGATATATCAATATATCAACATATATACATATTACCAATACATCAACATATGTATACATATATATCAATATATCAACATATATATCAATATATCAACATATATATACATATGGTTCATCAATATACTTTGTTCTTAATCACCTTAGTCGCCTGCCTCTAAATCTGCTCCTCTATGTCTCTTTTACCGAAACAGTCCTATATGTCATCTCTTCTGCTTTTGTGTCATATATATTCCATTATCCTCTCTTTTTCTCTCTTCCCACCACATTTCCTACACTCACTTTGCACCTTTATTGCCCTTGTATAAATAAATAAATTAGTTAAATCTAACCCTTCATTTCTCATGATAAAAAGCATACAGTATTTGTCTAGGGGCTAGGACTCATTTTACTTGACATGATGATTCCACTTCTATTTATTTTACTGTAAATATAACAATTTCATTTCTCTTTATATCTGAATAAAACTCCATTGTACATATATTATACATATATATCATATCCCCTTGATTCATTCATTCAATGATAGACATTGAGATATCTACAACTAAGCAATGCTAAATAGACTCTCAATAAACACAGATGAATAGATCTTATACAAAAGTTAATATAGACAATAGTTAATATAGTTAATTCCAGCATATAGGCTCTTCATGGACTCAAGTGGGATTTTCTGGTTCTGTTGGAAACTCAGTTGTATCATGTGATGTATTTCTAGAAACTGTCTTATGAGAAGATGATTTGCTGAAGCAGACATGAAGAGGATGTTTTGCCGAGAACAGACACATGGTATTTGTTCTGGAAGCTGTCTGGAAAAATGGCATGTGATATTTTGCTAGAGTGGATGCTTGAAAGAATATATGTTTGGAAAGGTTATAAGTATAACCCAACAGACAGTGGACAAGGCTCTGGCATTGGTTAACCTTGTACTCTTTGCTGGTCTTTATTGGGCTTCACTGCTCTTGCATTGGTTCATCTTGCTTTCTTTGCTCATCTTTGCTTGTCATGACTTCATAGAGAAAAACATACCAAAGAGCTTCTGGTGGTGTTCTGGCTGCTTCTTTCTGCTTCAATGGACTCATGCTGATGGGCAGAGCCTCATGGTTTCTTCTCAATTGAACCACTTCTATTCATTTGTGCTTGGTGTTTTGCTAGTGGACTGAACTGCTGACAATGAAGACTGGAATCACTCCCAAAGAACTACTTCTAAACAGGTCCACGCCCCCCTTGTTCTGTTAGCCATCTTCCTCCCATACCTCAGGGAGGTTGAGTTGTTTAAGAACCCTTACTAAAGTAGGGTTTTTAAAAACATAAGCCTACAATGAATTCAGGTCATCAGCCTGGCAGCAGGCACCTTTACCTACTGAGCCATCATGTAAAGCCAATTGTCAGTTCATTTTCATGAAAGTCCCCATACTGACTTATATAATGGCTATACCCATTTATATTCCTACCTCCAAGATGGAAGATTTTCTATTTCCTCAAACCCAGACCAGAATTTTTTGTTTACTCCCTTAATAATAGCTGTCTGAGGAGTGGAATCTCAATGTAGTTTTGATTTTCTTTTTATTTCATTTCTATACTGGCAAAATGTTTGCTAACTATACTGGCAGCCTGATTAATAGTTATGATCTATGAGAACCTCAAAATCCAAGTCAATTATAAAAGTTCACATCTATACGCCCAGTACTTAAGAGACTAGGGTGGGAGAATCAACATCAATTTGAGGTCAGTCTGTCTCAATAATAACAATGAAATCAAATAATAGTTAATTTCTAATAACTAGAAAATGTATTTTAACATTTAGTGTTGCAGAGAGATGTGGGTATGTGTGTTCATGCAGGTGGGCAGGCATGTATGTATTCATGCATGTAAAGTGTAGAGTCCACAGGTTGACACCAGGCATCTTACATGCCTTCTTCCCCATCTTCTATTTTGAGGCATGATCCCTCACTGAACCTAAACACCACTCTTTTGGCTAAGCCTTGTGACCAGTGAGCTCCAAGGATCTGCCTGTCTCTATCTCTCAAGCACTGTGATTTAAAATGTATGCTATCATACTACCTACCATGTGGGTCATAGGAATCAAATTTCAGATCTTTATGTTTGTAGGAGAGACATTTTACTACCTGAGCCATCACTTCCCCATCCTGGACTAAGAGCAATGCATATTCTTTATTTGAATAAATCTAAAAGATAACAACATAAACAAAAATATGTGGAATCCATTTCGGAGATGAACAGCATAAACTTGCTTTTGTTAATATGCATTCACACACATATATTTTATATCCACATCATATATATATATAATACTATAATGAGGATACATCTATAACCACAACACTGACTTAATATGATGCATTACGGGCATATTTTCATGTAATCACACAAATAATTAACTTGTTTGAAATAGTTTCATAGAATTTCATCGTGTTGATAAAACAGTACTTTTGTGAATACAAACACTGCTACAGATGAAAGACTCTCACATAATACTTTGCAACACGTGCAGTGATTTCTCTGAGGTTCATTTCTGAAAATAGAGTTGCTGGATGAAATGTTATACATGTTTTAATTGTTAGTATGCTTTGCAAAATTGCCATCACAAGACTGTACAATGTGTACTTTCACAACGAAAGTTGAAATGCCTCTTTGATCATACCATTATCAACAAGGACAGCTTTTAAATCTATATCAGTACAGTATGGGGAAGGTTATAATCATTGTTGCTTTAAAGTACAGCATTGATTTGTTTCACATGTTTATTGCCTTTTTGTGTAGCAGGATAAATTACCTTTATATTTTGCTTGTCTTTTGCTTAAGTTGTTCTTAGTTTTGCTATTGATTTGTAGGAATCCTTTATGTAGTGAAAACATTAATGTGTATACCTCATGTGTAATGATAATGCACGAAATATTTGTGAACAAAAAAAAATGAACATCACAGTTTACCACATGGAAATTCTAAAGTCTGATTTGTGTTCTTGTCCCTTGTGGATTCTTGCTTCATGCCAAGCAATAAAAACTCTTTTTGTCTACTGAGAAGATTAAATTAAAATGTTCTTCTTATAATAATAGTTTTAATTAATATTTAATCCATTTGAGCTTTATTAATGTGTGAAATAGATTTCTTGCTAATTCAAGACAATTCTTATTCAATATCTTTTACTAAATAATCAACATTTTTTCCATTGATTAGAAGTGATTAACTATCATACATAACACTCTACTAGAAATTAGACTCTTTCATGATTTTTTTCTTTTTATCAATTTATCTCCCTATTATTATACCCAAACATTATACTGACTTCATAGCAAACTTTAATCCACAGAAGCACATATTCCCTCTTCTAAAGCCCCATATACCCTGTCCATTATCATTCACACTGTTTTTTCAGGAATAAATAGACCATTTGTCAATTTGTTTTTAAAGATAGGCTCTTACTCTGTAAGCCAGGCTAGCTTGTAACTCATTATGAAGCCAGGTTATTCTCAAACTTACAGCAACCCTCCTCCCTAGGTATGCCTGAGTGCCGGGCTTATCTACATGATCCACAATAACCACCATATCAATATTCCTTAAACTTAACATTTCTATTGAATTAACATCAAATTTGCAGACTGTTTTGGCCAGAATTGACATCTTTACTATATTTTCTACTGTAGAAGACACATAAATCAAAATCAGGTTCCTGCATTGCTTTGCCCAGCTCTGAAAGTGTTCTTCATTTTTTACTCTAATTACAATAAAGTCTAATTATTACCATTAAATTATTATATCCATTTGACACCAAAGATTGAGTGTTAATTATAAAACAAATTAATTCCACGTTGACATTTGTTTCAGGTTATTGGATGACAGCTTTGTTAAAACGTGACATCTGATTGAAGACAGGTTCTCCTAATAATTAAAATATTTGTGACTCTCTGCTAATGGATAATTCTTCCCAACCAGTGTGGGACTATGTTGGGACTCATAATTCTGGGTAGAGGTATTCATAATATGAGTGATGGAGATAATATTGTGTTTGCATAGATTCATAGTGGGTAAAATGTGGAGTAAGATCTGATTAGCTTGCTTCATCTTTTCTAGAAAAATGGGTCTTTGGGGAGTGCTGCTAAATATATAAAGCAGGTTACCATGGCTCAAACTTGGGACCACTTTCAAGTCTTAATACCCCTTTCCCTGAATAACACAAACTGATTGATCAAAATGGGAGAAACATTTCTAAAATACAGACGAAATGCAAGTGATTTCTACTGTATGAAAAACTGCTACATAAATAACTGTGACTGACATAGTAAAAGTTCATATTAGGGGAGCTAGACATGTGTGCTACAATAGAGGTATGTGGCATCCTCAATTTAAGATTATCCTTAAGCACCTAATACTTTCCTCATTGCCTTTTATCTGTAGCCTACAGGTAAGAATATGTGGCCAACTGCCAAAATTTATAGCTTTCAAACTCCATGGGGCTTTAGGATAGAAAAGGCCAGGAGTTAAAGAAGCTTCGGAAAGATTTTTGCAAGTAGCAGCACAAGCACACAAAGTTTTAGGAGTAAAAGTAAACACAGAAAATTATGGGATCAATGCGTTCTGGTTAGATCTCAGTCTAGTCTAACCTCAGCCAAAGAATGAAGAGGAAAGAATATTTCCTCAAACTAAGAAGTAATAGTGTCTCCAGGAAAGCTCCTTGGCACGAGGGAAGATGCAAGTGCAACTAAGTCACAATTGTCGGAAACCAGCACACACATTCAGCCGTTCATTTACTCAAGCCATCGAATGACTAGAAATGAGAATTTGTCCATAGTACTGTCATGACAGGAAGAAAGTCTCAGGCTAATGATATACAGACAAACATGCACTGCAGGGCTACATCATGTTAAAAGCTATTACCATAGCTGGCAAGATGGCTTAGCAGTTAATGGTGCTTGCCACCAAGCCTGCTGACTTTACTTTGATCTCCAGACTCTACATAATAGGAGAGAATCAACTCCAAGTTGTTCTCTAACCCTCACTCCAGAGCCATGGCATAGCTCGCTCTATCTTTCCTCAGTCTCTCCACACGCACACACACATATGCACACACACACTAGAATTAGATGGGTAATTGGCCTGGCTAGCAAGATAGAGGGTTACAAACGGCTCATACTCAGATTCCTTGGGAGATGGCTATCCTGGGGAAGATAATCCCAGACAGAGAAGTTCATAATGATAAATGCCCCCAGGCCAGAGAATCAATGGGATCCACTGAATGCTGCTATACGCCAGAACCAGTTAGCTAGAAAAGGTAGAAAAGAAAACTAGAGAAGCATATTAGTCAGAGTGCATAAATCTTTTTCTTTCTTTCTTTCTTCTGTTTTTAAAGGTTTATTTATTTATTTTATGTATGTGAGTACACTGTAGCTGTCTTCAGACACACCAGAAGAGGGCATCGGATCCTTTACAGATGGTTGTGAGCCACCATGTGGTTGCTGGGAACTGAACTCAGGATTTCTGGAAGAGCAGTCAGTACCCTTTATCATTGAGCCATCTCTCCAGCCCCGGAGTGCATAAGTCTTTATAAGTTTTTGTAAGCATTTAAACTTGTTCTAAACATGATCAGAACCCCTTGTGGACTTTCAAGGAAAAGAAAGTTGATCTGATTATGTTTCTGTAACACCAACATTACTCTATGTTGTTGAAACATTAAGAAAAATTAGGATGAAGCCAAAGAGGAAGAAGGGAGTCCGGTTTGAAGTTCATCCAAACAGAAAAGTACTTTGGGATTAGGTAGTTAGACATCAAAGTGATAAGAGGTAGAATTTGTGATCTATCTTTAAATTATAACCTACTTTAATTACTAATGGACAGGATACCTCTAAGGCATGGGTTAATCAACTGGAGAAATAGCCCTCATCTGTCATGTCATCTTTAACTTCCCATGTCTCTGTAAATTCTCTAAATGGTTCTCAACTTTCCTAGTGTTGTGACCCTCTAATACAACTCCTCATGTGGTAGTGACTCCCAACCATAAAATTATTTTTGTTGTTGCTTTATAACTGTAATTTTGCTACTATTAAACATTGTAATGTAAATATCTGATGTTTCCCATGGCCTTAGGTGACCCATATTGAATGGTTATTTGATCCCTAGAGGAGTTAAGACCCAAAGGTTGAGAGCCACTTCTCTAGATCCTCTGGAACTCACCCATCTCATCAGCAAAATCCTTGTTGTCTTCTGTCTTTTCCATGAATATTATACATGCACTACAGCTCTAAGCAATCTGTCTCACCTCTGAAGGACACTCTTGCTCTGCCATCCATCTTGTGATGTGTCTTCTTTCCCACACTCTCCAAACTTCTAGGCTTGGAAGCCTTCCCCAGGATCCTGATTGCTGCTGCTCACCGAATTAAACATGAGACACTCAGAAACTGAGCCACTTGAACAGCAATGGCAGTCTAAGCCTTGTTTGCAAAATTCTCCTGAGAATGGTAGCCATTTTTCCATCATAAGTGATGGCAAATTTGAAAATTATTCCAAGATCCTAGAAGCACAAGAGACTTGGTTTACTTGTGTTTAATATTATTTTTTAATTATCTGTCTGTGTCTGTATGTCTGTATGTGAGCATGAGGGTAAGTGACCTAGGAAACCAGAAGAATCCATTGGATGCCCTGATGCTGAAGTTACATAGTTGAGAGCCACCCAATCTGTATGCTGATACCAAACTTGGGTCATCTTTAAGAGCAGACTGTTCACCACTGAGTCATCTCTCCAGCTCACAGGCTTGAATTTTCATCCCCTCTTATAAGTAGACTATTTTCAAATGAGAAAAACTTAATAATGTTACATGTACAATGACAGCTCTCCAAGTTTTCAATATTATATCCATAAAACCTTATCTGGAAGACCTAGTGCTTCACCTGTAAGGAAGAACTGGTATCAGAGAAGATATAGAGGGTAAGAACACTTTTTTTCTTAACAGTGCCTAGTCAGTTGAGGTATGAAAAATACTCACATGTGTACATAGTAGTGACTCTTCACAGGAAGTTTTCCTGAAGGAGATTTTTACTGTGTCATTCTTCACAGCCAAGAACAGTTTACTCTGAGAAAACATAGAAGTGGGTTCTCTCCAACATGTTCATTGTCCAGAGAGCCCTCACTGAATATACATGCTCTGGTTGTGTGAACCACAGGCAAAGTAAAAACTGGGGCCTCACTCCTTCTTACTAGATCTTCCCTTAGGAAACCTTCTGCCTCTGATAATGCACGTCACGTGCTTAACTAAAGGGCAAACAACACTTGTTAGGTATTCTCGCAGTAACTATTATCCAGCACATCCATTCATAGCTGTCTTTATAGGCTAGCTGCTTATATGACTGACTCATTAAGCAATAATATCCTGAGAAAACCTGTGATCCAGAGTGACTTGTCTACAATGCATAAATTGTTGTATGGAAACCTTCAGTGCTATGTACCTACCCAAAACAGCATTTTCCACTATTTTCAAATCCACCCTCCTGCACTAAGGAAGCACTTTTCTAAGTAGTTTTTATGCTATCTTCACATGGCCTTCTCCTATGAAAGTCTGCCTTTCCATTCAAACATGGGCTCTACTTACTCTGAAGCTTAAGGGAAGCTTCATTAGGAGATGAGAACAACAGGAGGCAAAGTCAGTTTTCTGGCCTTTCTAGCCAGGTTCTAACACTTCGTACCTGAAGGAAAAATAGGTAGATGATAAGCTTGGGCAGAAATAGATTTAATGTTAAACCCTGAATTGACAAAGTCAACATACTAGAAACTCAAATATGAGTCTATGTTAAATTTTGAGACAGAAGTTCTTCCCCAGAAAACATGAAAATTTTCTTTTGGGGCATTAAACTAATTGAAGGCAATCTACTACATAACCCTTAATGCCAAATTATTTTCAATCTTAATCACACCTGTACAATATGCCCAACATCTAAAATAGTATGTGATCAAAAGAGGAGCTCTGCAGTCTGGGCAAGCGGACACAGAACGTTTAAGCAACACATTCTTGTATATAACTAACACTATTACTACAATCAAATAGAGCACTACAAGAAATGCATCAAGTAACTGTCTCCTATTATAGGTGGGAGTGGAAACTGACAAGGTGATCCTTAGACTTGCAAGACATAAGATAGCTAGGTCCTGGATGAAGAAAAAGAACAAAGTTGGAAGACTGACATTAACCAAGTCAAATCTATAGGGGTCATGTTGGGTTGGGAAAGCCATAACTAAGAACAACCATGTCTATTGAATGAGACAGAGTCCAGAATGAATGTATGCATATATGCATAACTGGCTTGTCACAAAATCAGCAAGCAGTAAGGCCTGTCAATCTGAAAGGACAATCTTTTCATAAGCTGGCACTGGGCCAAGACCATAGTCATTTGAAGAAAGCACAAGCCTTGTACCTCACTTCACCTCATGTAGTATAACAGTTAACTAAGGATGGATGTTGAGTGAAATGTTAAACACCTTCAAGATTATGAGGCAAATGGAGAAAAGCATTCATAATGTTGCAGTAGCCAAAGATGTCTGCAGTAGCATGTCAAACTCCTGAACTACAAGAGGAAACGTAAAAGAGAAATTGCATTACATCAACAACTGTTTATGGTCTGCTCTTCAGAAAAATATCAAGAAGGCAAAAATGGCAAAATATTGCAATGAACATTCTAATAAAGATTGGCATCTGGTAGTCTCTAGATTATATATTTTTTAAGAACTCTAATCTAAGAAGATGACAGATACTGAGAAGTTTAAAAATAGACACTGGAAGAGACACTTAACAAAGCAATATATATGAATAGTTAACAAGCACATGAAAAATGCTCAATGCTACTAGAAAGAAAAAAAAGGTAATTTAAATGAAATTAGATGCTACATTTATTAGAGAGGTGGGAATTATAAATATTCACAACAGAAATGTTGACAAGGATGTGGGGATATTATTCACTGCTGATGGGAGAGTTAAGTAGTAAAAACATATTGAAAAACAGTTTGTCAATGTGTTTGTCACTGTGACTAAAACACCTGGCATGACAATTTGTGGGAGAATGTCTCTTGGCTCATCATTCTGGAAGATTCATTCTGTTACCCAAGGGTGGGAAGTTATCTGCCTGGACTGTGTTTCCAGGTTCTTGAAATTTTGTTCAAAAAACAAACAAAGATATACAAGTAGCAAAGGGTTATGTTCAGAAGTGAAGCAAACATACAGGCCTGAGATGCTTCTGCTAGTAAGAGGCCACTCTGTGCAGCTTCCTTTTGTGGGTCCAGGAGGGGAGTAGTTGCAAGGGGTGTGGGTTTTATCAGTTTTGACTGGTTGATGGGCTTCAGTTATAAGCATTTGTTCTTTTCCATGATGAATCTGATTTTAATTATATCCACACTCAATCTTGCATAGTCATATGGAAACTAGGGGGTTTACCCTAAAACTTCACTCAGAGGTCACAATCTGCCTTACTGCCATCCACCACAAACTGGTTCTGACTATATCACCTCATTTCCCTTAGTTTTAAGACTTATTTCAGGATGCACTTTGTTATGAAAAGGAAACTACAAACACCTTGCTAGGGAGAAATATAATTCTATTGTTTGTAATAGGGTCTACATGCTAGGATATATGCAAGCACTAGGATATAGGTTGCTAGGTTCATAGTTAGGAAAGAAATGTGTAGCTTCAGCCAACTGGAGCCCCTGGTTTTTAAGCTGTCCCTATACCTGCCTGCCTCAACACCATGATGAATTTGTTCCATTGCACACAATAGAAACCATCACTAGGAAAATACAGAGAATGTGACATTTTGAGTTTACTGTGTTCTGGGACTGGTAAATTCTAGGAAACAATGGTTGTAGGCTCTAGCAAAGGATAAGCCTGGAATCTTGGCCTAGTTATCTGGCATTGTATTGGAGCTCATTTATTTTAACCTAAACTCAAGCCATTTAAGAATATCCCTCATCGTTTCTCGGCCTTTTGGCTAAGATCAAGTGAAGAATATCCCTCTAGGCCAGGGCAGTGGTGGCACATATCTTTAATCCCAGCACTCGGGAGGCAGAGGCAGGCAGATTTCTGAGTTCAAGACCAGCCTAGTCTACAAAGTGAGTTCCAGGACAGCCAAGGCTACTACACAGAGAAACCCTGTCTCGGAGAGAAAGAGAGAGAGAGAGAGAGAGAGAGAGAGAGAGAGAGAGAGAGAGAGAGAGAGAGGAAGGAAGGAAAGAAAGAAAGAAAGAAAGAAAGAAAGAAAGAAAGAAAGAAAGAAAGAAAGAAAGAAAGAAAGAAAGAAAGAAAGAAAGGATGAAAGAAGGGCTAGGGTGGTTAATAACACTGTCCTGTCCTGTAGTGAAGAAAGCTGGCCAGAGTTAGGGCAAGGAACAACTTGTATTTCCAGACAACATATTAAAAATGTTGCAGTATTATAAATAATTTAAGTAGCTGAGACTCATTAACTTTAACATATTCTTTACAAGTGCTCCATGAAATACTAATATATTAGCTCTTTTGTTTCCTCGCCTTCTATTGTTTAGCTTAATGAAGCTCTGGCTATTATTGTGAGCAGCATTGTTTGTGATGGAAAAGAGGATTCTTGGGTAGCAAACCAGAACTTTTACCCCACTGTATTAGAAGATAAAGAAAATAAAGTGTTTAGAATGTCCTCTCAGTTTTCAACCTAGTCAAAAGCTATCTAAAACTCTGGTTGTTATCCTAGGACAGTCCTGATCTGTCCAGCTATCTAGGGTATAATGGTCACATGTTTGATGAGTATTTTGCTTCAGAAAGCAGGAGGATTTTGGCAGTAATCCATGATCGGAAAATAAGCCTCAAAGTGACTTGTCCAAGCATATTAACCTTCCTTTACCACTTCTCTCAAGTCAAGTTGGCATCATGGTATTGACACAACATACATCTGTTGTTCAAAGTTTCCTATTAATCATCCAATTTTCATTTACATAAACCTGAGACAAATAATAAAGGCTGAGGAACTATTCAGTTACAAGGTTTCTTCTTAGAATGGCTCCTCCCCCAAAAACAATCTCACAAAAGGCAAATACACAAAAACCATAGTTGACCTTTGCCCCATAAACAAACACTTGGGAGATTTGTGCATGATGGTGGCTCTCAGCCCCCTTGCTTTGGAGGATGAGATTTCACTGGGATTCTGTGTTCCAGAAAGAGTGGTTTTAGGTTCTGGTCATACATTTATTGTGCATTCTGTAGACTTGTTCTGTAACATTTGCTCCTCATACAGAGAAGTCATGCTCTGGCCATATTTTGATCAGTTAGGGAAAATTAATGACTAATTGAATGGCTTAGTTCTTGTAAACACAGGATATTGTCTCTTTGAAACCATTCTCTTCTCTGTGAATGAGTCAAGCTGTTCATGTGTTTTCAATTTCATCTTTCTTTAAATTTTTTATTAGGTATTTTCCTCATTTACATTTCCAATGCTATCCCAAAAGTCCCCCATACCCCCCCTCCCCTACCCACCAACTCGCACTTCTTGGCCCTGGCATTCCCCTGTACTGAGGAATATAAAGTTTGCTCAACCAATGGGCCTCTCTTTCCACTGATGGCTAACTAGGCCATCTTTTGATACATATGCAGCTAGAGACACGAGCTCCGGGGTACTGGTTAGTTCATAATGTTGTTCCACCTATAGGGTTGCAGATCCCCTTAGCTCCTTGGGTACTTTCTCTAGCTTCTCCATTGGGAGCCCTGTGATCCATCCAATAGCTGACTGTGAGCATCCACTTCTGTGTTTGGTAGGCCCCTGCATAGTCTCACAAGGGACAGCTATATCTGGGTCCTTTCAGCAAAATCTTGCTAGTGTATGCAATGGTGTCAGTGATTGGAGGCTGATTATTGGATGGATTCCTGGATATGGCAGTCTCTAGATGGTCCATCCTTTTGTCTCAGCTCCAAACTTTGTCTCTGTAACTCCTTCCATGGGTGTTTTGTTCCCAATTCTAAGAAGGGGCAAAGTGTCCCAACACTTTGGTCTTCGTTCTTCTTGAGTTTCATGTGTTTCACGAATTGTATCTTATATCTTGGGTATTCTAAGTTTCTGGGCTAATATCCACTTATCAGTGAGTACATATCATTTGAGTTCTTTTGTGATTGGGTTACCTCACTCAGGATGATGCCCTCCAGGTCCATCCATTTGCCTAGGAATTTCATAAATTCATTCTTTTAATAGCTGAGTAGTACTCCACTGTGTAAATGTACCACATTTTTTATATTCATTCCTCTGTTGAGGGGCATCTGGGATCTTTCCAGCTTCTGGCTATTATAAATAAGGCTGCTATAAACATAGTGGAGCATGTGTCTTTCTTACCAGTAGGAACATCTTCTGGATATATGCCCAGGAGAGGTATTGCAGGATCCTCCTGTAGTACTATGATTTCCAGAGTGGTTGTACAAGCTTACAATCCCACCAAAAATGGAGGAGTGTTCCTCTTTCTCCACATCCTCTCCAGCATTTACTGTCACCTGAATTTTTGATCTTAGCCATTCTGACTGGTGTGAGGTGGAATCTCAGGGTTGTTTTGATTTGCATGTCCCTGATGATTAAGGATGATGAACATTTTTTCAGGTGCTTCTCAGCCATTCGGTATTCCTCAGTTGAGAATTCTTTGTTTAGCTCTGAGCCCCATTTTTTAATGGGGTTATTTGATTTTCTGGAGTCCACCTTCTTGAGTTCTTTATATATATTGGATATTTGTCCCCTATCTGATTTAGGATAGGTAAAGATCCTTTCTCAATCTGTTGGTGGCCTTTTGGTCTTATTGACGGTGTCTATTGCCTTACAGAAGCTTTGCAGTTTTATGAGGTCCCATTTGTCAATTCTCAATCTTACAGCACAAGCCATTACTGTTCTATTCAGGAATTTTTCCCCTGTGCCCATATCTTGGAGGCTTTTCTCCAATTTCTCCTCTATAAGTTTCAGTGTCTCTGGTTTTATGTGGAGTTCCTTGATCCACTTAGATTTGACCTAAGTACAAGGAGATAGAAATTGATCAATTCGCATTCTTCTACATGATAACCACCAGATGTGCCAGCACTATTTGTTGAAAATGCTGTCTTTTTTCCACTGGATGGTTTTAGCTCCCTTGTCAAAGATCAAGTGACCATAGATCTGTGGGTTCATTTCTGGGCCTTCAATTCTATTCCATTGGTCTACTTGTCTGTCACTATACCAGTACCATGCACTGTTTATCACAATTGCTCTGTAGTACAGCTTTAGGTCAGGCATGGTGATTCTACCAGAGGTTCTTTTATCATTGAGAAGAGTTTTTGCTATCCTAGGTTTTTTGTTACTCCAGATAAATTTGCAGATTGCCCTTTCCATTTCATTGAAGAATTGACTTGGAATTTTGATGGGGATTGCATTGAATCTGTAGCTTGCTTTTGGCAAGATAGCCATTTTTTACTATATTAATCCTGCCAATCCATGAGCATGGGAGATCTTTCCATCTTCTGAGATCTTCTTTAATTTCTTTCTTCAGAGACTTGATGTTCTTATCATAAAGATCTTTCACTTTCTTAGTTTGAGTCACACAAAGGTATTATTTGTGACTATTGAGAAGGGTGTTGTTTCCCTAATTTCTTTCTCAGCCTGTTTATTCTTTGTGTAGAAAAAGGCAATTGACTTGTTTGAGTTAATTTTATATCCAGATACTTCATTGAAGCTGTTTATCAGGTTTAGGAGTTCTCTGGTGGAATTTTTATGGTCACTTATATATACTATCATATCATCTGCAAAAAGTGAAATTTTGACTTCTTCCTTTACAATTTGTATCCCCTTGATCTCCTTTTGTTGTTGAATTGCTTTGGCTAGGACTTCAAGTACAATGTTGAATAGGTAGGGAGAAAGTGGGTAGCCTTGCCTAGTCCCTGATTTTAGTGGGATTGCTTCAAGCTTCTCACCATTTACTTTGATGTTGGCTACTGGTTTGCTGTATATTGCTTTTATCATGTTTAGGTATGGGCCTTGAATTCCTGATCTTTCCAAGACTTTTATCATGAATGGCTGTTGGATTTTGTCAAATGCTTTCTCTGCATCTAAGGAGATGATCATGTGGTTTTTGTCTTTGAGTGTGTTTATATAATGGATTACGTTGATGGATTTCCATATATTAAACCATCCCTGCATTCCTGGAATGAAACCTACTCGGTCAGGATGGATGATTGTTTTAATGTGTTCTTGGATTCGGTTAGCGAGAATTTTATTGAGTATTTTTGCATCTATATTCATAAGGGAAATTGGTCTGAAGTTCTCTATCTTTGTTGGATCGTTCTGTGGTTTAGGTATCAGAGTAATTGTGGCTTCATAGAATGAGTTGGATAGAGTACCTTCTGTTTCTATTTTGTGGAATAGTTTGTGCAGAACTAAAATTACATCTTCTTTGAAGGTCTGATAGAACTCTGCATTAAACCCATCTGGTCCTGGGCTTTTTTGGTTGGGATACTATTAATGACTGCTTCTATTTCTTTAGGGGATATGGGACTGTTTAGATCGTTAACCTGATCCTGATTTAACTTTGGTACCTGGTATCTGTCTAGAAATTTGTCCATTTCATCTAGGTTTTCCAGTTTTGTTGAGTATAGCCTTTTGTAGAAGGATCTAATGGTGTTTTGGATTTCTTCAGGATCTCTTGTTATGTCTCCCTTTTCATTTCTGACTTTGTTAATTAGGATGTTGTCCCTGTGCCCTCTAGTGAGTCTGGCTAAGGGTTTATCTATCTTGTTGATTTTCTCAAAGAACCAGCTCCTCCTTTGGTTGATTCTTTGGATAGTTCTTCTTGTCTCCACTTGGTTGATTTCCCCCCTGAGTTTGATTATTTCCTGCCATCTACTCCTCTTGGGTGAATTTGCTTCCTTTTTTTCTAGAGCTTTTGGTTTGTTGTCTAGCTGCTAGTGTGCGATCTCTCTAGTTTATTTTTGGAGGCACACAGAGCTATGAGTTTCCCTCTTAGAAATGCTTTCATAGTGTCCCATAAGTTTGGGTATGTTGTGGCTTCATTTTCATTAAACTCTAAAAAGTCTTTAATTTCTTTCTTTATTCCTTCCTTGACCAAGGTATCATTGAGAAGAGTGTTGTTCTGTTTCCACATGAATGGTGGCTTTCCACTATTTATGTTGTTATTGAAGATCAGTCTTAGTCCATGGTGATCTGATAGGATGCATGGGACAATTTCAATATTTTTGTATATGTTGAGGCCTGTTTTGTGGCAAATTATATGGTCAATTTTGGAAATGGTACCATGAGGTGCTGAGAAGAAGGTATATCCTTTTGTTTTAGGATAAAATATTCTGTAGATATCTGTTAAGTCCATTTGTTTTATAACTTCTCTTAGTTTCACTGTGTCCCTGTTTAGGTCTGTTTCCATGCTCTGTCCATTGATGAAAGTGGTGTGTTGAAGTTTCCCACTATTATTGTGTGAGGTGCAATGTGTGTTTTGAGCTTTACTAAAGTTTCTTTAATGAATGTGGCTGCCCTTGCATTTGGAGCATAGATATTCAGAATTGAGAGTTCCTCTTGGAGGATTTTACCTTTGATGAGTATGAAGTGTCCCTCCTTGTCTTTTTTGATAACTTGGGCTGGAAGTCAATTTTATTCGATATCAGAATGGCTACTCCAGCTTGTTTCTTCAGACCATTTGCTTGGAAAATTGTTTTCCAGCCTTGCACTCTGAGGTAGTGTCTGTCTTTTTGCTGAGATGGGTTTCCTGTAAGCAGCAAAATGTTGGGTCCTGTTTGTGTAGCCAGTCTGTTAGTCTATGTCTTTTTATTGGGGAGTTGAGTCCATTGATATTAAGAGATATTAAGGAAAAGTAATTGCTGCTTCCTATTATTTTTGTTGTTAGAGTTGGCATTCTGTTCTTGTGGCTGTCTTCTTTTTGGTTTGTTGAAGGATTACTTTCTTCCTTTTTCTAGGGCATGGTTTCTGTCCTTGAATTGTTTTTTTTTTTTTTTCTGTTATTATCCTAAAAGGGCTGGATTCATGGAAAGATAATGTGTGAATTTGGTTTTGTCGTGGAATACTTTGGTTTCTCCATCTATGGAAATCGAGTTTGGCTGGGTATAGCAGCCTGGGCTGGCATTTGTGTTCTCTTAGTGTCTGTATAACATCTGTCCAGGCTCTTCTGGCTTTCATAATCTCTGGTGAAACATCTGGTGTAATTCTGATAGGCCTGCCTTTATATGTTACTTGACCTTTTTCCCTTACTGCTTTTAATATTCTATCTTTATTTAGTGCATTTGTTGTTCTGATTATTATGTGTCAGGAGAAATTTCTTTTCTGGTCCAGTCTATTTGGAGTTCTGTAGGCTTCTTGTATGTTCATGGGCATCTCTTTCTTTATGTTTGGGAAGTTTTCTTCTATATTTTGTTGAAAATATTTGCTCGCCCTTTAAGTTGAAAATCTTCATTCTCATCTACTCCTATTATCCGTAGGTTTGGTCTTCTCATTGTGTCCTGGATTTCCTGGATGTTTTGAGTTAGGATCTTTTTGCATTTTGCATTTTCTTTGATTGCTGTGCCAATGTTCTCTATGGAATCTTCTGCACCTGAGATTCTGTCTTCCATCTTTTGTATTCTGTTGCTGATGCTCGCATCTATGGTTCCAGATTTCTTTCCTAGGGTTTCTATCTCCAGAGTTGCCTTACTTTGGGATTTCTTTATTGTGTCTACTACCCTTTTTAGGTCTAGTATGGTTTTGTTCTTTTCCATCACCTGTTTGGATGTGCTTTCCTGTTTTTCTTTAAGGACTTCTACCTGTTTGGATGTGTTTTCCTATTTTTCTTTAAGGACTTGTAACTCTTTAGCAGTGTTCTCCTGTATTTCTTTAAGTGAGTTATTAAAGTCCTTCTTGATGTCCTCTACCATCATCATGAGATATGCTTTTAAATACGGGTCTAGTTTTTCGGGTGTGTTGGGGTGCCCAGGACTGGGTCGGGTGGGAGTGCTGTGTTCTGATGATGGTGAGTGGTCTTGGTTTCTGTTAGTAAGATTCTTACGTTTGTCTTTAACCATCTGGTAATCTCTGGAGTTAGTTGTTATAGTTGTCTCTGATTAGAGCTTTTCCTCAGGTGATTATGTTAGCCTCTATCAGCAGACCTGGGAGACTAGCTCTCTCCTGAGTTTCAGTGGTCTGAGCACTCTCTGCTGGCAAGCTCTCCTCTTGCAGGGATGGTGCCCAGATATCTGGCATTCGAGCCTGCCTCCTGGCACAAGTTGTGTTCCACTCACCAGAGGTCCTAAGATCCCGTGTAGCGTCCTCTGGGGACCTTAGGGGTGTCCGCAGATTCTGTGCCCAAGGTGCCCTGGTGCTGATGCTGACTGGAAGGGACTTGTGACCCTGGTCAGGCCAGGTTTTCTTCTTCCCTAATTAATGCTGTCTCCTGTCCTGGACGATTGGATTGGAGCAGAAGTTGTATTCCACTCACCAGAGGTCTTAAGATCCCATGGAGAGTCCTTTGGGGACCTTGGGAGTGTCCACAGACTCCGTGCCCAAGGTGCCCCAGTGCTGGTGCCAACAGGAAGGGCCAATTTCATCTTTAAAAGAAATTGAGGGATGCAGACTGACCTGCTAGAAAGTTCTCGAGTGAAGCACAGTAAAGGTGATGTGAACCATGTTCTTGTCATGACGATTTTATCATGCCACCTATATTTCAGGAGGGGAATGTAAGAAACAGGAGACAGTCACTATGAAATACAGAGGTTCTCTTGTTTTCTACATGGCTGGATCCACTGATCTTTCCAACGTAGGCTCCTTCAGAGACAAATGACTACATGCATGATTTTGCAAAGTATTAAGCTCAGGTCTATAAAAAAGTCAGTAAATGTTTATTGAGTATGTATGATGAACCTATCGTGGTGATTGGTTATTGATCTGTGTGAATAAGGCAAAAATCTCTGACCTTAGGCATCTTACAGTGAAGCTGTAGAAATATCATCACTTAAGTGATTATCATTCCATATGGTAAAGGATACTTAAAACAAAAGCAGGAAACCCAGAGTGGGCCCTAGCCCAGATTAGCCCAAAATCCAGAAAACATGAATGGCCACTTTTGAGAAAGAGGGGAGAAATGAATCTAACCACGTGAAACAGAAAGCCAGACCCAGAGGACAACCCATGTTACAGTAAGAAGTTATACTTCACTTTCAGAGAATGGGAAATTACTATAATATCTTTAAATATAAACTAGACATTGTTAGATTTTTTTAAGAAACATTCTGTGTTCAGTATGGAGATTAATTGAAACTAAGGACAATTTAGGGGCATGATGTGCAGAGAAGATGGCAGTTAGTTCTTGGAATCGGCAGTAGAGATAGAAAGGAATTGACATTTCAAAATGCTGACGATCAATAGGACATGATGATCAGCCAAATGTAAGAAAGAAAAAGAGAAAGAGGAGGAGGATTTGAGAATGAAGCAAACCTAGGAATAGTGCACCTGCAATATTTAAAATGCCTGTGGGAGAGACCAATGGACAGTTCTAATGAGTGCCTGAATATACAAATTGAGAGCAGTGTAAGGCTGGAGTTTTGAACATTATCCCTTTTAGGTGGTGAATAAAATGAGTTTGACTGTCTGGAGAATGTGGGAGATGTACAGAGTAAGGAGAGAAGAGAGTCCAGACAGTACTGAAAAATAACAGCATTGAAAGAACTCCCATGAAGGAAAAAGGAATTGCAAATAAAATAGAGAAAAACGGGCCAGAGGGTAGGAGTAGAGCAAAGGAAGTCAGTAACATGCATGAGCAAGGACATCTATCTTAGGCAGTGCCTGACAGGTGTCAGTACTCAGCAACCTACTGAGAATGTAAACTGAATCCTGAGAAGAGGCCCTGCATCCCAGGTAGTGCTCCACAGGTAATCAAATCTCCCAAAAAGCAAAACTCCCAAATGCATAAATTAATACTCTTGGTGTGCTGGCTTGTTTTATGTCAACTTGACACAGGCTAGGAGGGTCATTTGGGAAGAGAGAACTATCAATGAAGAAAATGCCTCTGCCAGATTGGCCTGTGAGCAAGGCTGTGGTGCATTTTCTTGATGAGTGATTGCTGTGGGGTGGCAAGCAATTCACTGTGAACAGTACTAACCCTGGACTGGACTGGTGGACCTGGAGACACGTAAGAGAGCCAGGGGAGTGAGCCAGTAAACAGCAATCCTCTGACCTCCCACATCAGGTCCTGCCCCGACCTCCCTCAGTGATACACTATAACCTGGAAGGGTAAGCTAAAATAAACCCTTTGCTTCCCAAAGTTGCTTTTGGTTTGATCTTTATCATAGCAATAAAAACCTAGATTGACAGAGTTTCTTATACATCTAGCAAATTGCTCCCCAGTTTGGAGAAAGAAAATAGGCACCTGAGAGGAGGCAGATGTGAATTTAAAATGGCATCCCTCTCAGAGATAAAGAACCTGGTCCTAGGACAGAGGCATGAACTTGGACTGCCTTCATATGCAAAATGGAATCCATAGCTCCAGTTTACAAACAGAAAGAGCCTGGCACTGATTTTAGTATATTGTGAGGTTTGTTAGCCCTTGTCTGTTAAATCTGAATGTATTTTATGGGGTTCCTGAGTTCCAGGGTCTTAAAATTCTGAGGCTGCTAAACAATCTAATTGCAAGATTGGCACCTCTCAAGCCTACAGATCATGTGGTCTTAAAATGCAGCCATTGTCTAGGAAAGTTGGGGGTGGTTGGGAAGGAGGAGGAAAACCTTCTTCTATGAGTCCTGGTAGGGAGCCAAAAGGCAGCCAATAGTGACCCTGCTGTGCTCAGGTCCCACTGTTGAGCCCTAATGAGAAAAGAGAGACTAAGAAATAAGAAAGGAAGGATGACAGTGTAGGAAATTTTGTGTCCTCCTGAGAAACCAATAAGACCTGCCCCGCCCCCTCCCCTGATACCAAAGTTCTTCAAATGTTTTGAGTCACATACAAAATAAGAAAAATAGACTAGTTAAGATTTCTGGAAGAGAAACAACAGTTTTTGGAAACAGGCCAGAGTTTGATGTGACTTCAGTCACTTTTTAGCCGTGTACTTGAACATAATGCTTATAATCCTTAAGTAATTTGATTTTCTCACCTACAAAATGAAGACAAAAATACTTATAATGCATACATAAAACAATATGTGCTAAATGTTAAACATACTTCTTGGACATGGTAAGTATTCAATTATTTATAAATATTATAGTTCAGCAATATTAAAAATGAACAGAGCATTTGTGCCCCTTTGATCATGTGCATGTGTGTTAGCTTGGGTGAGCAGACACACACATATACTCCTAATCCTTGGAAAATAAAATTCATAATATTCCCTCCAAAGTCAACTGATGAAAAGATCGGTCTGGCATGGAAAAATGGGCAGGTACATACAGAAATGATTCATAGAGAGTAAAATCGCTAATGGAGCTTCTCAGGCTACTCAAGCTACAATAGAAATTTATTTCTCACCAGTTCTCTTAGGTAGGGTCTTACTGCTGTGAACAGACACCATGACCAAGACAACTCTAATAAAGTCAACATTTAACTGGGGCTGACTTACAGGTTCAGAGGTTCAGCCCATTATCAAGGTGGGAACATGGCAGTCTCCAGGCAGGCATGGTGCAGGAGGAGCTGAGAGTTCAGAAGACAAATAGGAGAAGACTGGCTTCAAGGTAGCTAGGACGGGGGTCTGAAAGCCCACACCCACAGTGGCATACTTTCTCTAAATAGTGGTACTCATGGGCCAGGCATATTCAAACCACCACACCACTCTTTACACTGTGTCCTGGCAGATTGTATTACTGAGTGCTTGCCCTGTCCACAGATTTTAACTCTCCTGGTTCTGCATCTGGAAGCCAGAGAGGGAGAGCAACTCTGAGAGGGGAGCCTCATCAGCCCCCAGGCCCACCTTTCAATGCCACCATCATGGGAATTCAATTTCAAACATATGAATGTGAAGACACGGGGCACTCCAGCCAACAGATAGCTAAAAAGACGTCCAACTGCAAAGTGATTAATTTCAATTAAGATAAGGATTTTTAAAATAAATGATCTTGATAAAGATCAAAAAGTTTGCTGTAACAGAATTTTTGCTAGATCAAGGAAAGCAGATTTTTCTCACAAACTGTCGGAAGCAGAGAAATGGCACAAAACAGTTTGGAGGGCAATTTGACAGCACATACCCTACTGTAAATGACATATGACCTTTAATTCGGCATTTCTATGTATTTACTGTTCTATATGTTGGGAGATAGAAGCGAATCACATAGACCTCATTGCAACATCATTGATAACATACAGATTTATAAGCAATCTATTGGTTGTAGATTGACTTTCATATAGATTGTGGTAAATAAATGTTTAAAAATAAAATGGATTCCTATAATTAAAGTACTTTCAAAACTATGTCATTAGTCAGGTGCAGCAGTAGTGGGCTGTGCATATAACCCTGGCTACTTGGAAGGCTGAGGAAGGAAGATCATTTGAGGTCAGAAGTTCTAGGCCAGTACCAGTGAGACAGTGACTGCGTCCATCAACTTAAAGCACAGTGTTAAGTGAATAGAGAAGATTGCATGTTGAGGTTGTTTAAGGAATAAAAAGTGGTATATGTCCAGAGCCATGACATACACATAAATAATGATTTCAATAATGGTATTTATTAAGTAAAACAAAATTCTCCTCATTTTACAATTAAACAGGATGCATTCAAATATCCTCACTTCTTAAAATACATGCCAAGTAAATTAACCTTAATTATAAAAAGAATCTACACAAAAGTACTGCTATTGTCAAGTGAGAAAAAGAAGAATGGGCTAGGGATGCACGGCTTAGTGGGTAAAGTGTTTATTGAGAAAGCATTTATTTGCCACAGTCTATATGAAAGTCAATCTACAATCAATAGATTGTGTATAAACCTATACATTATTGATGATGTTGCAATGAGGTCTATGTGGTTTGCTTCTATCTCCCAATACGCAAACTACCTGAGTTTGTATTACCAGTATTCATGTATATATCGACATGTATTTACATGGCACATGCCTATATTTCCAGCACTAGGGAGACATGCCTATATTTCCAGCATAGGAGTATCCTGAAGCCAGGTAGTCTAGCCACTTGATGAGTTCTATGTTCAAGGAAAGATGCTGCCAAAGTGGGGAGGGTAGTGCAGAACAATTAAGTTTCACAGCAGACATTGGCCTCTGGTCTTCATATGTACACACACATGTTCACCTCTCTACACACAAACATGCACACATAAATTAAAATCATGTAATAGAAGTCTGATACCTGATCATCAAAAATATGTGCTTTCCAGGCACAGAAGAGTGTCTGTTCCAGACAGAAATTGTCTTTGATCCACTAACTGTCCATTGGCTGAATGAAGAAAACTGAAGTCCTGGGGGATTACACAGCTCCCCATGGAAGCAGTCTTAGTACCTTAGCCATTGCATGCAAGGGAGTCACCTAGACATAGTATGCACACTGGACCTTTAAATGGGCCAAAAGAGGAAAAAAGAAAGGAAGAAATAAACTTTTTCTGGATTACATAAGACACTGACATTTTGAGTTTAACAAAATAGCTAGTGCTCTGCTCAATAAGAGGCTAATCAATGCTCCTTGGTGTGGGATGATTAAGGAAGCTATCAAGTTAGATATATATATATATATATATATATATATATATATATCCTACATGATTGAGAAACAGAATGAGTAGAAATGCATAAAGCAAGCTAACTCAAAGGCATTATTCATCAGGGGGTGCCACTAGAAGTCATGAAATAATGAGTGTTTTCAATTGTTGTTTTAATGTTCCTTGCTTTATACTTTTTTACTGTAAATATATATATATATATATATATATATATATATATATATATATATATGTCAAAATGCTAGAGGAAAATCTCGTCCAGCATTCAGCCATTTCTGGCACTCATGGGTTGAACAAAGCTCTTGGTGTTATGGCCAGATATCTTCTCATGGCTCAACTAGTCATGCTCCTGAGCATTTCAATGACCTAATTACAAAGAATTATCAATTATTAAGGCTTTTTTTCTTAAAAGGTAAGTGGATCTCTCCCTAATGTTACATAATGAGACTCTGGTTTTACTGGTGATATTTCTGACTTTATTAATCATATAGCAGTGTGACAGCTGCCCCCAGCCTCACATTTCTCTCACTCAATCTCTTCCTGCTGGACTTAGCAATAGGAACCTCACAGCTAAGCATCAACTAACCATGTCTCATGTCAAAGTAATAATCTCTCCAAGGAGCTCTTAGCTCAGCTTGGGCAGGTAGCATATTCAGTTCCCCTGTACCTAGCACAGCATGGGACACATAGAAATAACCCGCCATCTACTGAATAGAACCAAACACCCATTTATTCAAAGGTACTTACTGCATTTGGGATTCCACCATACTCCCTTCTCAGAGGTGAACCTACGGTATCATAGATGAATCTGTGCATGTTTTTTTTTCAGCTTTAGGCTCCAACCAAATACACAAAGGATACCAGAGGAAAAGCAATAGAAAGCTACCTTGAGATTTCCAGCCTAATGACACAGCCACCACAGTGCTGAACAGTTCATGAAAAGAATATTACTGCAGGAAAATAAATGTGAGCACATTTTCTAAGATTTTGCCATGCATCTACATCAGTATGCATGTGGCAGGTTTCTTTTAGGTGTTTGCCTGAGCTGCTTAAGGCTTTTGTCCAGTGGTGGGACCCTACTGTCTAATTACTCTCCTGCATTGGTCCTAAGAATCCATAGCCTCCTTCTTTATTAGACTCCCCCCAGCAAACAGAACCACGACACAGAACCTGAACTCAACCCAATTAGGGAACTTTTAAGTTGCAATGAAAAGAAGTTCCTTGCATACCTCGTAAAACCCACTTTCCAGAAATAGATCTAAAACATCCAGGTGGGCCAGAGCTAGCAAGTTCGCTTTCCTGTCACCACTAATAAGAGAAAGGATGCCTCTGTATCACCCAGGAATGCTTCCTTATCTGCCAAAAGGAGCTCGCAGTCCCCTAGAGGAAGCCAAGCCTTCCAATCGCATCGCAGTTTAATGGGTATTCACCACTAATCTTCTCCCCATATATAAAGACACAATTCAGCAGCCCACTAACTTAGTGCTACTTAATAGATTAACACTCTTTGTGTTTCCTTCCTCGGCCCCTTACATACTATGATCAATACAGAAGTTATGTTAAACCTTTAAAAAATATGTCAGGTCATATCTGTCCTCTCTCAGAGCTCTGCAGCAGTTTCTCATTTCACATCAAGTAACAATGGCCCAGAAAGCCCTGATAAGGTAGACCACTATGATAGCTCACATTCCTCCCCATCACCCTCTCCAGCTGTCAATCAAATAGAAGAGGCCATTCAGAAGCCCATACAAAGCCTTTACACTGGCTGGTCTCTTCCAAAGGAAGGCTCCTCCTCTAGACTACCACCACAGATAACTTATGGAGCACTTTCAGGTAACTGAATAAACACAACCCTCTCAACAAGACATCCCCAACAAACATCGTACAGGCCCTTGTTTTCTACTCTATCTTTCCTCAGAACATTATTATCTACCAATACATTAAAATGTTTTCTTACTTTATTATCTGATTTCCCCTCATATAAACTCCATCAAGGTTGGAATGTTGTCTACTCATTTAACATTCCATCCTCAGTACCTAGCTGTACAATGAATTTGTACTTAAAGGATGAATTAAACACCAACTCTCTGCATACATGCATACAATCAGTGTGCACAGTAGTGTTACTGTGTGTCAAAGGTTGACTTCTATTGTTGTGTAAATAACAAGATAAAAAGTAAGGCAGCTTGGTTCCCCAGCAACTGGAGTAGGGGCTTTCCCTGACTCTGTTGCCTGCCTATGTATCCTGTTCACCTAACTGGGTACCTCGGATGGCCCCAGTGGGAGAGGGTATGCCTAGTCCTGCAGTGACTTGATGTGCCAGCCTGAGTTGGTACCCAAGGGGAACTCCTCCTTCTCAAAGGAGAAGAGGAGGGAGGATGGGTGAGGGGCTGTGTGAGGGGGAACTGGGAGGAAAGTGGGGCAGCAATGATCAGGATATAAAGTAAATAAATTAATGGGGTAAAAAGAGGGATGAAGAGAAAAGGGTTAATTTAGCATACATAACCTGATGGCAGTTTATAATTGGAAGAAGTCAGGACAGGAGCTCATGAGGAAGCAGAGACAGAAGCCATGGAGGAACTTGCTTACTGCTTGTTCCCTGAGGCTTGTTCTGTTTGTTTTTTCATACAAGTCAGGACCAGCTGTCAGAGGTGGTACCACCCACGGAGGTTCAGCTCTCCCACATCAAACACTAATCAAGAAAATAGCCAACGCACATACCTACAGGCAAGTCTGATGGAGGCCTTTTCAAAACTGAGGTTGCCTCTTTCCAGATTGTGTCAAGTTGAAAGAAAACAATGACGACAGAAACAAAGCCCTAACCAGCACACTGTTTACAGACCACATATTTAGTTTGAGACATGAGATTAGGGGGTTTCACCATGCCTATTTCTCATCCATTCCCATCATAGGGATCAAAGCTACTGTATTCTTTCACTTCACCCTCTGCAGTCCCATTGTCAAGGATGCTATCATAGCTTGCTGGATGCTGGTGTTCTACGTTAAATGACTATTTGGAACAGTTCTTCTGCTATGCCATGGTTCCATATTATCTCTGTTACCGTCTGTTAAATTCTAAACACAAATTCTCTAAACTTGCCCCCATTGACTTCCCAGGAGTTAAAGGAAAGGAAAAGCTAGTGGAAGCAAACATAATTAAACCCTTTTATAATCTCAGTACAATGTAAAGAAACCCTGAGCTCTCTAGTCATAATATAGCTTAAACCACAAAACAATAAGTTGTCCTCGGATCCCATACTGTCTGTAAAAGGCACTGAATGGCCTTTGCTTCCAGAATATTTACTTCCTATCTTCTTCCCGCTGAAATAATCTGAGGTTTACAAAAACAATAAAAAACATTCCTAACCAGCTGTCTCAATGTTTCTCTAAAACCCCCACAATAAAACAATGCAACCATTTTTCCAATCTCTACTTACAGGGCCTAGTTTCTGGAGAAAACCTCAAGCACAGCAGAGAACCATCTGCAGGCACCAATAACACAGAGACACACTGAGCATCTGCAGGCAACAGTAACACAGAGACACACTGGGCATTTGCAGGCAACATTACACAGAGACACACTGGGCATCTGTATTACTATTTGCTGGAGTGATGAAGATTCTACAAAGTTGGAGCTTCCCCGGAAGCAAAGCTGACCTTGCAGAGAGGCTACTTTGCTCACAGTTACATGAGTAACAAGAGGTAGCATGAGGACACAGGGCTGGAGGCCCACGCATGCGTGCTGTTCTGAGGAGCTGAGCCCTTCCACAGCAAAGATGCATCTGGTGGGGACAGAATCTCCTTAACAGAAACTTATGGCCTGGCACTTCCTGTGTTATTAAGGAAATGAATCATTAGTACTTGGCAACATTTACCAATTCTTAGCCAACGGATTACATAACTGCTCTTTGCATTTAATCATTTACTAAGCAGCTAAATTACTATTTTAATCTAATGTAAAAAGAGCTCTGATGTTGCCTGTGCTAATGAGAAATCGCTATATACATATTAGTGACTCCCACTCCTACATAATTGATACCCTATTTATATTGCAGCTTAGGGATGGTGTTTACTGGAACTTAGTCTAATTTTATCCCATCACTTGGAAGGCATGGATAGTTATGGATTTCAATCAGGTGTTTTGAATTAGAGAAAAGCAAACCGTATTTTCTAGTGTTCGAACTCACTGGATAGCATCTCTATTCCTGCCTTCTAAATTTAGTTTCATGGGAGAGGGGCCGTTAAAAGCAACTGCAGCTTCTAGTTTTCTGTGAAACAACATCAGAGCATGAAGAGAGTTATAAAACGTGGCTTCTGAATTAAGAGTTAAAGTGCATCAGAGAATAAAACATAGTTTACTGGCCACCGACTAACTTACCAAAATACACACACACACACACACATGCACACACACAAATTTGGAATGAGAAAAGAAGCTGTACGAATCGCTATAAATGGTTATTGTTGATAAACAGTCTTCCAGTTTAAACAAACAAACAAGTTTATAATTGAAGAAAGTGGAAGTGGGGTCTAAGGTAGGCACTAAAGTGTCAAGTGGTGATAGATCAATTGCCAAAGCCTTGCTGTCAGCTCAGAGTCTGTGCAGGGTGACAACAATGAAAAATAGTATGTGAAGAAATAACAAAGGGCAGGGGGCAGCTCAGTGGGAGAGCATTTGCCTCACATGTGCTGGAATCTTGGTTTGATTCCCAGCAACTTAAAAAAAAGAGAGAGAGAACTAATAAACATACTTGACAAAATTTAATTTAAACTATAAATCCACGGATCCCATACCTTCAAGTAACCTTAGAAGCCCACAGACAAAATAAATGAGTCCCAAGAAGAGGAGGAGTCCTCAGATAGACAATGACTTCAAAAGAGGACACAGCTGAGCCAAGTACTAGATATATTCTGTGGGAAGCCACATGTGCTGTTGCAGGGTGGCGCTGGCTTCCACTGGCCACCACGCATACATAGGCAGTAAAGGTTTTTTTTGCCAAGATGAGGTTTTGAAAATTAACCAAAATTAACCAATCAGATGAGAGACAAGTTAACCAATCAGATGAGAGAGAAGTTAACCAATCAGATGTAGGCATGCAAATGAGGTGGTAAGCATAACCCAAGCACAACCAATCCGGGTGTGAGACATGCCTCTCTTAGGCCTATATAAGCAGCACCAGTTCTGGGCTTGGGGTCTCTTCGCCTCTGCAATCAAGCTCTCCCAATAAACGTGTGCAGAAGGATCCGTTGCAGCGTCGTTCTTGCTGATGAGTTGGGCGTGCGCAAGAATATTCAAACATAAACTCTCCTCTAGGATCTTAGGCATGACATAAATAATAGGCTCTCTAATTTGAAATAAAGATTATGCTCCCATGGGTCCCTTGATAATACCTGGCTACACTGTACAAGAAAACAGTTTCTTGGAAGTGGCATTTCTACATGTCTGTTTTAGCCATGTGGAATTTTCCTATTTCCTTTTCCCCTTACAACCACGGAGAATTTTACACAGGCTGGCACACATTTACATGCACATTTCCAGTGAATAGGTCTCTCCAAGAGCCACCTTTGTGCCATTCTTTCCAGAACAGAATTCACAATTCTACTTAGTCTTTAGACATATAAAGCATGCTGTGATGAGTCTTAAGTGAGCCTACAGTCTCTGATATGATGAGATGGGTCTTCTAAATGTTGAAGAGATTTCTGTTCATAAACTATTGGTATACCTCGTGAGAACTATGAGAGGCAGGGAATAGGGAGAGGGGGCAATGGAAGAAAGAGGGGAAGAAGAGGAGGAAGGAAAGGGGGGAAAGAAAGATGAGCCTGAGAGGGAGAAGGAATGAAACCGTAAAGTTTGCACAAGAGGTAACCCTGTAAGGAGACCTCGGGAGTTGTATGCAAACCTCCTTCAATGTTCTCTTTCCCTGGATTCACTGTCTCCAGCCTCCCTGGGAAGAACTTAGTGTTTTTTCTCACCAGGAGCACTGCGCCTGCAGTCAGTCTGCCTGCAGTACTTATCCCTGACCATATGTTCAGGTGCAGACCCACTAGTCCCTCAGAGGGACTCCTCTCCAGCCTTTCCCATCCAGTTATTTCTCAGCATTTCAACATTTTAATTTCCCTTGGGGAATTTGCAGTCCGTTTTCATTTATTTATTGATTCCTCAGCTACTACTGAATGTCCTTACCCACACTGTTGTGGACAGAATCTGCCTTCATGACCACCATGCTCCAGCACTTCGCATGGTACCCTGCACATAATAAACCTGAGTGAAACCCTGTGCAAGGAACAGCTCTTAAATCAAGCTGGCTACTCCTCAGGACCTACCCAGAACTCAGCCTCTAAACCAGTGACTCTCAGCCTTCCTAATGCTGTGGTCCTTTAATACAGTTTCTCGGGTGGTGGTGACCCAACCACAAAATTATTTTTGTTGTTACTCCATAACAGTAATTTTGCTACTTCTATGAATCATAATGTAAATATCTGATATGCAGGATGTCTTATTTGGGACTCCTGTGAAAGGGTTGTTTTACCCCAAAGGGTTGAGAACCACTGTTCTAAAACTACAAATAAGCTGAGAAGCCGCTTCTGAAACACACGTTTCCAGACCTTCATTTCTATGAAGCAAAACCTGCCTGACCCTCATCATCACCTCCCTATAACAGCAGCAAGTGAGACAGGGTAGTCAATAGGTAGGAAACTTAGTTGTACCTGCCACAAAGAAGATGAGCAGGTGAGGCCAAAGGTTTCTCTTAACTACATCATTTCCAAGCAGAATGCTTCCAGCTTAGTCCTTCAGGACATACAAAGCTCGTTCCCCTTGTTTCAGTTAGGGTTACTATCGCTGTGATGAAACACAATGACTAAAACAAGCTGCAGAGAGAGGATTGTTTGGCTTATGCTTCCACATCACTGTCCATCATTGAAGAAAGTCAGGACAGGAACTCACACAGGGCAGGAACCTGTAGGCAGGAGCTGATGCAGCGGCCACAGAAGAGTGCTGCTTGCTGGCTTGATCCTCCAGACTGTTTTCTTATAGAACCCAGGACCATAAACTTGGTGATGCTACCACCCACAATAGCCTAGACTCTCCCCATCAATCACTAATTATGAAAATGCTGTGACCTACATGCTTGCCTACAGCCCAATTTTATGGAGGCATTTTCTTAATTAAGGTTTTCTCCTGTCAAATGACTTTAGTTTGCATCAGATTTACATAAAACCATCCAGCACACCCCTAACCCTGAACATTCACCCTGACACTAGGGATGCTAACCAGATTCTTCTAAGCCCATTTCTTGGAGTTGTATCCCCAGAAAGTAGCCTTGAAACATGAGATTATGCCTCCTTCTAAGACATACTGTCTACTATAAAAGTAATAGATTCTCCACGCTCACCCTGCCTTACCGATGCTAATGAGCTACTTTTGCAGGAACCTCCTCTGTAGAGATTCAGAGTCACACATTCAGGAGAACCATGCACCTGCTAGGTCTAACATTCTCCTTCCAGCATCAGAACTCTATAGTTGTCTTTGAACTTGTATTTGGAAGATGAAAGGCAAAGAGACAATGACACACATCCATGAGCATATGAGATTCAGGCATGCCCACTATCCCTTTCTGCCCCACTCTAATAGTGTATGTGTAAAGTCATATCAGCACAAAATTCTAGTTCTATGAGACCTAAAGCAAGTATAAGGAAGTGGGTCACAATTGTGAGTAGGAGCTCCGACAGGATGCCTTAGTTATTTCCTGAAGTAAGCACCCTCAAGAAAGCAACTTAGGAAGGGAAGGTTTATCAGACTCACAGTTCTTGTACTGGGAGTCAGGCAAGGCCAGGTGGAGGGAACTAGAAGTAACTGCTCACAGCCACAGTCAATGATTAACTCATGCATGCATACTGTGTTCAGCTTGCTTTCTCCACTCTTCTGCAGCCCAGAATGCCCTGCCAAGGAAATAGTGCCACCCACAGAGGGAGGGTCTTTCCACCTCCTTAACATAATAAAGATAATCTCCCACAGGTGATCCAAGTCAGCAGACCAATCCAATCTAGGCAATCCAATCGCCTGCTGAGATTCTTTTCACTGGTGATTCTAGACTGTGTCCAATTGACAATTAAAATAAATCATCAACTAACAGTGGGATGCCACACTCTCCAGTGCATCAAAGCTTGCTTAGAACTCAGAGAGAAAAGATGACATTTTACACAACATGAACAATCTAAAGAATTGCATTTATTGTTTCCTACTTTTGTTACTTCTTGCTTTAGCCTGCCACGAACACTGAAAATGACATGGAAAGACAGGACAACTCACAGTTCTCGTCCACTGCAGCCCTTCATTTCTTGGACGTATAGACCAAAGTACAGGATCTGATAAACTATGTGGCCCTCAGAAAATAAAACCAAACATTTGAGTGACTTTCATGGGACACCTCTGCTCTACTAGGAAAGAAATGTATGGATACATCTGGAAAACACAAAAGACAAATTGTGAAATTTCAGTAATATCACATACTCACTTAGACACATTAATACTTGCATTTAAAACCCAGCTAGAAAGATGGCTCAGTGTTTAAGATGGGAAAGATGTAGGGGTAGACCAACTCAGCACCCTAGATCTGGGTCAAGTCTACTATCACTGTGATAAAACACCATAACCAAAAGGAAGTTGGGGAGAAAAGGGTTTATTTGACTTTCACTTCCATATTTATAGTCCATCATTGAAGGAAGTCAGGACAGGAATTCAAATAGGGCAGAAACCTGGAAGTAGGAGCAGATGCAGAGGCAATGGAGGAATACAGCTTACTAGCTTGTTCCACATGGCTTGTTCAACCTGCTTTCTTACAGAACTCAGGACCATCAGCCCAGGGTTGGCCCCATCCACAATGGACTGGGCCCTTTCTCATCAATCACTATGATGCTCACAGTCAGCTATTGGATGGAACACAGGGCCCCCAATGGAGGAGCTAGAGAAAGCACCCAAAGAGCTGAAGGGGTGGGTCTGCCACCCTATAGGTGGAACAACAATATGAACTAACCAGTACCCTGGAGCTCTTGACTCTAGCTGCATATGTATCAAAAGATGGCCTAGTCAGCCATCACTGGAAAGAGAGGCCCATTGGACATGCAAACTTTATATGCCTCAGTACAGGGGAATGCCAGGGCCAAAAAGCAGGAGTGGGTGGGTAAGGGAGCAGGGCAGAGGGAGGGTATAGGAAACTTTCAGGATAGCATTTGAAATGTATATAAAGAAAAAAAATAAAAATAATATCCCTGAAACGTCGAAAGAAAGAAAGAAGAGAGAGAGAAAGTAAATGTCCTGCAGGGGGCTGGAGAGATGGCTCAGAAGATAAGAGCACCAACTGCTCTTCCGAAGGTCCTGAGTTCAAATCCCAGAAACCACATGGTGGCTCACAACCATCCGTAATGAGATCTGACGCCCTCTTCTGGTGTGTCTGAAGACAGCTACAGTGTACTTATATATAATAAATAAATAAATTTTGTGCAAAAAAAAAAAAAGAAAGAAAATGTCCTACAGTGTTGGAGATTGGTTCTAATGCTTTGAATTAATTGGGTCCCCAAATCTGGAATCTGCATGTCCAAATGCTGAAGGTCCTTGTCCCCAGTTGGTTTTTGATCATTCAATAAACAGCCAACAGCCAATGGCTGGCCAGCACAGACTGAGATAGGACCTTAAGATTTGTGTGAGCTAGGAACTGGGAGAAAGGAAGAAGAGAAAATTGCCATGATTTGGAGGGAGACGAATCATATTTAGAGCTACAGAAGGAAAAATATCCGAAAAGTAGATGAGAAGGAATGTAGCCTGGAAGGGCTACAGTGAAATGTCTTGGGCAGCAAAGACTAGGGAGCTACCCTGAAGAAGCCATGGTAAGAAAGAAAAAATATAGAATTAGAAGATTAAACCAGGATTATAGGAGGGAAAGGTGTGCTAGCTGTGGGGAGGATTAGAATCACCTAGCTTTTGAGCTAGCCAAGGTATTTAAAATTAACTGATGTGCTTGTGCGTGTGCGTGCGTGCGTGCGTGCGTGCCTGCGTGCGTGTGCGTGTGTGTTTCATTTGCAAATCCAGAGGGCTCTAGCGGGTGGCTGGGAGCGCTACCCGCCAGGGGCACAATTACTGCTACACTACAGGCTTACCTAAAGCCTGCTTGTATGGAGGCATCTTCTCCATCGGGGATCCTTCTTCTCGGTCTAGTTGACATAAACTATCCAGCATACCCAGAAATCTTCAACTAGGGTCCAGGAAATAGTAAGTAATAAGTTAATTCATTATCTTGTGACTACGTTAAAAATCTCAAACTCACAACTTTTACAAACCACAGAGTTATGAAGAAATGTGAAAGATCTGGCGAAGCTACAGAATTTTGAGGAAATTCAAAGGTACGTTTTTTGTTTGGTTGGTTGGGTTTGGTTTGGTTTTTTTTTTTTTTTTTTTTCATTTAATGAAAATCCCCCACCTGTGATCTCATCTGCTGTTGTACAGTTTGGTTCAAGAACTGTCCTCCTCTTTCCCATTGTCCCATTTAATCTATCCACACTGGCATCATTTTTTTCACAGTACTCTAGAGGTAATGAAAATGTCAGCATTTTCCCTAATTGGTCTTTTTTTTTTTTTTTACAAGGCCTCAGTATTTAAATATTTCTCTTAATTTACTTACTTAATTTATTTCTACGATGCGCACCTGATGATTTTTTTCTTTCTCCCATTATCTATATGAATCAATAGTTTAAGGAAGAGAAAAACCCTGTCTGGTGTGTCTTTATTACCTATTCAAACATCTTAAGGATATTTTTGTCACTTTAACTAATCCTTGCTGACATATCACCGTCTGTCTTCTCTTCACTGTTGAATGCAGTCACAAAGATTCCAGTAAAGTATAGAAGAGAGAATTTTTTAATCCAATTTTGCATAAATTATATATGCGTTGTGTTCTGAATATGTATTTGCAGTACAAGCATCTATATTTTTGAGAAAATAACCCAGGTTTATTGCATGTAGCCTCAGATATGAGTCAAAACCAGACAAGATGACTTAAGTGTTTCTCTTGCTTGAACTTCACAATTGAACTGATTTGCTTTGAGAATTAAAACAAAACATATATGGAATAAGTGTTTGCAAAATTCTCACCAGTAGGGTCTACAGATATAGCTCAGCACCAAAGAGCATTTGCTGCTCTCTCAGAAGACCTGAGTTCAACTTCCAGCACCCACAAGGCAGCTCACAACTCTTTATAACTCCTGTTCAGGAAATCTGATGCTCTCTTCTGGACTCTGCAAATAACTGACATGCACATTATGTGCAGACATACATGCAGACAAAACACCCCTACACATAAAATAAAAATATTTAGGTACTCAACTGTAATAAAAGAATACTTTCTAATTGATTCATTCCTTACTCCAAAAATCTACAGTCACTCCCTGTCAACTATTGTGTGGAATGCAAAGTCCCACCCCGGATACTTTCAAATGATGGTCATTCTCTTGTCCTTCCAATCCATCCCAGCCATTCATTTACCACTCTTACTACTACATCCCATCTACCAGAAAGAGTGGAATAATTCATCCAATCCCTTCCACCAGCAACACAGAGAAAAAATTACTCATATTTTCTTCTAGAATTATTTGTATACTGAGCATTTTCTTTCCTTGACACCTCCTAAATCTTTCCAACACCAACCTATATTTTTACCCTAAGATTCCATTAACTTTAAAATAGGGTTACACACTGCTGGGCTCTGAACTTTGGCTCAATTTCTTCTGTAACTGCTGTCCTTGAAGTAATACACAGACAGTTTTAAACTCATTGAAGGTAGTTACTGTGATTTAACCTCAATGTGATCTACACTATCTCTTAAAGGCAGTGGGAAGAACAAGTTAAGGGAATATGGCATGTCCTCTTTAGACCATAGGGTGAATGAAAGCCAACACCATCTTGGGAATTCTGTTAAAACAGAGATGTGTAGTTCAAGTTCTCCTACCAGCTTGTTTTATAGAAAATATCATTTAGATGATAAAAACTACATGGACATCGAATAAACAGTAATCCGAGGCAGGGCTACATTTTTTCCCTTTTTCCAACTATATAGAAAATTTCTGTGCCATCAGGAGAGGTTGTATGGTAAAAATCAAGATGATAAAGGAGAAAACTTTGCAATGTGCATGAAAGGGTTAATATTTGCCAGAGTCTAAACCTTTCCAAGGTTCTCCAGTGCTAGTGATTCTAGTTTCTGTTCAGTCTGACTAGGTGAATAGAAGTAATGTATCATGAAGATTTATATCCATGTTATTTCATTTGTTATAAAACTTAGAGATCATACTATTTGAAGAACTCTAGGCTGCAGACTTATGATTATAATACCTATAGGAAGAAGCTAGCTCTTTTACTCTAAAGATTGTTTTGCAACTCATGAAGTCCAGGTCATCCTAGAGATGGAGGTAGAGAGAGGAGTCAACACCCGCATCATCAGTTCATTAGGGCTGAGTCCAGCTCACTCATCCATCTACTGAAAAATGAGAAGGCGTGTGTGTGTGTGTGTGTGTGTGTGTGTGTGTGTGTGTTGGTTTTGTTTTCTTTTGTTCACTTTGTTTTTTCTTTCTTTTTTATTAAATAATTTACTTACTTTACATCCCAATTGCAGCTTCCCCTCCCTACTCTCCTGCCAGTCTCTCCCTCTCACCTTACATCCTCCCACCCCTCCTCCCTTTCTTCTCAGACTTAATGTCTCAATACAATTATACATTGTATGTTTAAATCAGGCTAAGGACATCTATCTCTTCAACCCCCTATTTTTTCTTCTAGTCCTAAGCTACATATTTCATAATTGTTGGTTGTAGTCACCCTGTGAACCACCACGCCCAAACCTTTTGCTTCTGACTTTAATACCCTTGAGTGCCCTTTCTTTGACTTTCTGTCCTCCCTGACTTTCCCAGCCTCTAGTAATTATCTTCCTACCCTTGACTTTATCATTTCAACATCATTATATTTTTTTGATTGTTAAAATTTTGGTTGGTATCATGTTCCCACCAGAAAAGGAAAATCGGAACCAACAACTTTTAAGAATGAGAATGGCTTGTATTTCTTCTACCCAAGAAACTACATGATGTGATAATATCATTCATTTCTGGACAACTATTGGTTCAAGACAGTCAGTCTATAGGGCAAATCCCAGTGTTTCCCAGACATTTATTTTCATCACTGAAAGTTGCACCACCAGTAAGATGATGGTGATTTTCTATAACATTCAAAAAGCTTGAAGGCAGAGCTATGTATTCAGTTGTTTAAATAAGATTTTGTTTTCACTTCCCACAGAAAAGAAGTATTGCAAGCATTGAAAATGAAAAAGGCATGAAGACATAAGAAGGAGGGAAGAGGGGGAGAGAAGCAAGGGAGGAGGGAGAGAGGAGCAAAAAGCAAGAGAAAAGAGAGAGAGAGAGAGAGAGAGAGAGAGAGAGAATAAACACAGTAGAGCAAAACCTTCGAATTCTACAGGTAACCAATGCAACCCAGTTAACTAGGTCTCTTCCAGATTTAGCATTGAGAATTTCCCAGGGATTCCCTAAGCCCTCTTCATATTTGGTGTTATTGCTAAGATGGTTGTAAACTGCAGAACAGAAACCTATTTTCACTCTAAACTTTAGTGCCAGGTCTAAAACCAGAACATATTTGCATGACCTGGCAGAGCCAAGGGTGGAATCAGATACTGAACTCTATTCCTAAGCCTCAACACAAGCAAACACCTTGCTTTGTTTCAGATAAATGACTTTTAATCCCAAAATTATTTACACGCAATGCCAAGTAACTTCACCCATTTGTTCTTTGGTTGAAAAATAAATAAAACATTTAAAGTAAGCTTAAGTTTCCTTGATAGTTAATACTTTAATCTGATTTAAAATATAAAAATTAATGGCTGGTGCGTTATAATATTATGACTGTAAGTATTCACTGGATTCTTCCCTCAGAGGATCTCCTGGCACTATTGAAAGGGAAGTTATCAACTGCAAAAGGTTAATCAACTCAAACTCAACAAAAGGTCTGACTTTAATTGAAAGTCCAAATGTCAAAATCTGAGACAGGCTTTAAATTTAGAACAAAACAAATTGAACATGTGGGATGCTAAAAACTCTCATTCGAATTTGCATCCCCAAATCTTTGCTGGGATGACAGTACATATTTTGTGAGAATGACAGCCGACACTGTCTGAAATGACAGCACACACTTTAAGGATAATTTCAGGCCATGTACACAGGAATGCTGGTCTGCAGTGTTATTATCTCATAAATGCTGCTGTCTAGATTTAGGCTGGAGCTGTTGCTAGCCCCCTGAAAAGCAAAGTGGGAGTGTTCTTCTTACTTCATTCAGTGGAAGACTTACTGTAGTGTTGCTGGTTTGTTCTGCCATCTGTGACTTACCCAGTGAAGCACGGTTTGGAATTTTAGGCCATTGACACGTTTTGTGTTCTGACTTCATTGTGTCTGATGGATTATCTCTTCGGGTTTTCTAATTCTTCTTGAAGGCATTTCCTGAACTTTCTGTCCTTCAAGAAACTTAACCATGTCAAAGAGTCATAAAGATTTCCACTGTATAATTCATATTATCCTTTCCATAACCAAGAGGTCTGCATTCCTTCCTTGATTCCTTGATTCCTGATACACATGGAAATCAATTTCTTCCTTGATACTTGATACACATGGAAAATATCTGCTCTGTACTCTGGTTTGTGTTCTTGATCAACTCAATCTCCCCCACCCCCTGCCGACCACCTTTTCTAATTGCTCTCTCCAAAGGCCTTCTATTTTCATCACTTTCCTTTAAATATTTTGGGCTTTGTTTGTTGTTTTGTTTTGTTTTGTTTCATTTTCAGATTCCAACATCACTTACTTCTGCACTTAGACTACTTCCTAACTTCCAGCTTTGGTTTACATTTTCCCCCTTTGCATTTATTCTTGAACTTGAAGCTTAAATCATTGATCTGATGCCCAAACTACAATATAAACATTCAATGCTATAGATTACCCTTTGAAAATCACATTAGCTACCCACTCAACTTTTACACTTTTTGTTTCAAAGGACACATTTTCAATATTCCATGTAACTTCTCAGCTAACCCAAGAAATGTTCAGAAAGGCACATGGATAAATATTTTAAACACTGGGGATTTTCTAAGTTTTTCCCAGTATTTGTTGCTATTTTAGTTCTATTTTTAGTATTTAGTTTAGGTCTGTGGAAACAAAACACAGACACACAATGATGACTGTTTATCACAGTGGGCCAGAACGTTTTGGTGAATGCTTCTGTGTCCTTAAAGACCTCTGTAGAGTGCATTCAGTGATGCCAAGTTGGTTCATTGTATTGTTCCTTTATTTTGTTTTTATAACACAAGTTCTGTTTATGTGTTTTATCTACCGATATTGGAGTACTGGAATCTCTTGTTACAGTTATGTTTTTTTTATTTTTCCCCTTAGTTTATTGGGGGTTTAACATCATTTATTGTAACATTTTCTTGTTATAGATATAAATATTCAGGATAATAGCATATGTTTGGAATATCTGATACTTGAATAATATCCAACCAAAGCTTTAATTGACATTTATAAAGTAAATTTGCCTACTATTTATATTTCTAAGCAAAAAACTATTATGAATATAAGAAGAGATATAGAAAATATTCCCCATAGCCTTAATTGTAAGCAAAAATATAATAACTAGTTGCCCCAAAGTAGATTAACTAATATCTCAACTATGGTTTACTCATAGGATGAATACTATGAAATGATTGAAATAACTAAATCTTCATATATAAATATGATAAAATCTCAAAAAATGATGGCTATAAATAAGTTATTAAGAGATATATACATCATGATGGAACTCAGCTTTACAAAATCCATAAAATTAATTTCTTTTCTCAAGTGAAAAGAATTACATAACATGGAAAAATGACAAAATTCAAGCAGCTCTTTCTTATAAAATATTAAGTAAAATGTAAATATGAAAATAGTGTTTACTACAATATATGTATATATATATATATATATTCACAACAACAGATAATGTAAACATGGAGATATAGTTGACAATAACTTAGGTAAATTGACTCATACTGAATACTCAGTCTAAAGATCAATAGAAAAATAGGTTTAAAGAAAAAGAGAGTAAAGTCGAAGAAGCAAACCTGAGTAAGTCAGTAGAAAGACAAATTTTAAATCCTGCTGTTTAAAGAGAGCATGCAGTATAGATGAATTAAATAAACAGATTAAATGACGGAGGCTGTGGCATTGAATTAACCAATAAGTTTAAACCATATTTTATCCACCATAAACTTTAATTTTAACAACACAAAATAAAAGTAAATGGATTGTGAAAGATATCATGAAACGTTACTAGGAAGAAAGCAGGGGCCACTTCCATGGTAAAGAATAAAATTTAAAGCAAGGGATAGCACAGGCTTACCAAAGACAAGTTGGCTATAATTTGTTTTGTCTAAGAACAGAGCTATAAAATATATCAGAAAGGGGGGAAGGTCTAAAAAGAGATATACACAATTACAGCTACAAAGTTCAGCTGTTTTCTCACAAGTCGTAACTCTAGGAGATATGATAACTCTGAGGAAACAGAAGTTTACAAAACTCAAAGGCACCAAACTGGAGTGATGATGAGACACACTACCAACAGATATGATAACTCTGAGGAAACAGAAGTTTACAAAACTCAAAGCCACCAAACTGGAATGATGATGAGACACACTACCAACAGTAGCAGAACATCATCTTTTTAAATGCATGTAGTCCCAGGCCAAGAAAATATATATCCCAGGCTATAAAATAAGTCTCAATACATTTTAAAAGATTGAAGTCATTAAAATGTATTTGATTAGTCACAAGATGAATCACAAAATAACTAAGCTGAAAATCAATTAACAGTACTGTTGCAACCAATGGAAGTGAAAATGTCTTCCAGTATAACTCAGGTATTAAATAGTAAATCTCACGGAAAAAATAGAAAATATTTGTGATGCTACAGGATGTAGCAAAGTGTGTGAGATATTGGTGATGGGTGGAGGATACAGACAAGCTAAAGGGAAACATAAAGAAGAGACCCCATCAGTTCCCTGACTCTCTGCACTAAAGACAAATGACAGGAAAAGAAACACAAAAACAAGCAAAATAAAACAAATACTAATGATAATTGCAGAAACTGAGAAAGCTCAAAGCCATTTAAAAAAAAGCCAGTGGGGAATATGAAATCCAGTAAAAGCTGATTGTTTAAAAAGGTCAATGAAATTGATAATCCTTCAGACAAACTGAAGAAAAACAGAAGACACAATGATCAATGGTGGGAAATGGATTTAGCAACATCACGAAAAGAAATACACACACACACACACACACACACATGAGTCATATATAGAAACTAAATAACATGTTTTAATATCAGAAACAAAGTGATAATCCTATACATAAAAAAATAACTACTAAAATCGTGAATTCAGTTCCCTTAATAGAGTGGGTATTGCAATCAGGGTGTGCACACAAAGAGTTAGAGAGGTATAGAATAGTTTTGTTTCTTCTGTTGGGTAGCACACATGAATATTTTTACTGTTATTCCTAAAGCCATAGCAAGAAATATCTCTCAATTATTTAAACAACAAACTCATTTTATTTTTTTGTACTGCAATTTACTAACAGGAACTAAAAGCAATCAGGAAAACTTTGAAACTAGACTAGACATACTGTTAAGCAAGGAAGAGGGTAGATTTTCTTTTTCTTTCTCCAGATGCAGCATCACTTCTAGGAACAGGACAAACCCTACAAAATGCTTTCTTTTCTTGCAGAGGGAGCTATCACATATGAACCAAATGTACTCTGCGACAAGCTGTACACATTGAAATCTCTGTGCTGGATGACAGAGCCGGTGCTGGCAACATTCATTCTCAATTGCTTCTTGTAGGAGCACATTTCTATTTTGCCCAATTCAGCTCACATACTCAATAAAGAAAACTAAACAAAAAGGGGGAGAAAACAAATGTTTGAGTGAGAGAGGCTGAGCTTTAATTTTGATAGTAATCATAAAACCTCCATGAGTCAAAGAAATCAATAGTGAGATGTTAAATATGAGATGACTTTTTATAACCTTGTGCTGCTTTCCAAAAGAATCTGAGAACCGAGCCTACTGTGTCCATTGTAGTCACAACTATAAGAAGCTTATGTCCTATAAAGTACAAGTGTCTCTAAGTAGGACAGCATAAAGATTCCAGGTAAATTTATTTTTAGTAATATTTTGTATGTGTACCTCCACATGCAAGCGTGCCTGAGTATATGTCTGTACCACATGCATGCAGATGAGGTCAGATGAGATGCCAGGCCCTCTGCATCTGGAGCTACAGACATTTTGAGCGTCTCTCAATGGACACTGGCAACCAAAACTGATGTCCAGGAAAATCAGTAAGAACTCTTCACTGTTGAGCGATTTCTCCAGCCCCCAAATCTATTTTTCAAAAGATACTTCTTAAGCAAAAACATACAAGACACTTCAAAAAGCTGATCTCACCCACTGAAAACAAGAGACATGTGGCAGACTATCAAAGAGGGAAGCAAATTGCAAAATTAGATACAAGCCTCAAAATTGAACAAATGTATTAAAATATCAAAGAATCAATGTGTTGCTATGGAAATAAAAGATAGTAAGGTAGTCCAATCAACAACTCTGTTGGGACAGAAGTTTGTAAATGGAGACATGCCTGGGTAGTCAGATTTCACTGAAAGGGGAATGCCCAAACTGTGCTGTTACTAATTCTATCTCATCAGGGATCTGAAATAATCCAAGTGTCCAATAGCCGCGGTGAAGGGAATAGTTTCCTGACCAAGAATGTCTCTGAGATGCTTAGCCACTGAAGAGTTAGAGCAGGTTATGTAAATGATTCGTGTTACTAGAAACCACTCGCCAATACACCTGCTGAAAACTTCATGACTAACCCTAATTGTATAGACTATTGTCCTGTTAAATTCAAATCCACTTACCTATTTTGACACTTAGAAATGGCTGATTAATAGATTCAATAAGCCTCATATATGTTATGTTTTAACATTACTTAAATTACTTCATAGAAAGTGTGTGTATGTGTATCTGTCTGTCTTTCTGTCTGTGCTTTGTGACCTGCTATTTCCCTTCAACAATCTCATGATTATTTATGTTATATTATGTTCATTTCCCAATACACATTGTAAGATCCACAAGATCATGAACAGGCTATACAGACAAGCTGGGACAGAAGACACCACTCTGATATCTTGCTCTCTGCACAGAAGGTCTTTGCTGGGTGTCTAACAGGAAAAGCAGCCCTAATTATAATTGTCTCAATGTTGGTACAGTCCTGAGTCATCACTCAAAACCGAGATTTACCAGCCCAGTCATGGTTGTTCAAGCCTATAATTAAAACACTCAGGAGGCTGAGGAAGAAAGTTAGGGCCATGTTTATGAGCAGCCTGATCTGTGTAATGAGTTTGAGGCTAGATAAGGCAACAGGCAACACCCCGTCTCAAAAAATTTTCAAGTAATAAGTAAATAAATAATACTAAAAAAAAGTGTTTCAAGACTATGTAACATCAAAGTCAAGAATGAATAGCAGAGATTTTTAAAAAGATGCCGTTCTAGAACAAACCAAACATATCTTAGTAATACGAAAGCATTTAGTTCATTCTAGGTGACAACTTGAGTCCTTATGACACAATGTATCCTGCTGAACTCCCATGAAGATGAGAGAGGTACCTTGTATGAAGGTATCTAAAGGTGGTCTTAAAATGGAAGGAACAACATGAACCAATTTGGTCGTTAACTTTTAATTGATCACTTTTGGCAAGTACTTGTGATAGTCAATCTGGATTATCAATTTGATAGGATTACGATGGAAACACACCTCAGGATTTACCTGTGAAGAATTCTCTAGATTCAGTTAACCAGTGTTGGAAAAGCAGCAACTATCCCTGGGCAAGGGTCCTAGGTTAAATGTTACCATAGACATCAGCCTTCAGCTCTATAATTGAAGACTGTAGCTGTGATGTCGTCAGGGCCTTCCAGCTCCTGCTATTATGCCTTTTCTGATCATGAAGGTTTGTTTGTTCCCCTAGAACTATGAGCCAAAGTGAACTCTCCCTCTTTTAGGTTGCTTCTTGCCATGCATTTGATCATAGCACGAAAAGTAACCAATACACTCTTGTTTCCATTTGCATGACACTAAGGTTTCAACAAGCTGGGCTGATGTTATCTTCAGCTCTTATTTCTTCATGCTTCATGATTTATTTGTTGTGGAGATGTTCTTAAAGAACAAATTTAGACTGTTATAAAGCAAACTACAGCTGATACACAGTAAATAACCTCATATTTACACCCTAGCAAAAGTGTCCTGGCCTCGCACTGCACTGAATCACCTAAGCACTAAGGGGTCAGAATCACAAACGGGGTAAAGTCAACACAGCATCTCTAGAGAGCCTGATTCTGTTTAATAATACATTAAATCAGCTAGTGGGTTCTGTATCTCCATGTGAAGCAAGCAGCAAAGCAAGCAATGTTTTGACAAGCTCCAGAGTACATAATATAAAATACTCAAAGAATATCTACTTAAATTTTTACATATACACATACGCACACACACACACACCATGTAATAGTTCTTTCTTTGCCAATAATATGGTCATTGCAAATATGAAGTTTTCCTATCCTTCAGCACAATAGTGAAGAATTGCAGCATACAATTACAATTCCTTGCATAACATCTGTAGATTAATCTCTATGAAAACAGCTGGACCACTCTCTATCTTAAGATAAAAGGTAGGCCATGGGGGACATGATTCCTCTCACACCATTGTGGCTTCTCAATATGAAGAGATGAACTGTGCCAGCATGCCAGTTAACAAACTGAAGGATACTTTTAATTATGTGTGTACATGAATTGCTCATCATCACGTGTGCACTTCAAACACTAATCCGGAAACAAATAAACCTCCAATGTAAATGACCCGAGAAGAAGAAAAGAAGAGTAGAAGGGGGGAGGGAGGCAGAAAGAGACGCTCTGTGTGTGTGCATGTGTGTACATCTCTCTCTCTCTCTCTCTCTCTCTCTCTCTCTCTCTCTCTCTCTCTCTCTCTTTCATTCTGTGTGTGTGTGTGTGTGTGTGTGTGTATGTATTTGTGTGTTGTGTTGTGTTAAAATGCACTCTGCAGATCACAACATACATTCCACAGATTCTTCATACACCGCTGTGAATTCAGTCTGGCCCATGGAGACCAGGATGAAGGAAAATACAATTAGAGGTGAAATAAGCAGGTGGTTCTCTTTGTTTACTTTCGTTATTTGAGTGGAGAGAACAAGGTAGTGTCTTATAAGGCAAAGCAGATGGAAGAATACAACCTCTTCATCTAATTGCTTTGTCTCTCAATGGCAAAGTGACAGTGTTCTTTCTAGAAGAAAATTCACCTTCATGCCCAGGGACTGCAAGAATGAAAAGAAAGGGGAAAAACCCCCAACCTTTTGTTGGTATAAGTTAAATTTAAAATATATTTGTAACACTAAATCCTCTCCCTCCCTGCTCCTTAAATATTAAATGGATATTAATGCAGAACTCACCTTTTATTGAAGATAACTATAATTTTCTCATCTTCCCTATCAGAGAGAAACTCCTTGAGGTCAAGAATGATATTATTCATTTGTGTTTCAAACACAGGTCTTGCATAAATATTTATGGAGTGATTTGCATCCGGCAGACATGCCAAATGTCTGTAGAATGAATCAATTTTGAGTCCCCAGGGGAAATGCTATAAGAACAAGGCTGTTCAGGGATCATGATATTTGAGACAAGGGTAGTCCGTTCATGCAGATAATAAATTTCACTTGCTAGAAGGAAGTTTGTGGAAGGGAACAGGTGGGCAGTAAATATCAGTAGACTCCTCCGCTTTCCAAAGGAGGCAGGGAAAGGGATGAAGGTTCTGTCTGCTTCTCAGTCCAACCTCATCTCACAGTGTAGTACATACTACTACCATACTTACATCTCTCAGACCATTTACATCAATTTTAAAATATTGGGAATCTTCATGCACGTGTAAAGCAAATGCATGTGTGTATGTAGATACACACATGAAAGTATTACAAATACAAGCAGATATGTACATTAACTGGACACGATGTATGGCTAATTTCAGCTTCAAAGTTATCAGTAGGATTTAGTTATTGTGTCTCTGAGAAAATTTGGAGCAAGTTATGTAGGAAAAAATCATCTCCCCGAATTAGAGAATTAGAGAGAGAGAGACAGTGCTAGGTGAAGCCATGGAAGAAAGAACATTAAATATTTTAAAGTATTTAGCTTTATAGATATAACTACATATGTTGAATATATATATATACATAGATAGAAAAATAGGTAGACACACAATACATATCCAAGCTATTGAGGTGGTGCAGAGGTTAAAAGCACTTGCTGCTAATCCTAATGGTATAAGTTTAATCCTCAGGACCCAAATGGAGGGAGGAAAGAACTGAGTAACCCAAGAGGTCCTCTGGCCTCCACAACAGTAGCCATGACATGCCCCTGACCCTGTTTACATACACACAAATAAATAAATGAATGTATGAAACTGCTTTAAATAGAGAAAGCATCCCCATATCTGAAATGTCAAATATTAAAGAATAAAAATAGACATCTAGCTGCTCTTATATCTAAGACACAGCCACCGCTATCCTGGAAATGCTAATTTACTAATTTTCAAGTTAAAAGACGGCTGCCTGCCATAAAGTTTTATCTTGCATAAAGTTCAGAACTATTTTACTAAGCACAATAGGTTGGTGGCTCGGATAAATTAAGTGGATGCAGATATCTCTTTTGTGGCACTTAATGTACGATGTCTTCCTCCATTGGGTAATTATAGGTTTGCTAGTGAGGAGCAAAGCTCTTTATCTGACTCGGTGTGATAACTGCAGCCACTGTCCTGAGGACGGTTACAGAAAGTCGGAACTCAAGCTGCTCCACCACCCAGCTCGTTCTCCTGCCTGCATCACACAGGGAATTGTTCTGCTTCACTTCAACGACTCCGCTGGGTTTTATGAAATATCAACAGAGACTTTAATCTCGTTCGCAATTAGTGCTCTCTACAGATTTGACATGGTAGCATTACATCTGCGGCCTTAACAAACCGTATGGCCCTTTAACTTGCTTTGAAATAATGATAATGATGGTGGTGGTGGTGATGATGGTGGTGGGAATTATGAAGAAGAAAATAAAGATGAGGAAGTAGAGGAAGAAGAGGCAGCCACAGAATCTTCAGCATTGCTGATTTCTGTCCTAAACTGTGCTATGATGTTTCTACTTCCAGCTCTCAGCAGGCAAAGAAACTTGGGGATAACTGGGTAGCCAGCCTAGCCTAATAGACAAGTCATAGACCAGTGAGAGACCTATCTCAAAAATCAAACTGAATAGCCATGGAGGAATGAAAGTTGAGGTTATCTCCCCTCTATGTGAGTGAGAACTCACCCTCACACACCTGTATATGAGCACATTCACACACACACACACACACACACACACACACACACACCAGATCCTTAACTAAGCTAAACAAGAAGATTGTAATTCAAATTTTCTCTTATGAGAAGTAACATAAACTCCAATAATGACCAGTAGACAATTTTCTCAGCCCAAAACTCAGCCTCAATTAGAGAATGAACAGGCAAACTTTTAAACATAGTCCATATGAAAGAATTTTGTAGTTTGAAAGTAAATGACCTCTGTAAAGAGATTAAAGCAAATATATTTTATGATGCATATTGGCAACAGAAGTGCGTTATTAAATATTAATTTAGTATTCTCATGAATCTAGAAGTAAGAAAATAATGGAAGCAGACATAAATTTATGACAATCAAAAGTTATGATACAAGCACCAAATAAAACAGATACAGGGGAATGAGTATAAGAAATATCTCACATTTTGTCTGCTGAGAGGCTCCACCCAGTAGCTGACAGATACAGATACCCACAGCCAAACAGTGGATGGAGCTTGGGAACTTTTATGGAAAAATAGGAGGAAGGATTGTGGATCCTGAAGGGGGTAGGAACTCCAACAGAGTCAAGATTCAACTAACCTGGACCCTTGGGGCTCTCAGAGTTTGAACCACCAACCAAAGATCATACATGGACTGGCCCTAGGCCTCCCTGCACATGTGTAACTGACACGCAGCTTGGTCTTACGTGGGTCCTGAACAACTGGAATGGGGCTATCCCAAAATCTGTTGCCTGTATGTGGGATATGTTCTTCTAGTTGGGCAGCTTTGCCTGGTCTCAGTGGGAGAGCCAGCATCTAGCCTCCCAGAAACTTGAAGTGCCAAGGTAGGGGGATGTGCAAGGGGACACCCAGCTGCTCAGAGGAGAAGGGTGGAATGGGTTAAGTATTTTGGGAAGGAGTGACTGGGAGGGGGGAGTGGGTGAGATGTAAAGTGAATAAATAAAAACAAAACACAAAAAAGTAAATCAAATTTTAAAAAATGAAATATCCCAAGCTATATCCATATATATTAAGAAAAGACCAACTTAGTAACACTATTGAAAACCCATGAATGAGATCGTTAA